>NC_088792.1:190669124-190974124 GCF_011386835.1 Chrysemys picta bellii
TACTGTGAAGTTCCACTGTGATTTTCCTCTTTGCTTTTGTAGCATCTTAAAATAATAATAATTGCATAACCAACAGAACTGCAGCGCAGAACTGTAGACAATGGAAATGGACCTTTCTTAGTTCCACCCTGTTTGGCTTAGACAGGATGAAAACACACCCATCATGTATGTGCCATTGCGCACACACACAAAAAGTATCTTTGCGTTAATTTGAGTTTAATGGAAATTGGCAAAAGGTAAAAAGGTTCCACGATAGATGCACTCTCCCTAATTTCTATTTAGAAGTTTTTATGATTGAATTTCCTTATTGGATTTTTTTTAACTTACTCTTACTTAGCCATATTACTCTTTATTGAAGGAATAGTTTAAGGAAAGCAACAGATTTGTGTTACATATACCAGACCAGATCCTGATGTGGGGTACATCAGCATAGCTATGCTGCTTAAACAATATTTGATGCCTAGAAAACTTTTCCTTACTTTATTTTTCCACTTGATGGGATGTCATGGATGTAAATCAGAGTAGAGGTAGACCCAGCTGGCTTGGTTTATCATTGCATTGTTCCCATTTTACACCAGTGTGTCTCTGGAATAATGAAGTGATTAGTTAAGCTAAAATATTTAACAAGAAAGAATCCAATTTTAGGTCTATTGTATATCTGGCTCTCGGGTCTTCTACACCATTAAGGATGGAGTCCCTCATTTCTAGTATTACAGGATAGTTCCAAAGAGAGAAGGGATATTCCATTTCCCAGTTTGCAAATGTTTTGCAAAAGAAAGCCAAATGAATAATTGTAAATTCTCTAATCTAAATACGTTCATCTATTTTGCAGAGCTCTATTCTTGAACTCTTAAGAATCTAAAGGCCAAATGCAGCCCTGATTTGAATAGGTGGCCTTTACTGAAATCAACCACAAAACCAGGCAAAAATACCAAGGTTGAATTTGGTTCAGAGTTGATGTATTTTTGGTTTTTCATTTGGAGTTCATCCATTTGAGAGGACAAAACTTTTATAATGTTTCAGCGTAGAAGTTAACAAAATGACATCAAACCACAAGAGGAGTTTTCAGTTTTTGAAACACATTGATCTGTCACTTATTTTTCTTTCCAACTGTGTTTTGATCTCTCATCTCTTCAAACTGTCTTGCAAATAATCCTGTCATTTATGAAGTTACTGAACACAGTGTGCCGTCACTGCTTTGTTCAGCCCTCCAGGTTTTGCAGCTAGACTCTGAGCACAAAGACATTATCTTCAGAGGAGCTATGTGTTGCTTAAAGAAAGCTTCCTTTATGTCTGGAGTTTAGAATGTAGGCATATTTCAGGCATACCACATGCAGATTCAACAAATTATCCCAAAAAATCAGAGGGTTTTCAGTGCAAGCTGAAAGGAGAGCTTTTGGTGTATGCATGCACTCATCCTTTCTCATCCTGCTTGAGGAATTATTAGAGTATGGGAAATCAGAACAAAAATGGGGATATGATGGTATCACGCTGATTTGTACTAATTAAATTATTATTAATTTAAATTTTAGTTTAATGTTTTCTATATTTTTAGTGTTAATGTTCCTAATGTGCAAAAGAAATACAGGAAGTCTTAATGTAAAAATTTGCACCTTATTATCCCTCCCATACACAAGAAACAAAACTAGAGGAAAAACTACATTATGATAAGATTTAATGTAAAAATGGAGATTGTTAAGGCTTAAATTATATTGCTGGGTGAGGTTTTATTTTTGTAATGATCACTGTGACCAGAAGTAATTCATATATGCTACTCACTACTAGTAGCAACATGAAAGCAGGATGATCCGTTAAGGGGTGTGATCCAGCAACTGCAGGCTCTCCTCTGGTGCTGCCTCTCAGGTTATAAGCATGCCACCCCTGCTCAGGACATTGTCATGCAGCACTGTGGGCTCTGTGTTTTGACCGATTCCCAGCGCCCGGTTGAATTCCTCATGGTGGGGGAAAGTAGCCCCCAGATTGCTGGTCTGGTGGATCCCCAACACTGCTAGCTTCTTTCGTATGCTTTCATAAACATGCTTGTTTCTTGTGTTCTTGCCAGAATCATGGCTCCCCTCTCTCCATGTTCACCAAAATCTTGGCATGTTCTTCTGGCCAGCTAGCAGCGCACTGGGTAGGGGACATTTTCTCAGTTTTTGAACAAGGTAGACTTAACTGTACTTACAGTGGTGCCATCTGTGTGGAAAGGCAGGGTTAAACACTGAGCATCTGTATTTGAACCCAGATGTTGCTTCTGGTTCCTGGGAGTTGAGTGGAAAGTTTGGGGAGAGAAGGGCTGGGACATACAGGCCCAGGAGGTTGTGGGATAGCCCTGACAGACTCTCCGAACAGGGGCCTGGCAACACAGGCCTTCTGCTACATCTGAACTGCAAAGTGAGTGGGCTTGGACACGTGCTACAGCGGGATGCAGGCTTAGAACCATATCCCTGGGTGAGCCGGCAGGCCCGTGTTCTGAAACATGTCAGAAGGCTTTGTGTGTGGACAGTTGGGGGGTGGGGGCTGGACTTAAACCTGAGTCAGTTCCTGGGTTTGCTATGCAGTGTAGACATTTTCTAAATCTTCCAGAGGTGGCTAAAGAATCCCTTACTTCCTGAGCTTAGACTAGTGGTTTTCAATCTTTTATTCATTTGCAGACCCCTACAAAATTTTGAATGGAGGTGCAGACCCCTTTGGAAATCTTAGACATAGTGTACAGACCCCCAAGACATGGACCACAGGTCGAATACCACTATTCTATGGTAATGACACTCTTCTGTGCCTCCCTTAGACATAGTCTGCGGATCCCCAGGAGTCCGTGGACTACAAGTTGAAAACTACTGGCTTAGATATTTTCTTTGTTAGCAGTTTTGATCTTCCTGTCTCAGGCCAACTCGTCTCTTTTTGAAAAGTTGTTGCACAGCTGGGATGATCATTAAGCAGTTGGTTGGTTTGATTGCAAGGCTAAAAGTACCTCAAAATTTTTACAAAAAACCCCATCCATTTCTTGAACAAAGTTTTTGTAAATGTCCGGAGTGGTTGTACAAAATAGAGGCAAAGTGTGGTCCATGCAGAGAGAGAGAATAAAAATCGGTTGTCTTGCAAGATCCCAAGGACACTTCACTTTATTTCTCTATAATAAATGGCATTACATGATTTGAGGTAACTGTATTTCTAGTATGGTTAAAGCTTTCTGATATACATTATATACATTTTTTCTTTATTATCATTTAGGATGGTTGTTTAAGCCCAGTAACTATGATTTATTAACATGGGATGGGAGAACTTCTGTGGCTACGTCTTTACTGCACAAGAGCTATGCTTTTATTGCTGAATAACTAACGTGCATTAGCTATTTCACTGTAAAAACCTAGTGAAGACAAGGCATTATAGTTTTTTACAACAAGGCAGTTAGCTAAGGCCAATGCTATGCCCCCACCTGGGGCTGACGTCTCTTATTTAATATCATGATTAAAACTCCAGTGCTCTGTCTGCGCTAGTAGTTTACAGCAGCATAGTTAACATATGGTAGTTATCCTGGAGTAAAAACGCACCTTTTTGGCAGTGAAGACAAAGCTCAATATACTGTGCTTAGCTCTAGGGCAGAAAAATGGAAGCGTCTTGCATATTTCATAAGCTTCTCCTGTAGCTGATTTACAAGTGTTGCTGAGAGGCTCCAAAGTAAGCCCTACCAGTCCTTTGTTGCAAGGATGGCAGCAATGATATAGGGCTTGTCTTCATTGCCTGTCTGGCTGTTTGGGGGTTATAGCCCTCAGCTTGAGTTATCACAATTTGTCAGTTGCAACCACTCTGTGCTGCTAATACAGTCACTCTGTGCGGTTCGAGTGTTATTTTGCAGTTTGGCCACTTTCTTACCTGAGTTAGGTTGACTGAAGAGGAGATAACTCTGTAGTGAAGACACAGATTGTGCATGATCAAGGGCTTGGAGGATTTGAAGTATGATGCTGGAAGGAGTGACAGTGCAAATATCAGAGTCACTTACAGGTTTAAACTGTATAGTGTCAGTGTCAATCTCTCAAGTTGTGCATGATACCATGCTTTGCCAATATGCTATTGCTTAAGAGTCAGGCTAAGGAGTTTTACCGAACAATGCAAGAATCTATGACCTCAGAGTGATTGGTATGCCTGAAAACAAATAGACTGGGGAATAAGAATACTACATGCTTTTTTGGAAAATTGAACACAGCTGAACAACCTCGGAACTTGTCTTCCAGCAAGTGCATCTGGGTTACCTCTTACTCTACCTAAAGTGAGTTTCTATGTAGGACATAATCTGTAATCCATTGTAGATATAAAAAGATAAATTCTTCGTAATTGGGCTTCTGTGACCATCTAGATTGCATCTTAAGGGCTCAATGAACTTTCTAGCTTTACTTAGGCAAAATTCATCTAGAAGGTTCTGGCCCAAGTTCTGTAGGAAATGCTTTAATATTGTAAGTCCCTAGAGGAAGCCTTTATTCTTTGAGCCTTTATTTATGCTTTCTAGAGAACCTGAGAATGACTGTCTCCTGTAAAACCTGACGAGGAGTGGGAATGTTTTACTGCAGTTGGGCTGAAATGGGACAGAACTAATCTCTTGCAGCATTTTTAAAAATTGAACATTATTTTGTCTGGGTGCACAGCTGGTCAGCTTTTTCTTAATGGTGAGCTGCACTGGCTGGGTCACTACAAGAAGTAATCTCCCATCAACTGTTGAGTATGGGCCATCCACCCTGATGCAATTGGCATCTTTAGCACTACAAAGGTAATTTTTACTCTCTTGAAATTCACACCTTGTCAACTGTTGGGAATGGGACACATCCACCATGATTGAATCATTGACCCCCCCACTTGGGAAGGGAACTCCTCTCTTTTCTCGTGCTATATATTTATGCCTGCCCACTGTAATTTTCACTCCATACATCTGAAGAAGTGGGTCAGAGCCCACGAAAGCTTATGCTGTAATAAATTTGTTAGTCTTTCTTTAAGGTGCCATAAGACTCCTCGTTGTTTTGGCTGAAACAGACTAACACGGCTACTATCACCTTTCAGGTATAGTTAGAGTGCAATTTTTGTGTGTAGACAAGGCTTTTCAGTATTAGGACTTGTCTACATAGGGAAATTGGCAGAGCCATACTGGCATAATTATACCTCTGTAGACATGCTTGTATAAATTCCCTGTTTAAACACTCTGTTTTGTGATAATGAATGAATAATGAGTCACTTTTATTCCAAAATAGTGTCCGAATAGAGAGAGAGAGCAGTATGGCTATAGTGATAAAATTATACTGCTATAGTCCTGCCAGTCAATTTTCCTGTAGGCAAGACAGTAAGTTATATTTTTGGCCTGATAACTGCCACTTCCTTTTCATTCGCTTGTGATCTTTCTTCACTGTGAGTAATAGATATACAATTATATTTGAACTGGCTTTCTAGTTTTTTAGTTTACATTTTTCTCCACCCACTTTGTGCTGCTTAACATGTTGAAAGGAAGATGCCCTCTTAGGGTGAAAATACATGACTATTTATACTTAGGGTTGCCAGGCATCTAATTTTCGACCAGTCAAATGCCTGGTCGAAAAGGGACCTTGGCAACTCCGGTCAGCACAGTTCAAAAGCACATCTTAGTTTCTTTAGAGAGAGAGTGTGTGTGTGTGTAGTGTGTGTGTAGTGTGTATGTGATTTTTTTTTTATCTCCCTGATTACTATTATTAAATGCTTTGGGCCAAATTCTGCCCTCAAGTTCACATGCAGTGTTCTTTGGGCAGTTACGTAAAAAAACAAAACAAAACAAAAAACCTTAGAAATTCTACATTTCTAAGTTGCGCTTTCACAATAAAGAGATTACATTACAGTACTTGCAGGAGATGAATTGAAAAATACTTTTTTTTTCTTTTTTACAGTGCAAATATTTATAATCATAATAATATAAAGTGAGCACTGTATCCTTTTTTGTGTTGTAATTGAAATCAGTATATTTGAAAATATAGAAAAAATCAAAAAATATGTATAATAAATTTAAATTGGTATTGTATTATTTAACAGTGTGATTAAAACTACGATTAATTGCAGTTATTTTTAATGTAGTTAATTTGTTTTGTATTAATCACTTAAATTAACTGCAATTAATTGGCAGCCCTAAAAATTTCCACACTAATTCTTTTGATGATGATATTTTATAGACTGCCTCAAATGAGAGCACCATAATGAATAATGATCTCCTTGAAAAAATAAATAAATAATGAAAACCCAGACCAGAACAAAACAATGCTGAGGGCCAGATCCTGCAAAGCTTATACTCACAAGTTGGCCTTACCTCTATGAATAGTTACATTGCTATCATTAAGATTACTCTGGTGAGTAGCAGTTACTCTTGCAAGTTAGGGTTGCAGAGTCAGGCCTCAAAATCTGTGAAACCAAATTAATAGAAACAACTAATCTCTCTAAAATAGAGAAGTAAATGATAAATACAACTGTCCATGATTTCCATTCCAAGTTTGTCTTATTTCCTAGAACTCGCAATGTTGCAATCTCTGCTTGAAGCTGAATCACTCTGCTACTGAGGGAACTTTCAGCTGGAATTAGAATGTGACTTCTTGTTTTTAGACTGGGTTAGTGGAAAGTACTTTTGTGATTTGTAATGTGATCGTTGAGTTGTCAGAAGTAATTAGACAAAAGGATATCAATAGTCACTGGAAAAAAACACTTGTCCTGTAGAACTGTCACAGAAATAGTTTAACCTTGAATCTTATTGCAAAGTACAAGTGATTTTGGTCACTAAAATGTATGGAACTAAGTCTTTTTGTAATTTAATTTACATTGTGACTTGCATTAAGCTACAGCAAAAATAACTCCTCATAATGTAAATTAAGGTACTTTGAAATGATTTTACTGGTCATCATTAGGATCATGGATATAGCTGTACATAATGATTTCCCTCAAAGTTTCAAGAAATTGGTATTGACTTGCCATCTGCCTTCTCCACGTGTAACAGAACTTTTGGCTAATGTGTCATGGCTGAATGTGCAGATTCAAAGGAAGAGAAGAATTAGCTAAGTGGAGAACTTTTAGTTGATTTTTAAAGCTGTTTATTCATGAGTAAACCGGCTCAGTGGTGGAAATTCCTCTCTTCTTTTGAATCTGCACACACTATAATACTTAGCTTTTAATATAGTACAGAACACTCGTACAATCCTCTCTCTGTGTGTGGTATATATCCCTATTAGATAGTATTCATCTGCTCTTATGTGGTAAAATTCTCTGTCTCTCTATCTGGGTGATATAACCCACTGAATTAACTATTTGGAAAGCCTTCTTGGTATTTATGCAAGGTAGTTTCTTCAATATTACTCCAGTAAATGCATTCCTAGTTATATTATGCTGTTTTAAGGGGCCAAGTTAAAAGCATTTAAGAGAGCAAGGAACTAAAGCAATGTTGGAAGTGGGGTATGATATAATTATTATAGCTGCTCAATGAAACTAGCCCTGGTGGGTCCTAATAACCCTACAGACACTAGGCTAAAGTGAAGGAATATTTTACTAAGGCTGGCAGAAAAAGAAAGGTTGCACATACCCTATATGGTGGTTTAAATGGTTCCACTTCTTGGAGTGATAATCCCTATATGAATTCCAACCAAGGGTGCACATGCACGTCATATGTCAGAGCCGGAACAGCTTTGTAGAAGTAGTGTCCATTGACGTGCATTGTGTTGTCTGTATGGTCTCATCCAAAGTTATAAGAGACCGTGCAGGTTGATGCCACTCCAGTTCCCTCTTACCACATGCTTGCTGGCAACCAGTGTCGTCTTCCAACAAGACTCCTGGCTCCAGTCGTCTGGGTTCCCTAAAGAGGTCCAGAATGCTCTTGAGGACCTCACCTTTGATAACCAGAAACTTTTTGGTGACAAGTTGGATGAATCCCTACATTCCGTCAAGGATTCTTGTGCTACTCCATGATTGCTTGGCATTTGCAACCCAACTCCGACCAAGGCATAGCAGCGGTCATCCTTTCACCCCTGCGTTCCCTATCCATCTCCTCCAACTCTCTGCTCACCCCCCCCAATCTGTCTCCGCACCCATCCAGATCTCCTCACACAGGTGCAGGGATGATTCCAACATGCCAACCCGAGTCCGTTCCCCCTGACCACTTGGTATTTGGATGGCGCTCACACATAGGCAGGGCGTACTCCACCCCGGTACACAACGTCCTTTCATGCCGCAGCAGGCCCTCCACCAGAGCCTGCTATCAGGCAAAATGAAAGTCCTTCACTACCTGGGCACACTGCCACCATTACCGACTGGATTCCATATCCATTCCTATCCTTCTGGACTACCTTCTCCAATTCGCCCTCTCCTCCATACAGGTCCACCTGACAGTGCTCAGTGACTTCCTCTCCTTAGTTGACGGTTCCTCTGTCTTCACTCATCCAACCACCATTCGTTTCTTCAAAGGTTTGCTCAATGCCTTTCCACCCGTGCTAAAACCTACCCCCCCTCTTGGGACCTGAATATCGCTCTCTCCGCCCTCACAAAATCACCCTTTGAACCCTTTGCAACCTGCTCTCTTGCCTATGTCTTCATGAAGTTGATCCTCCGTGAGACACGTTAGCGAATTGACAGCCACGATGGCTGACCCCCTCCTCACCATCTTCCAGAAAGACCGTCTCCTTGCGCCTACACCCCAAATTCCACCCCAAGGTGGTCTTTGTGTTCTACCTCAACAAAAGCATCCACCTTCCCATCTTCTACCCCAAACCTCATGCCTCCTACAGGACCAGAATTTTACTCTTTTGCCATGTGCTTGTCACTAACTTTTTTTACCTCCAATGCTCCCATGCCTTCCGTGCTTCGCCCAGGGTCTTTGTCGCTGTTGCCAAACATTGCAAGGGCCAGGCCTTGGCCTCACAGAATATCTCTAAATGGCTCTCCCATTTGCATTTCCAAATGCTACACACTCTTTCACATATCCTCACTCCCTGGAGTCATGGCTCACTCCACGTGATGTGTGCTGCTATGTCAGCTGCCTCGTAGATGTACCCTGGCAGGACATTGGCCGGGCAGGCAAAGTGGTGCTCTATCCACACCTTTACTGCTCACTATGCCGTCACCCCAGCAGCAGATGCAGCCATTGGATGCGCTGTCTTACAGACTGTAACTTCTCGCAAGTCCTTGCACCCACTTCCACACTGACCACTGATCACTCAAAGAAGAGGAGGTTACTTATCTGTAACTGGAGGTTCTTAGAGATGTGTGGTCCTCATTTGGATTCCAATTCTCGACCTCCATCCCCTCTGCTACAGACAATATTGCCTAGTGGTAAAAGGGAGACTGGGGCGTCGTCCCCCTGCACAGGCCTCTTACAGCATCGGATATGACCACGCAAGTGCGAATCAACAGATGCTGCTACTACTACAAAACTGCTCTTCTGCATGGCACGCATGCACACACCCTGGTTGCAATCCAAATAGGGACCACACATGTCGAAGAACCTCCAGTTACGAGTAAGTAACCTCCTCTTCTTGGTTGGGCCCCTGGGAGCAGTCCAATGGAGGTTTAGGACTCTTTAGACCTAGTGCCTGGAGTGCCCTCTCCAGTCCAGTCTCTATTTAAAGTAAACAGGAGCTTGCAAGTCTCCGGGCCAGGACAAGGTAGTGATGTCTCTCTCATTGAGGCCACTCTGCAATGGCTACCTGCCCAGTTGCTGCTGCTGTCCCTTAAGTCCCCGACAGACCTGAACTCAGCTGAAATGTCTGGCATCACACCATGTTCCACACGCAGCTCTGTATACAGTTCCTGAGGTTCTCTCTGCCTGAAGCTTCTCTGCAGCTCCTGCCTAGCCATGCTGCTACTGCTTTCCAAAAGTGCCTGGTCACTTACTGGTTCAGGATCTTTCCATAAAGTTTCTGCCCTCTTCTCTGACTTAGCCAGGAGGAAGGGGAAGTGTAGTGGGAAGTGGGTTGATGGGACTGTCTCCTGCTTAGCAAATACATCATGCTGGCTTCAGACATATCCCAATCAATTTTGTTTTCTGAAATTCTTAAAGCTTTCCACAAAGCTGAGGAGATTATTTGGAGAGCTTTGAGAATGTGTTAAGTATGCAATAACAACATGCGTAAAAGGAGAATAAGGTAATCCTTGCCCTAAGTCATACCTGTTACATTATGTAATGCTTTGCTTGCTGTGGAAAGGGGTTCTGAAGACAAGATAAACAAAAGCAGGAAAAGAGATGCTCCCCAACATGATTTAGTGCAGAAAAATATTCTCAATATTAAGATCATTAATTAATTATTGATACTGTATAGAGGATAGTAATGAAAACAATTGCATTGCCTAGTACCAGTCAGTTTGAAGGATTTACTTTATGGTATAAATTCTGCAGAAGTGTAAAAGGCATCTGAACCAGTTAGGTAAGTGTGTGTGGCACCTGAGTGGTGTAAATGGGTGAAGCTGAAATACCCAGATATCCTGACATAGTATAAAAGGAGACTAAATAACAAGAGACTAAAGCTTTCTTAGCTTATGGAGGGGAGGAAATGAGAACCATTAGACAGAAAACTGGTACATCCTCAAAACTTGGTGGTTTGTTGAGACCAAGAGGAAGGTAAGTTCATCCTGTGACTGAATAGGGAAAGGGCATCTAAGTCAATTGTGTAAAAATAGGGATATCTCTCGCCACCCTAAAATAGAATTTAACCATAAGAAATCCCATCACACACTCAGCGTCCAGTTAGTCTGCCACAGGACTCTTTGTCGCTTTTTACAGATCCAGACTAACATGGCTACCCCGCTGCTACATGTTCATAGTGGTTATTTCTGGCCTTAAAATGTATCACATCTATACAAATCCTGCCCCATTTTTTTTTTAAATGTAGAGTTTTGACCCTACTTGCTGATACTAGAAATAGTGCACCCATTTGGCTTAATCACCTTCTTAAAATAGACAAAAACTTTTCTTTTGTGTAAATGAAGAGAAAATTAATCTGGAAACAAGAATTTCATCTTTCTTGTGTCACCGTAAACAAAGTTTAATGGAGTACAGTTAAGAAATGTGACACTCTATAGAAATATGAAAATAAACCTGCTTGTAAGTCAGTCAAGCTTCATACTTCCCAGTTCTTCCAAGTAGTTGCACCTTAAAAAATTACGTTTTATGTACTGTACAAGAAAATCTCTTTTATTATAGAATCAGGGGACTGGAAGGGACCTCAAGAGGTCATCTAGTTCAGTCCCCTGTACTCATGGCTGGACTAAGTATTCTCTAGACCATCCCAGACAGGTGTTTTGTCTAACCTGTAGTGCAAAATCAAATTTTATAATCTTATGTCAAGATGCCTGTAATAAAGTGTTTTTAGGGTTGTTAAACAATTAAAAAAATAGTTATGATTAATTAGTTTTAATTGCATTGTTAAACAATAATAGAATACAAATTTAAATTTATTATAAATATTTTGGATGTTTTTCTGCGTTTTCAAATATATTGATTTAAATTACAACACAATACGAAGTGTACAGAGCTCACTTGTTGTTTTATTATAAATATTTACACTGTAAAAGATAGAATAGTGATTTTTCAATTCACCTCATACAAATACTGTAGTGCAGTCTTTATCGTGAAAGTGAAATTTACAAATGTAGAAATTTTTTAACTTCACTCAAAAACAAGGCAATGTAAAACTTTAGAGCCTACAAATCGAAGCATAAAGGGGCATACAGATGCTTAGCTTATCTATCACGTAAACACAGTAGAACCTCAGAGTTATGAACACTTTGGGAATGGAGGTGGTTCATAACTCTGAAATGTTCGTAACTCTGAACAAAAGGTTACCATTCTTTCAAAAATTTACAACTGAATATTGACTTAGTACAGTTTTGAAATTTTACTATACAGAAGAAAAATGCTGCTTTTAGCCATCTTAATATAAATAAAAACAAGTACAGAAACAGTTACCTGACCTTGTTAATTTTTTTACATTTTCCTTTTATTTTTAATAGTTTACATTTAATACAGTACGATACTGTACAGTATTTGCTTTTTTTTGGGTCTCTGCTGTCTGGTTGTGTAGTTCCAGTTCCAAGTGAGGTGTGTGGTTAACCAGTCAGTTCGTAACTCTGGTGTTCGTACCTGAGGTTCTACTGTACCTTGCAATGCTGGCTACAATAGTGCCTTGAGAACGCCTGTTCTCACTTTCAGATGACGACACTGTAAATAAGAAGTGGGCAGCATTATCTCCCATAAATGTAAACAACCTTGTTTGTCTTAGCGATTGGCTGAACAAGAAGTAAGACTAAGTGGACATGTATGAGGTGAATTGAAAAATACTATTTCTCTCGTTTATCTTTTTTTTACAGAGCAAATAAAATGAGCACTGTACGCTTGGTATTCTGTGTTGTAATTGAAATCAATTTATTTGAAAATAGAAAAACATCTAAAAATATTTATAATACATTTAAATTGGTATTCTATTGTTTAGCAGTGCGATTAAAACTGCGATTAATTGTGACTATTTTTTAAATCTAGTTAATTTGTTTTGTGTTAATCGCATGCATTAACTGCAATTAATTGACAGCCCTAGTTATTTTATAAGTTCCATTCTGGATACTGTGGCAGTACCAAAAGATCCTGAGAAGCTGATATAACCATGCAAAATGAACCAGAATGATGGAAGATTGTTTGAAAGTGTTCTGAATTTTGCACGTTTTTCTGCCACGTGGATTCAAAATTGGCTAAAATGCCCTAGTGCCAAAAAAAAAAAAAAAAGAAGGGAGAGTGAAGGGATAATAAGATAATGAGTTAAAGTTAAGTACAGGTGCTGAAATGCTTTGCTGGATTGAGGCCAATTGCTCGCCATCATGCAGGATTGAACCTTTAGTTGACTTGATTAAGAATCTAGAAGAGGGAGTAAACCTTGAACTGAATTGATTATATGAAATTGCGGGGAAGCTGCAAATACCAGTGTGGGAAGAGAAACAATACAGAGGAACCTAGAGAGATTAGAAACATGGGCAGAAAATAGCAAAATGAGATTCTCCTTGGAAAATTCAAACTAGTACATGTGGGGAAGAACAATCCAAAAATACATACTCAGCGGAGGATAATCTGATTGTGAATGAGATCTGCAGGTCATGATGAACAGCAGATTAGACAGGAGTTTGCAATGCATTGTGGCTGGAAAAAGGCCCATGCAGTTTTGAACGTTATACAGAAAGGCATCATGCCATGGGGCAGGTAAGTTCTTCTCTATACAGGTTTGGTGTGACTGGAACTTTTTTTTTATATAGTTGAATTGTTAAGTGGTGTTTTGCTATATACTGTGTTACTGCACTGTTTCATGCTGTGTTATGCAGAAGAAAAGTCACAGCTCTGTGCCCAATGATATACAAGGGAACAGAGCCTGATTAAAAGACCTTCATTAGTGTGAAAATGTGCTGAAACAGGGTGGAACTGAAGAAAGGAATTGTCCTCCCCCATGCATGTTTCAGGGCCTCTATGTCTCTGTGCTGCTGGGAGTTTAGGAAGCAGATGAACTGCTTCTCGCCAACACTGGTTTTGGGCCATTTGAATCCACACTGACAATACCCACTTTGCCTCAATATAATGCCTCTTAAGTTATGGTGTTGCTCTTTCTGGCTGGAAAGACTATTTAGTAGATCAGAAATATAGAATCATAGAAATATAGGACTGGAAGTGACCCTCAAGAAGTTGTCCAGTCTATCCCTCCCAGGATGAGGCAGGGTACACTATTCAGGGTGCTCTATGAGAAACTTAAAATGTTTTGAAATAATTTATTTAAATCCACTTTTAAGTGGCCCCAGGATTTGTCCTGTTGGCAAAATTACTCTAACTCAGAGTTTTCCAGTGAGGACCAGAGGTGAAAGTAAGCCGGTACGCCCCAGTATGGTGTACCGGCAAGAGCCGGTTTGCCGTACCAGGGCGGGCCTGGCTTCCCCAGGGGGCAATTTAAAGGGCCTGGGATTCCCAACAGGGGCTGGAGCCCCAGGCCCTTTAAATTGCCACCAGACCTCCACTGCTGGAGCCCTGGGGTAGAGCTGCGAGGCTCTGGGGGCTATTTAAAAAGTCTGGGGCTCCCACTGCCTTTGCTGCCCTGGTCCTTTAAATAGCCGCTGGAGCCCCACCACTTCCCCAGGGCTCTCACGGCTATTTACAGGGCTGGGTGCTAGAAGCAGGGGAGCCCCTTTAAATAGCCCCCAGAGTCCCAGGGGGGCACTTACCTTACAGGGTGGGCTGGGGCTGGCTCTGACTCCCTCTGCCACGCCCCTTCCACCTTAGGCCACGCCCCTTCCAGAGGCCAGAGCTGGCCCCAGCGTACCGGTAAGTCACTGGACTTACTTTCACCCCTGGTGAGGACTGTACCCTGCAATAAGCCTTGGCACTCATATGGAGTGTCAGTGACTTCCATGGGGTTCGAAATGGGTGTAAAGGGTCAGCCTGTGTGGTTTCTCTTGCAGGAGTGGAATGCAAGTAGGTCATCTCGCTCTCTATCCTGACTGGGGTATTTTCAAGCTACATAGTTCCCTTCCTATATTGTGAATCCCCCAGAAAGTCAGGCTGCCTCAGCAAGCCTGCTATCCTACTGGTTACGTTAGCAACCGACTGTGCTTGGCATGACAGTGCTAATTTCCTCTCTTGCATCACTTTTTATTTTTGGAGACCCCATAATCCTTTTGGGTTGATTGGTTAATTTAACCATTATTCCAAGAGCAGAAATTAACAGCTTCTGCTTTGCTGCCAGCTCATCCCTTCAGATGAGTGTCAAACAGAGCTTATTTTGAGTGGGGGTGTGAGGTGGCTGTGACGGGTTGGATCACCCAACGGATGGGATCAGACCCCCTTGGGAACTGCCAACTGATGTGCCAAGACTACTTCTGCCCCTGCTTTCTTGCCCTGGCAGCTTGGGACTTCAGTGCCCTACCTGGTTTGAGCCAGACCTGCTAGTCTGCTGCAAACCCAGACCCAGGTCTGAACCCCGTCCACTAACAGCTGTAGGCTTAAACTGAAAGCAGCTTAAGAAGTGTTCCTATCTTTAACACTCAAATGCCCAATTCCCAAATAAATCCGTTTTACTTTGTATAAAGGTTATATAGGGTAAACTCATAATTTGTTCGCCATTTAAAACACTGATAGATATGCACAGCTGTTTGTCCCCCCCCACCACCTCCAGCTATTAATACATACTCTGGGTTAATTAATAAGTAAAAAGTGATTTTATTAAATACAAAAAGTAGGATTTAAGTGGTTCCAAGTAGTAACAGACAGAACAAAGGGAATTACCAAGTAAAATAAAATAAACCCCGCAAGTTTGACTAATACAGTAAGAAAACAATACAGATTAAAAACCTCACCCTCAGAGGAGATCCAGTAAGCTTCCTTTTACAGACTAGTCTCCTTATAGTCTGGGTCCAGCAATCACTCACCCTCCATCCCTCCTCCCCCCCCCCCACCCGTAGTTACTGTCCTTCGCTCCAGTTTCTTTCAGGTATCCTTGGGGATGGAGAGGCTATCCCTTGAGCCAGCTGAAGACAAAATGGAGGGGTCTCCCATGGGCTTAAATAGACTTTCTCTTGTGGGTGAAGATCCCTTACTCTCTCCTATGCAAAGTCAAGCTCCAAGATGGAGTTTTGGAGTCACCTGGGCAAGTCACATGTCCATGCATACTCAGTTTTTACAGGCAGCAGCCATTGTTCACATGCTACCTTGAACATCCTAATGTAGACTTCTTATGTGGATTGGAGCCTTCCAAGATCCATTGTCCGTTAAGTGCTTCTTGATTGGGCACTTAACTTGCAAATTCCTTTCTAAAGACGCTGACCAAATGCCTTACTAAGGCGGTTTCAAACAAGTATACAGCCAATATTCATAACTTTGAATACAATAATGACACATGCGTACAAATAGGGTGAATAAATTCAGTAGATCATAACCTTTACAGAGAGATGTTACATGCCATATGTAGCATAAAACATATATTCCAGTTATGTCATATATCCATTCATAAGCATATTTCCATAAAGCCTCATGGGTGCAACGTCACAGTGGGTAAGGTTGTTTGTTTGTTGGGGTATTTTTAAGTTCTGTCTGACTTTATTGCCAGAAGCACCCTGAGTCGGCCCCATCAGGGTTGACAGAAAAAAACGTTCAACAACAGTTAAAGAAAAGAAAATGTCTCCCTGGCTACTTTGAGTTATCAGTCTCTGGAGAATTGTGGAAGAGCTGCTGTTAGATGTCCACTGGATTCCCCCCTCCCCCCACGACTATTAGTTCTGTGATGTTTCTTTCTTCAGACATCTAGCTGTTTCAGTCCTTCATGTACTACACACAGAGTAAGCATATTTTGTCTGATTCTGAAAGCAAGCACATTACACAATTTGCAACTAGAGAAGTGGGGTTTTTTTATATGCTAACAGGAGAAAAAAAGGATTGTACGATTTTGTGGTATGAATTTATGTTAGTGGATAAATAATGGGCTTGATTCTTCTCCAATTTACTCCTGGTTTGAGGATTGTGCTGTGTTTGGTTGAATACTGACTATCGCCATTGGTAGAAGGATTCCACTATCTGGCTAATTCCATTCAGACTGTTTGTCTACCAGTGGGGAAGAGAAAAGTCAGATGATTAAGGACAGATCTTATCGCAGACTTCACAGTGGCTAAGGTTAATTGCTACAAGTTTGATTTTTTTTTTAAAAAAGTTTTTAGTTTATTTTATAGAGGCCCCATTTAAAAATTACAAGTGGAATATATTCAATAGCCTTTATTCTGTGGTGTAAACGTGGTCAATTAAAAAAAAAAAGTTTTTGATTTTGTTGCAGAATTTTGTTGTTCTAAAATTCATGTTGAAAATTTTCAATGAATTTTCTAAACAAATGTTGACAAACATTTTTTTTTTAAAATGTATTCATTTCAAAGTTGTGGACAAATTTCATTCTCTGTTGCTTTATTTACTTTACCCCACATTTTTTTAGAGGAAAAAATAATCATTTTTTAAAATTGTTCACAAAACATACCTTTTATGACCAGCTTTGCTCTGAGGCTTTGGTGGGGTCTAATTCTAGGACTTTGGGCCAAATTTTTTTAAAAGTGACCTCAATTTTTGGATGCCCAATTTGAGACACCGTAAAGGGACCTGATTTTCATAAAATGATGCTCTGAAAATTGAGCCTTTGAAAATGTCTTAATGGAGCTCTCCAAAATTGCGGTACCCAAACTATTCAGTTTTGAAAATCTTGTCTGTAATTTCGTTTGCTTGTTTTCGCCACTAGTTCTAGGTCTTGACTCTTTTCAGAAAAGATCATGTTAATAAATTATCATACAACAGAAGCCAACATTAATGAATATTCTTATCTTATTGGATCAAGCACCGTGAATGAAACCCTGAAATTCATGGTGAGATTGAATGACTTGAGTACCAAGATCTTGCCATTGAGTATATTTATGCCACAGTGTTTAAACATGCCAAGGGGGATAAGAAATTGCTTTTCCAATGTGGTAGCCATGTTAGTCTGTATCAGCAAAAAGAATGAGGAGTACTTGTGGCACCTTAGAGACTAACAAATTTATTTGGGCATAAGCTTTCGTGGGCTAAAACCCACTTCATCGGATGCATGCAGTGGAAAATACAATAGGAAGATATATATATATACACAGAGAACATGAAAAAATGGGTGTTGCCATACCAACTATAGCGAGAGTAATCAAATAAGGTAGGCTATTATCAACCAGAGACAAAAAACTTCAAAAACAGACTTCAACCATAAACTGCAGAATTTGAATTAATTTGCAAACTGGTCACCATTAAATTAGGCTTTAATAAAGACTGGGAGTGGATGGGTCATTACACACAGTAAAAATCATTTCCCCATGCTAATTTTTCCCCCTACTGTTACTCGCACCTTCTTGTCAACTGTTGGAAATGGGCCATCCTGATTATCACTGCAAAAGTTTTTTTGTCTCCTGCTAACTTTTTCTTTCATTAATTTATAATTTTACAGTTACTGAGCTTTGAACTGTGGATGTCATTTTGAATCTTCTTTGGTCAGCCTCAGATCTGAATATTTTGCTTTTGCCTTTGTGATATATACAGATCTGAACACTGCCTGCATGTGATTCAAGCAACAGCTAGTTAAAATTTGTGCTTGAAAGTGCCTAGAAAACATTAGCTGGACTTCCCGGTTATCCTCACCTGAATAATCACAATATTTCCTAATTGGGAATAATGTTACCTGAAACAATTCATGTTTGAACTGGAAAGCCAGTCATAACAATTAAGAGGAAAGTTTTTGTTCGTGAAGGACTGCCCTGCGAGCCAAACAAATGGGTTAAAGATGATGCAATATTTTTGATTGATAATGATAATGGTAATAGTATTTAGCACCTACCTAGCACATTACAACTTCAGAGCACTGAACACTCAATCATTAATGTGGGATTCTCGGTCAAGTAATTTTTACTATAACCAGGAAGTTGAAAGCATTCTGTGGCATGTGGTATGCATCACAGTGAAGTGTATGGGGGGGGATAACTTGTATTTGCAATATTCTAGCCAGCCTGTAACAAAACATAAGTTAGCTGTGGCATAAGAAAAGTAAATGTCAAGTTACATGGAACAGCCACAAATCAGGTTATCCTACTCCTTTCACTTCATTGATGCAAAAACCACATTTCCTATAAAGATAACTCATATTTGTCAATTGACTTTGGAATTATCAGATAATTTGACAATTTTGGAATTTGATGGAATGGTGCCAACTTTGCACTAGCAGAGAATTTGGCTGATATTTTTACTCCTATTTCATGTATACCAAAAATATTTTCACTGTTTTACACTTTATCCATTAGATCAGAGTCATAGAAAATCTCTCTATTTAGAAATTAGGTAGATGTAATTTTCTTCTGTTCCAAATATCAGAAGTCTCTCCTAGCTTCTCATCTCTGCCTGATGTGCCTCTGTTACATAATGTAATGAAATGAACCATCCAGAAAAGCAAATATTGAAAAAAGGTTTGTTTTTGGACTTGCCTCCCATTGTGCTTGGTTCTTTGTGATGCCACCTGAAAAGCAGGTGTCCAGATAAGCATGTGTTTATCTGCACTCTGAACTGCTTATATGTTTTTAAACAAAGAAATATGCTGTTCCTGTGCTCACTCGTTCTCTGACATACACATACTATGAGACTGACACCACAATACAGTGATTGCCTTCTAAATTAGATTCCATACCTTCCTAGTCCCTCTGGCTTCTGCATTGATTGATATTTCTATGGTAGCTCAGTGGTGAAGTTTTATCACTTCAGCTTATTTGGGGTCACTCTTTATCATGGGCTTGATCCAGAGTTCATTGAAATAAATGGAAGGACTCCATTGACTTCAGTATGCTTTGCCTCAGGCTTTGTTTGCATAATGAATGTTTTCTTTTTAACCCACATCACAAAGTTAGGGTGTTTTTTGCCAGCTTCTTCACCAGTGTTCCCCAAAAGGGTTAGCGTTTCCACAGGTGCTATAATGATTAGAGAAATATACATTGTTAGAATTAAGACTAAATGTCAAGCGTAAAGGTTAATTGCCCAGTTTCTGTATCTTGCTATGTTTGGTGCCTGCAGTAAAAGGTGTTCCACTGTTGTGATGTTTATTAGATTGTAGATTGAAATGCCTCCTCTTAATTTAACACAATTGCTCTACCCACAGTAATTTAATTAGCAAGACTTTTTGATAACAGTTTGACATCCAGACACTTTGCATGAAAAACACAATAACTCCACTAAAAGAAACTGGTTAAAATTGCCTGATGGATTTGATAACGAAACAGGCTTAGTTCAAGAAACAGAAGACAAAGATGAGGAGTTTCACTATCAGCATGGATTTGATTTAAATCAAATTGATTTAAATCACTAGTCAGGAAGACATGGATTTCTATATAAAAGTGCATTCTTGTTGGTTGTTACAACCTTAATACATATTCTTCACAACTCAGAGATAGATGTAGGTTTCATTTTTAGATGGTACACATTATATATTTTTAAAGTGATTTATTTTGAAAACTTTTCAGATTAGTTTTACAGCTATATCAGAAAATGTATGATTGTTTGGTTATTTCATTTACCAAAGGTAATTGAAGCAGATATTTATGAAGTCGTTGGGAGGTGAACTATCTCCAATTCAACAGGTTAATCATTAATATTTGGAGACTTTTCTTACCATGCTGTATTAGGGGGAGAACATCACCAGACAGACATTTAAATTGTTTTATTTAAAACAACAACGTTATGTATTCTGGATTTTTTTCCTTCAACAGCAAACATATAATATTTTAACAAAACAAGGATATAAAATTTTGAATTTAGTTAAACATTCAAGTTTTTTAAAATCAGGTTTGTTTTTGTTAAAATTGTTTTTAACTAAAATAGTTAAATGAAATATATTTAAAAAAAAAAACCCCAAAATTAAATCGACTATGTTAGGCAGGTCAACATGAGAAAGTTAAAATATTGGCTTCTACAGCTAACTCAGTCGTCTTCACCTTCATTTTCCTGTTTGTTCATAATCTGGAAATAAAAAAAAAAACAAGCTTTCCTGATTTTTCAGGTCCCAAACGATTTCTCAATTTGGAATCAATTAGTCCAAAGGAAGAAAATATTCTTTCTATACCGGCAGAAGAAGCTATTGCTGTTAAAAGTGAGATTATCACTTCAGCAGTCTCTGAATCTAACTTTCTTTAAAACATCAGCAAACGTATATTTCTTGAACGATTTACACTTAGCTCTGAAGTTTATTATAGTTGGCATTATGGAGGGATGATTGGTGGATGTCCATGTTATAGCCAACTCCTCTTCTTCAGCAGTTAAGGTTTAACTCTGGTACCGAGTATTGAGAATATTTGCAAGAAAATGATCTGGAGATAGTGCTTGTCCCATTTGTTTTTTTTAATGCTTGTAATTTAACGCTGTCATTGCATATTTCTCTTAAGATCTCACTCGGTTCCTTCCAAATTTCAACAGAGTCAGCAATAAAACAGCTATTTCCCTGCATTTTGTTCAAGGCTTCAGAAATTGGCTTCAGGGTACTCTGCATGTGTTCAGCATTTTCTCTTAAGCCCAGTGTTGAGAGCTTTAGCTGTGACAACGCCATCTATTTTTTTTTAACGATTTTGTTCACAAACTGACATCGGATTAGGCCAGTTCTTGATATAGTGCTCAAAACAGTCCACTACCAAGTTCCATTGCACTCTTGTGGGAGAGTTAGTTTGGTTCCTCCCACTTTTTTCAGAGCAACTGCTGCAAAGTGGTTGTTATGGAAGTATTTTGCAATTTCAACAATATTAGCCTTTATTTCTGCAACACTGACATCTTTGGCTAGTAGGTGCATCAAATGAGCACTGCAACCGTATGTTATTAGCTTGGGACTCTCTTCACTCCTAAATCATTTCTTCTCATCTTGGATACATTTGCAGCATTGTCTGTGATCAAGCTGTGTACTAGACATTTGAATTTTTTTTTCCAGTTTGTTATAGTTTTTACTGCTACTTCATCCGAAGAAGTGGGCTGTAGTCCACGAAAGCTTATGCTCTAATAAATTTGTTAGTCTCTAAGGTGCCACAAGTACTCCTGTTCTTTCTTGTAAGTATTCTGCTGTATGTCCATTTCCTGATGTATCAATTATTTAGTTAAGGAAGACATTCCCTTCTTCTGTTGTCGCACAAGCACATACAACAGGATCATTGTGGACATTGCTCCACGCATCAAGACTAAGTTAACAATTTTACCCTCTAGATCTTTGTATGTTGCTCAATTTCTCTTTCATACACTTTATTCATCAATTTGCCTGTGACATCTGCTCTGTTGGGTGGACTGTATCCTGGTCTTAATGACTGAACCATGTTAATGAAGTGTGGGTTCTCAATCCTACGGAAAGAAGAATTTGTTGCATAAACAAACCAGGCAATTTTTTCATCAATTACCTCTTTTTGTAATCTGCTGGTTCTTGTCACTAACTTATCTATGGTTGTTTCTGGATGATGGATTTTTTTTTCTTTTTGCTATAAGTGATATAGTGTGGCTGTGTGACATACATGATGTGACTGAAACATAATTGGCAGATAACTCTGAAACTATAGAAAATGATGGTGATCTTGAAGGTGGATAGTCTTCAGAATCCTTTATGTTGAGGATGGATTCTCCTAAACAAAATAAGTCAATGCAGTTATTAAATTATCATTTACAAACCTGAAGATCCTGCATGTTCAGACATGTTCCTTTCATCATCTTCAACACGGCTTCTTCCTGAGAAGTAACACTTCTCATGATGATGTTTCATTCGGGCAACCAGGCCTTGCATTTCTTTGTTGCACTGTTTGCATTTTGCACACATACCTGTTTTACCCAAGTAGAGGAACTTCATTAAAATATTCCTAAAGTGGGTCTCTCTTATGGCCTGCCGCCATAGTAGGTTTTCCCTTCTAGTGAGAGAATGGTATGGAAGATCTCAAATCAATGAAGGCTACACTCAGAAAGGCTCTGTGTACACAAATTTGCAGAGGGACAATAGGATTGAAGGCTGTTATTTCTCACCTAAATATTTTATTTATTTATTTAAAAACATTTTTGCTGTTAACAAGTATGTTATCTCTGGAGACACAAATCCACAGTTTGAGAATTGCAAAACTAAGCATCTCTGATGTATCTTCTAGACTGAGCACTGAGTCTCATTGGGTAGATAGAAAGATTAACCTAAATAATCTATACCGAAACCCCTGGAACCCCATAAAATTGGGTCCATAATCCATGAACTATTGGAACTCATTTACAAAACTTTTCTTAAACATTACATGAATATATTGTCTCATACTATAAAACTAGAATTTATAATCCCTATTCCATGATATCTTTGAGCTATAATGTATCTTTATCTTTAGGTTTTTTCCTCAAAAAGCTTTTATATAAAAATCCGATTTAAATAAAAATCCGATTTTTTTTTTAATTAAAAAAAAAATGTTTATCCACACTGTTCACTATAGTTGGGTTCCCTATGGCCACTGTGGCACTATTGACATTTAATTACCCAAGTTTTCTCCTGGTTAAAACTTGCAATGTAAGTCCTAAGAGTTGATTTTTATTTAATTTTTAAATTTTTGAAAAAACAAAACCTGTCTGACCATATTTAGAAATACTTTATTGGATGACAGGAAAAAGACTGCACAAGGCAAATATGTACAGGGGAAGCACACAAATCACACATAACCAAGGAGAAAGCAACAAGAGGTAATGCGGAGTGCTAAGCTTTGATGAAGAAAGAACTGAACAAGTCAATCTTAGGGCAGCTACCTAAAATGGGACTCCTTCTGAGCTTTAATACCCTCCCAGGACACCAAATGTAGTGTAGTGTTTGTTGATATTATCTGATAGTCTGTCCAAGACAGCAGTACTTTTATTAGCTAGCAATTCAGTTTACCCATGTCAGATGCTTTCTCCCACCTCTTGAAACTTAATTCACTTATTAACTCCTCTACTGAACATGCATGGGAATCTTCTCTTCATAACATTTTATGTGTATGACCTATATCTAAACACAGTATCCGCTCTATTGTACAGGTTGAAATTGATAAGCAATTTTAAGATACCTTCTCATATTTAAAATGGGGCAAATTTTGCCATTGCAATTAATGTAATATGAATATAGCTGTGAATGTGTTGCTAATTTAAAATTCATGTGTCTACATACTTAGTGATATTTACAAAGTGACGTTACATATATTATTACCTGTAATATCTCAACACAACAGGATGAATTAAGGTTTGAGTGCTCATCACCTTTTCAGTTTTTTGGCTAAATTCTTAGAGCCAAATTCTATACTCAGATGTATGCAATACACTCCCACGGAGTACAAATGAAGTCAAACATGTGCATCTAAGGGAAGATATCTGTCCATGACACAGTTTTAACATAATGCTGTATCTGGATTGAATTTTATAGAAATTTCAAAAACATACTGTGTTTTTACACCTTCTCATATTAACAGTGGCTGAATGCATTAAACTCTTCAACACCTGGAAAAGTTAGTAAAATGCATGCTAACCATGATGAGAGTGGAGGCTACTGAATAAAAATGTTTTTTAAAAAAAAATCATTCCATAAGTGATGTGTTTTCTTTTCCTAGGGAGTCACACAACTGTCTTTGACTTGATTCTGAGGGAAATATTCTCTCAAATGTCAAAGTGGGCTATCCCTTAATTACTTAGACATTTTTGTCTAGGGCTTCTCTGCTGTTAGGAGATAAACCTTGGGTTTCATCCACCCTCCATTAAAGGGCCTCCTAATTTTTTTTATGCAATTAGGAGACTTCGTTAGGTATTGTGGGTAACGCCATGTAAATAGAGTTTGTAGATAGGTAGCTTTAATTTGTTTCTTCTATGTCTGTTCTGCTCAACATGTTGAAAGTCAATTATTTGTCTTGCATTCAAAGGTTCCATTCAAGAGCAGGGTTCCATTATGCTGGACATCTTTCTTACACTCACACACAATCTTACCCTAAAGCAGTGATCCTCAGACTGCAGCTCGTGAGCCACAAGTGGATCTTTAATGTGTCTCCTACAGCTCTTTGCTGCACATATTAAAACACTATGATTTAATTATTAACCGATTTGGATGCTTTTACTATGTTATTAACCAATTAAGGCATCAACTTACTCAAGTTATTAACTTATTTGCTGTGAGAATAATAACTAGATATTTCTTGACATGCAGTTTAAATATCAACAGTACTATAGTAAATGAAACAATGAATTCACACTACTGTGGCTCTTTTGGGTACTGTTAATTGAAGTCATGGGAAATGGGGATATTCATTATGTCTTGGGATCAGGCCTTTATTGCTGTTGGCTACCTTCACAGTGTAAAAGGGGATATATAGAGTTAGAATCACAAGTGCCCCAACGTTTGTATTGTGACAGCTGCAAACAGCCATAGATGCAGAAATTCCATTGGTGATTTAAAAAAAAAAAAAAGTTTCGATTCATTTCCCTTTTTTTTTCATAGTTAAATGTTTTTCTTACTCTTCAGACCTTCAGACTGCCTGGCTGAAAAGAGTATAAACACTTTGACCAATACTTTAACAAACAGACACCTCTCCCTCCCACCTCTGTCCAACAGTCAGCCAGTCAGATTACAGTAGGCATGTATGAATCTAGAAGTAGTAATGATTCATTAGAAAAAATAGTGGTGGAGCAGATGCCTAGCATAGTCCCTCTTCCGAGCAAAGAACCTTATACTATACAAGAGATGTGCTGTAAGTTTTAGAGTACAGCATTACTATTGTCATTACTTTTGAATTAAAATACCATAGCTGAGTCATCTATCCATCCTTTCCTTTGATTCAAACTGGTGAATTTGTCATTTGGATTGAATCTCCAGAATGGCTCTGTCATTGTTCCTGTCCTTTTGGTTTTAATTTGTCACTGTTTCTTTAATGGCAGTTTTTTTGTCTGTGACCAAGAATAACTGACCCTTTCAATTCTTCTAAGTCTCCCTGTGCAGTCATCCAACTAAGAACCCAAATATGCACACACTGGTGGACATATTTGTTAAAAGGAGTAGTTACTTTTTATAATTTTTGCTTTTTTTTTTAATGGGGGTGGAGTCGGGGTGGGGCGAAGGCAGAGGAGGGTCGAGCACCCACCGGTGCCAGTAGAAGTCGGCGCCTATGGTCCACCAGACTGAGTCCTGGGCTCCATTCTCTTCTGAGGAGAATTTCAAACTGTTGATTTTCATTCTCAATCAGAATGAAGCCAAATGTCAAAATATTGAAATCATCTACAAAATGTGAATACTTTTCTCTACCTAGCTCTAATTAGTATATAAAAGTTCCAATAAGTTATAGCTGTTGATATTTTGTAAATCATTATGGACTTACAGAAATGTATCTCTGTTTTAGTTTATTTGCCCAATGGGTATGTTTATAAATTTGTTGGTGGCTTTTTTTTTTTAAGGCTGCTGTCTGTTAAATAAATTGGTACATAATAGCTATTCAAAAATTTCAATCCTCTTTAAGGTTAAAATAACCCAGAAAGTGTAGGAGGGCTTTTAGGATAATTGTACTTAATAGACTTGGAATGACAATTAGGCCATCATTGATTAATTCTTTTATTTAGGCTGTTAAATTAAATGCAAGTTACTAATCTTTCCCCGTGTTTGTCTGCTTCACAACTGATTTCATGAGATGAGACTGAACTAAAATGTGAGCCACCTCCTTAGACTAATCTCTTCATCTGCCACCCTACACTGAAATATAATTTCATTTATTTTAACAAGAAATGCCTGTCCGAATTTCTGAGCACCCAACGGGCTTGTCTACACTGGCACTTTACAGCACTGACAGTGCACTAGTGCTGGGAGCCGTCCCTCGTGGAGGTGGGTTTTTTAGAGCGCTGGAAGAGCTCTGCTGCGACCACACAAGCCATGTTAAAGCACTGCCTTGTCCAAACTGGCCTATCAAGCCTCACTTAAACCTCTAAGTAGCCTGAACTAGTTTTAAACTAGTTCAGCTAACATGGTTTTGGCCCCAGTTGTTGCATCTACACCAGTAAACAGTTGTCCCCCCCCCCCTTTTTTTTTTTTTTTTTTGCAAAAGTGCAGCTACACTGGTTTTGGCAGTGATGTAAGCACTGGCATAGACAGGGTTCAAGCATATTCAGCACTATATAATGGTCGTGCTTTCATGACACTGTGCTGAAAATGCCTGAGCCCTGTCTTCACTCTTGCAAACATCATTGCTGGCACTGGTGTAGCTGCGCATGTGGCTGGAGATGGGCATTATATTTTTTTAGTGTAGACAAGTGTGGATGGATGAGGGTTTTCCAGCAATCAAGAAAAATGCGGGTGTAACTTAACAGAATTTCTACCATGTGAAAAGATACTAATCTGATTTGATCAATAATAAAGGATAATGCTGAAGTATTTTAAAGACTAACAGGGTACCTTTGCATTAGTTTGTATCTTATGACTAAGGCTAAGGTTTTGTCACTGATATTTTTAGTAAAAGTCAGGGACAGGTCACAGGAATTAAACAAAAATTCACGGCAGCCCATGACCTGTCCCTGACTTTCACTAAAAATATCCCTGACAAAAGGCGTAGGTGGGTTCAGCACCCACTGCTGCTGGGACTCCCGGGTCCTACTACCCCTGGGGATGGGCTACTGTGGGGTCCTCTTGCCCAAGGCAGCTGGTAGCTGCAGGGTCCCCTAGCTGCGACTGCAGGGTCCCCTAGCTGCGACTGCAGCTGTGGCTGGGCAGCTGCGCGGGGTCCCCCCCCCGGTTGGGGGCTAGGAGCTGTGAGGGCAGGGCTGGCTAGGAGCTCCAATCCCAGGGCAGAAAATGTCATAGAGGTCAATGGAAATCACAGATTCCATGACCTCTGTGACATAATCGTAGCCTTACTTATGACTGCTCTTGAATGGTGATTTATTGTAGCATTAGCTGAGAAGTTATATGGAATTCAGTAAAAACATAACAAAATTTGTAAATACCCATATATATCTATATCTATGTCTATCTATCTAATCTCTCGCACCTTTCATTTAAAAATTTCCCAAGAAGTCAGTGGGGTTGCATGGATGTAAATAAGGCACAATATGGTACTGTGTGTATAGGAATGACATGACATATCACTAAAAAGGCAGCCACTGTTCATTACTGAAAACGTATACAATTATATTTTTAAGGGAAAAAGTGAATGTTAACTCTGAAACTAAACATACTTAAATCTTATAAAAATTTACATCTTCAAAGCACTTTACACACTTTTAATCACAACTTTCCTGTGATATAGCAAAGTCTGAGTTTTATCATTCCTATTTTGCCACTGGGAAAAACTGAGGTCAAGAGTTTCTCTTCGGTTTTCAGAAAGGCATGTTTGCAACTGCTTGTACAAAAATGCATTTGCATCCTTGTGCCTAACTTGTGTGTTCATTTGCTGCAGTATGCATACAAATGAAGTTATCCATCTAAGTAGTCCTCAGTTATTGAGCTCGAAAGCATTGGTCTGTTAAAAGATATTACCTCACATACCTTTGTCTCTCTCTTATCCTGGGATAAGCCAGGGATATATCCCAGGATATATCCTGGGATATAGCCAACACGGCTATAACACTGCGAACACATGATTGCATGTCCAGTCATGGTAACTGGGCATGTAAATTAGGCACTTGTTTTGCATGCACAGTAGTAGCTTACTTGAAGTTCTGAAAATCTGTTTCTGTGCAACTTGCCCAAGACCAGAATCCATGTAAGAGCCTCCATAAACTACTTCAGAGATTCTAGTTCCCATCCTGGGCAATAACTGGACTATAAGTGGCTAGGAGGAACCTACCGGACTAAGAATTGGAAAATATCTCAATTTTTAAATTGTTGTAAAAAAAACATTTCATTGTACTCTCAACAGTTAATTCTTCAAACCCACATTAGTTTTCTTGTGGTGTATGCGTTTTTTATGTTACACTGAAGATGACTTTATACATATTTGAAAAGCAAGATAAATTATAAAGGTTGAGTTTTTTTAAATAGCAGTAACTCCCACTAACTGGTACAAGGCTTGGTACTGTGCAAGCAGTTTCTTCTCACTCTTAGAATGCAGTTACTGAAAAGCAGATATTGTGTGAAGTACCATCGATCACTGCCTCTGTTTTATACAGTTTGTCACCATTGTTCTTCGTATAGCATTGAGTCACATTTAGAACTATAATACAGATTGCAAGTGTTGGGGGCAGGGAAAGGAATGTTAAAAATAACCCCCTTGTTTTTGAAATAATTGAATATCAATATATCTGTGTTTACATAGAAAATATGACTAACTGAAATAGCCCTCTCTCATACAGTAGGCTAGAACAGGCTTTCTTTATGTGTGTGTGTGTCTGTATACATGTGTATAAAGGTGCACAATACTCTTTGCAGGGATAGGGGCACTGAATTTCAAAAGGTTTGCAATATCTGAAGTTAGATCTGAAAGCTTTTAGACGGAAGTCTGAATGCTATGCTTGCTTTTGATTAGCTAATAAAGTGAATGTGAATCTAGGCTGTACACATAGTTTTGCTTTTCAACAGGTTTTGGATCCCATATGCATCCCCCCTTGTTTATTCTTAGTGAATACCAGTGACCAGTAAATAATTTCTAGTGTGTAGAGTTAAAAGCCTGGCAGGTTGCATTTAATTAAACAGTCTGTTAAACAAAGGTCCAAGAAGATATACTAGGATCCCACTTCTTGACTTGTTTCTGTAGGTTTTTTTTAGTTGATTTTCGGCGTCTGTGTCAGACTGGTATTCTTGCAATACTATTGACCACTTGGGGCTAATTGTATTTATCATCTGGAGGCCTCTTGTCTTATTGTTCTTCCTGAATTTATAACACCCTTGTGTGGTATGTTCTGGGTTCAGATTTCTCCATTTATGTTAGATTCAAATTATTTGTCAATATGTGACATTTAATTTAATCAAATTATTTTACTATGGGCTTGCTTTATAGTTTTGGGGTTTTTTGTTTTTGTGTTTTTGCCTCTCACCAGTTTTATTTTCCTTCCATTTGACAGATTTTCTGCTTGCTTTGACTGCATAATTTACCATCATTGCTTTCTGGTATAAATGTACTGTACATAGTTTTATTTCTCTAGTACTAAGTCCACTAGGTTAAAAAACAGTTACTGTGTATACATGCTGCAGTTGGGCTCTAAACATTACTTACTATGATGTTGTACATTTGGATGGTGGGTGGGGAAAAATCATACCTAGCCTGAGAGCCTGAAAAATCTGTTTCTTTTAAAAATTAAGTATTCTTAAGCTTGACACGATAGAGCATCTAAAATGACTTGGTGATGTTGGTGGATAGGTTTAATTTTGGGAAAGAGTAGTTCTGCATTCATATATTATAAATGAATAAAGTGATGTTTCCTTTCCTGCTATCCTCCCCCCACCAAGAAAAGTTTCATGCAGATTGACGAAAGCTGTCATCTTGCATTGAGAATCCAGTCCTGCTCCCCCGAAGTCAATGAAATAATTCTGTTGATCTCAGTGAAGCAGGATTGGCCCCTGAACACTTACAGCAGCATGTTAAATCTCTAACCAAATAATTCATGTTCAGCAAATGCAAACTTGGAGACTCATAAAACATTAAAGTTATCTGACAGTAAAAGAAATATCACAATAAATAAATAAAAAGTTAAGGCAGCAGTACAAGATCCCTGAGTAATTACTAGAGCAAGATCAGGCCCATGATAGTCTATAGCTTCTGTAGTCAGCCAAGTGGGACTGAACGTATTGACAGCAAGTGGAAAAAAAAACTTGGACACAATCCATCCAAAGAAAATAAATCCAAGTGCATTCAGAAGAAAGTAAAGGGAAAAGGAAGAGTTAGCAGTAGAATAAAGCACTCTGGCTAAGTGAAGAGTTAACATGCAGACTTATTAAGCAAGCAGAGATGACAGTTAGAAAAATGTCCTTTGAAAAGCACACCAGCATTAATTCACAGTTTTTAAGGCCAGAGGGAACCATTGTCATCATCTAGTCTGACCTTTTCTCTAACACAAGCCATCGAACTTGCTCATACTAATTAATGATACCCAAATGTTACAATGAGCAAGGGGTGGGGGATCAGGGGCAGAAGATTGTGCTCAAACAAAATATATGCACCAAGGTCATAAAGTGATTTCTTCTAACGTCCAGTGTATTGTTGTTCTTTACCTTGTGTCCCTGCCCTGAAGAGCTTATAATCTAAAAATTAGCTCACCAGTGGCTGTCCTGGGTGCTTGTTACCTATGCAATTACTTTAAACATTGTGGTCACTGCCCACCAGAGTTGTCTCCAGGATGAGAAATAAGGAAACCTGACCAATTCTGCTTCCACTCACCTCCCATGCCACCCCTGTTTTCAGATGTAAATGGTTGGTTATGCACTGTGGCTGAAATTGACCCCTGCAGAGAGGACCTGTACAAGGCCAAGCACCACTTTTGTTTCACTTAGGCCCTCAAAATAGGGCTCCAGTGAGGCTCAAGTAGCACATAGGGCTTGTGTGGGCCTAGTTCACTGGGGTGAATTTCACTCTGTGCAAACAGTGGCTGTACATGGGAGGACCCACCTTAAAAATACACACTTTGGTTTTGCCTCTGTGACGGGCACAGAAAGCTTCTATCTACCTCTTTGTGTACCTTGTTGAAGAAGAGTTGTCCTAAGTGATTGAGATGGTGGAGCTCTATTTTCAATTGTGGAGGGCGGGGGGAGAAGAGGTAATTAAATTATGTATAGTGTTAGTAAAGCTTTTGTAGGTTCCTTGGGAAAGGCCAAGAAATAAGGTATATTCTGTGTGTAGGGAGAGAGGGGGAACAAAGAGCTCTTAAAAAAACATCTAGTTGAACAGGAATATATTACCTCTGTGACACCAGCTGCCAGGGAGATCTTTAGAGCTGATAATGGGAATGTAATTAGAAGATGGACTGGTAATACTGTGGCTATTTATAGACATGTTATGGACTGATACCATAGAATTAGAAGGCATTGTGTGAAATGTTCATGTAACATCTCTAAAGGAGGCCAGTATCACAGGAATAGATCAGAAATCCAGCTTTTTAACATTGCCTAAATGTAGACTTACACAATAGCCTAATGACACTTCTGAAGAGTGCACAATTTAAACAAAGAATATGTTCAGAAAGTACACTGTGTGCCTAGTAGGCAGTGGGTATGACTGGACAAACAATACACAATTTGTATCCACATTTACATTTAAACAAGGGAACATATAAGGTTTCCATGACAATTTAACCCTTAGAATGTTACTGAACTTAATTTCCAGGTGACTAATGCTTGAAAATTAGGTATGTCCGAGGTAAGAGGAGGGAGATTAGGGTTTCCTCAGAGGAAATGGGGATGAATGTACTGGTTCTACAGTCAGGAGGGATTTCAGGGCTGGGCTGTTTCACGCATAGGGATAATCTGGAATGTTGCGTTGAAGAGGCTTGTGAGAAGATTCTTCCGTACGGTGGGGATCAAGGTTTTTGTGGGAGTGGTTAAACTGAAAGGAAGTGAGATTGGGATAAGAGTTTATTGGGACAGTTTGGAGAGTACATTGGGACCAGGATTTTGAATGGGAAGAGGTGGCAGGAAGGATTGGCAGATGGTCGGGAGGTCAGAACAGAGACTGGCTGCTTGTCATGGGAGAGTAGCAGAAAGGATTGAGAAACTGGATCATTGCATATTGTACTTGTCTTTGGGGTGGGAAATCTAAACATTTAATATTATGTGATGGTAGGATTTTGTGGTTAGTGATAGAAATATTTTTAGAATCCGTTGTATCCTATGTAAGTGCTTTGATTCCCTGTTCTATGGGAAGAAATTGATTTCAGGAATACAGGCAAGTTTATTAGTATTGAGTTTTGAATGGTTGAATTAATGTTTCTTTCCCTTGCCTTTTAGACATCAAAACAATAGTCCTCTCTCTGTGTCGGATATCGCTCTTTTCAAACATTTCATTCACAGTTCTCCCCTATTTAAATTCTTTCTGTAGAACATTCTATTTGTCCTAGGACACTGTGCCAATTTTGATCAGCTCATAGCTGGTTTAGCCATTTTGTATTCATTGTTCCCATTTGTTTTCAGGTATTGTCACTTCTGATTTTAGGAATACACTGAGGCCACTGTAAAGACATTGCCTCCTGCCTAAAATAAATTATGGAGATAGGCTTTACATCTAACATACCTTTTTCTTAGGCAGCCAGACATTTTAAATCAAATTTAGTATCTGTTTTTGAGACATCTGAAAAACGTTGCCTCAAATATTAAATCTTTCCATAGAGGAAATCTGTTTCCCCCTCCCCCCACTACAGTATATTCAGTATTTTCAGAAATCCTTTAAATAAATATTGTTGAAGGGGGAGGGAGAAGAGAGAAGAAAGAGGGGAGATTTAAAATCTCCCCTATATTACCTTCAAAATTATGTTATAAAGAGTCTTCTAGATTTTAAAAATCTTGGGAATTTTTAAACTATCAATATTGAGAAATGTACACTTTAACAAAATATCCACTGTTTGTGGTAGGACTTGCAATATTTTTGTTCCCTCTGCTCATTCTGCAACAGCAATTAACAAAGTTTATTCCCAGAGCTATGCTGACAGACTTGATTATACAGCTACCAAACAAAGAAATCTTGACAAGCCAGGTAGGGTACTATGGCAAAAAACAAAACAAAAAAAACCCCCACGTCCCCTCTCGCTACAATAGTCAATAGGATGCAAAATGGGTCATATACTGTGGTGCTTTGCTCCTTGTGGCTCTGTATGGAGGGGCATTTTAAAACATGCTGGACTGGATAATAGAAACCACCCAGTGGCCTGATGGAGAGGAATCTACACCCCTTGCCCCAAACTCATTTCTTCAGGTTGGTCACAAGGGACAGCATTTGCCCCAATATGTGTAGAATTTAGCTGTAGACGCAACAGCCAGGTAACTTCAACTCAATTCAAAATACAGAACAATTCCTTCCTCTACTTTAATAATAATAAAAAAAAAGTATAACATCAATAAGGAATAAATATTTTCAAACTTCTAAGAGCAAAAGCTAAAAATTTAAATACTATTAAAAGTTACTTGACTGTCTTTTCAGAAGGCTGATCTATGGAATACTGTTTGCCTGTTTGTTTTGTAGTTTTCCACAGCTCTGCCAATGGTCTGTCCTCTGTAAGCAGAGGGAGGTGTCTTAGGTATCAGTAATGGATGTAATATATATTTCTTGCATATATCAGTCCCTTAATTTCTAAGAAGATGGCATACATGTTTTAGTAATTATTCTACATGTTTGGCCTAAAATGACACTTTGACTTGCTTTACTGCCATTGGTAACTGGATAGCTAAATGTCCTGAAATTCATAACTAATAAAGGTGACTATAGGCTACAGAATCATTTATAATGTGCTTTTAAACATCTCATTTGTGTTCCTTCAGAATTGATGCACTAGAGATGGTTTTAAATTGACGATCTAACATTTTTGTCATTGTAGACCTTGTAGACCTTGATTCAGTTTTGAAGACCACAGAGCACATATAATCTTGCCTCTTGAAAAGTTCTGCTTTGTTTCCAAGGGGTTTTATATGGTGTCTATCATATTGGTATCTAATTATTGACAATTTTAGACCACCCTTAAATCTGAACTCCTTTAAAAAAAAAAAGTGAGTTTAGTTTATTATAGTTTGCTGGTTTTCTTTAGACTAGCTTGGTATCAAATTAATTAGCAGCCTAGTATAATTACTGATGTGGATCCCAGTAACTAGGCTATGTAGCAGAACTGGGACTTGAGAATTTTCTGGCTGTTACTCTAGAAAGCTAATCCCTAGGAATCTCTGTGCTGGGCCATGTAAAGTCTTCGCTTTCTGTACTGGAATTTAGAACGTTCTGTTGCCATATTACTTTGCCTCTAGATAGGCACCCACAATTTCCATTTACTTCAATGGGAGTTTTGCTTTATCAAGGACAGCAGGGTCTGGGCCTACATCTGCTTGGTATTTTTCTCTAATTGGCATGGAAATCAGTGGCATGTTAGGATGTGTCCAATAGGTGCATTATGCCAAGCAGGTGGAATGTTCAGTAGCAGACATGGAATTAAACACACTAATATATTCCAAAGCTCTACAGAGCAAAGCTAATTGTGACACCTGGACTCAAATATTAAGAGCTTTGGACTACTGTGGGCTTTGTGGGCTGGGGAGGGGAGGCAGCAAAATGATCAGAAGGATCTGTGCACCAGCAGCAGGTCTCGGAGGTGCATTGTGCTTGAGACAGGCACAATACCCTTAGGACAAATGTACATATTGACAGTATATTATATAACTGCTCACAGGCTGCATCACATGCTTCACACCGCACAAAGCAGCATCATTAGCTGATGCAGCAGGGAGGTAAAGAAATGGCTCCACTGTTTCTTGCCCTGTCTGGGATTCCTAGCACCACTGTTGTCTCTAGAGTACCCAGGTTATTTAGTGCTGGGAGTGCAAGGACTTTGCTTGTGCCTGGTCTCTCTGCATTCATGCAAGGCTAGCCAGTCTCACCCTTAGCAAAGCAAGTTAATCTGTATCCAGACACAAAAAGTTCCCCTAATAAAAGGACAGCTGCTTTGGGAGCTACATTGGGGGAAAATGGGAAGAGATGGGAGAATAGACTGTAGCACTATGGGAAGCAAGGCTTCAGGCAGTAGACCCCTGCTGCTCCACTCTTTCTTCAGCCAGTCATCTCAGTGAAGAAGAGCTCTGTATCTGCAGGATGCCAAGGACTGAAGCTCTGTTCCTGGTTGCTCACAAACTCAGAAGGAGGAGAGCTCCTCTGTAGGTTAGGGATTGGCTGGAAGATGAATGGAGGCTGTCAATCATCTGGGGAGCCAGCCAGCAGGCTTTGAAGTGTTTGAAGAGGAGAGGGGGATCTTGGGGCAGATTTCAAAGCATGCTGGCCAACTAGTTCAGTTTGCTGAGCTGCCAGTTAGTTATCCAAAGATGTTCAGCATCTCTGAGACCTCTGGATAATCCAGATCCTATTATACAAAATTTGTAGGGCAGTCATTGGAATCCACTGCCACAGAATGTCATAAGCTAAATATTGTGGCTGACTGTAAAGAGGGTGGCCATGAAGTGAACCAGCCAACAATGTATGGGATCCTGGTCCAGGACTAAGGCTCCTAAGTACCATGGTAATACAAATAATAAATCATAATATTTGTAGCTATGAAAGCTAAGGAATGAGCCACATGTTTGATACTGCAATGGGTAAAGGGATCAGGAAGGATATTTTGGTTTAAGTGCATTATGGGGTATTCCTCACCCTTCATCAGGTGTTGATCACAGCCACCTTAGAAGAACTAATGAGCTGGGCCAGCATGGCAGACCTTAGAATTCTACATTCAGAAAACTGATTCCATCGAGAGTTTCTGACGATGATATAACTCAAAATGGTCCTCTTATTTATTTTATATACTGGATGGCTCATAGTCTCCACTCCATGCTCTGCACAAGTTGTGCCTCCATCCCCGGTGCTGCTACTCCCCGCACTTCAATCTTTTCTCTTCTGCTACTGTCCCCCAACCATTCCTGTTAATTCCCCAAGAATTGCTCTTGCTTCCCATACCAGTGGCCTTCTTTATTTCACTTCCAGAATAGCTTTCCTATATTCAGCACCAGCTCAGGACTGGAGGTATTGACAGCTTACATTTTTAATTTGTTGTGGTTAGATCATATCCACGAATGACAAGAGTTGTGAAATAGATTACATTCTTCTTTAATTTTATAATCCATGTGATACAACATAGTGTTTCACAATAGTGCTCTTAGAGCCTTGTAAAGTAGCAGCTTTTAGTGGAAAAGTGTTTGTTAGAAATCAAAGGGGAAAAGAAAAACAAACACGGTGATGGCAGAAGCTTTAATAGTAGCTTTGATCTTGTCGTTAGTTTCACAAAGTAAGAGCAAAAGCAAATATACAAAGAGTCATAGAAACATAAATCTTTTATGAAGGAAGAATGTCATGATTCCAAGAGGAAATAGCCCATGTGCTGTAGGAAAGCAATAACCATTGAAGGGGGCTTAACCTAGTTTTATAAAATCTGGTGTTATTCTGACAGTGTGTTTTATGGACTGAATGCAATTGGGGATTGAAAGTTCTGCTTCCTTTTTTCCTTCCCCCATCAATCCGAAGTGCAGTTAATCTAACAAACATTGCTGATCTGGGGTTAGATCAGGAAACTGATGGCTGGGGAATCAACTAAATGAGCTAAACTGTGTTCTTGAACAAATGTACAGTCTATAGTTTTGTTAACCAAATATTTGAGTAGAGTGAACTGGACTTTTCTGGAATGAAGGTCTCTCAATCCAGAGAAACCCAAAGTGTTGAAGAATCTTTATGACCAAAAGGGTATAGCACTTTAAAAACTTTCATTTAAATAACACTGGTAATACCAAAAAAACACTGGTACCCCAATGTATATCTGAAATGTGCATGAGAAATCCAAGCATGTCCATTTCTAGTTACCCTGAATATAACATACAGCTACCTAATATTGTATGCCACCCTCTCTCCTGCACTTGGGCAGTGTGCAAATGTATATTATTCTGAACTAGTGTATTTTTCCTTATGTCCACTTTTATGTAGAAAGCCATCTTAGAGTTTGAACTTTAATGTGACATCACAAAAAGGATGACAATTTTGAGTTTCAGTCCTTTAAATACAATTCAAGCATGGTTTTTGGAGTAAAATAGCCATCGTTTAAACTTAAATTGCACATTCATGAATTAGGAATTGGGAACAAAAATGGTAAATTTTGTTCATCTGGTTAAAATAGACTTCAAATCTACTGTGCAAACTTTTAAAGAAAGTACTTAAATGCAAATATTTACATGAGTATATGCTAGTGGAGCAATACAAAAATTTCAAGACTCGTTAGAAACATAAAATACTGCTGATATTCTGTTGGATGGGGAAGATACTGTATTTATTAGGAATTTACAGTATTGTATTTAAGACTTCAAAACATGAAGACCCCAATCTAGGAAAGCATATGAGCAAATTCTTAACTTGCATGAATAGTCCCACTGAAGTCAATGCATCTAAGTCAAAAGTAAGTGCTTTGTTGGACAAGGACTATGAGCGTGATCCTGCAAATACTCCACATGAACAACTTTACTGTCATTGATGTCTATGAGACTAGTTAGGTGAAAAAAGTACTTAAGTGTTTACAGGGCTATGACCTAAGAGTGGTCATTGTATGCTCCACTCCTTATTAAAGTACTTTTTTCCTAAAAATACCACACTTGATTAGCTTGTAATGTCTGTTAGATATTAGGAGAGCGTCATTTGTGCAGTAAAACATTTCTGTAATGGTAGTCCTTAGTGAAGGAAAAGACCTGACAGACCATCCAGTCTTCCCTGGGACTATATCGAGAATGTTCCTTGCAGCACATATTCTACCACTTTACTTCTAGATTGCCCATCATGCTTGGAATGACCTTCCAGAACCAGTTACTGTAGTCCTCTCTCTTGCCCATTCAAATCCCTTCTGAGAACTCACTTATGCTGTGACGTCTAAGGTGGTTTTTTTTTTTTTTTTTAAAGCCACATCTCCATCTTACTGCCAGAATAACTTCAGATATTTTTCTTAACATTATGCATTAAACTTACATAATGATGGCTTATTTTGAAAAAAAGTTTGGCTACGTGGGAAATGCTTCCAAAAAAGTAATACACCGATTATTTTTGAATAATTTGATCGTTCCTTAGTTACTTTCTTGTGCTTGTCCATCTTAAAAGCTATTGATTGAATATCCTGTAACTTGTTTTGATGCTGGCAAGGTTTGCAATCTGGCTATTCTAGTACAAGGTCAATAATGCATTGAGACAGCGAGAGAGTGAGCATGTAAGCATTTGTTTATTTAATACAAGTCAATCAAACTATTTCTGTAAGAAATTCTGTTTATTCCAATAAGCAACTCAATCTTGCAGTATAAAATAACGGAGTATGATCATTAAACACTGTAAATGATGCCCCTTGCTTACTCTACTGTGGGAGGGCTTTTATGTATGAAATATTTAGGATAAATAAAAAAATATATGTTCTGTTAACACAAAGCAACAATTCTGTTTGAAGCTAGTGGGTGGATAAAATTCACTTGTTTAGATTTTTAAAAAAATCTCTGCGGGTTGTATGGAGAGCTGCCACATGCCTCTCATAGATTCCAAATATATGCCATGGCAAATCCCACTAGCTTCAACCACAGGCTTTTTTGTTTTCTGTGCTCTCTCCTTTGTTAACCCTAAGCAAACAGTGTCAATGCCAGAAGTATTTAGAAAACAAGAATATGCTATAGACCAGGCCTACACTTCAGAATTCCACTGCGATATCAGCCCCCTGTGGGCATCATTTTAGATCTTCGTTGTAAGTTGACAGCGGACATAGTGAATTGACCATGTGAAACAATGCAGAGTGCTTAAGGTTTCCTGCAAGCTAGTTATTTGGAATTTAATCTAAGATGATGAATTGGTTTTAGTTACAGAATTAAAATAAAAAAAAAATCTTTACTTTTTCCCCAGGGACTATGTTTTAACTTTTTGAATGCCTATTTTACTTAAAATAGTAAGTGAAGGCTAGAATATGTTTCCCCAATGCAGCTAAGAGGCAAGTGGAAAGTTCCAAGACTATTTTCTGGCTATTGTGGTCTGTGCCTGAGTATTTAGAATTGCATGCTTTGTTTACATGTAGATGGTCAGTGCAGTTATGTAAAGGTATTTTACTCGATGGAACGTTTTCCCATAGGACTCTCTCTTAGGGTAAGTCTTCACTACCCGCCGGATTGGCGGGTAGTAATCGATCTATCGGGGATCGATTTATTGCGTCTCGTCTAGACATGATAAATTGATCCCCGAACGCGCTCCCTGTCGACTCCGGAACTCCACCAGAGCGAGAGGCGGAAGCAGAGTTGACGGGGGAGCTGTGGCCGTCGATCCCGCACCGTGAGGACTCAAGGTAAATCTATCTAAGATGCGTCGACTTCAGCTACGCTATTCTCGTAGCTGAAGTTGCGTATCTTAGATCGATTCCAACCCCTCCCCACCCCCCCGGTGTAGACCAGCCTTAATTGTAATAGAGTTTGTAGTATCTAATGCGATGTACTGCGTTGGATTTGCAGAAGAATACATAAGTCTTTACTGTAGAGCATATTTAATTGTTTTGGAAAACAATTCTCAAGTAACCTCAGCACAGGGATCATATACACTTACTTTTTTTTTTCTTATTTATGCTGTTTCCTGCTCTTCAACTGAGTGGTGGTGGTGGTGGTGGTGTGTCTGTGCATGTGCACGTTCTACTTTTATAGGTTTCAGAGTGGTAGCCGTGTTAGTCTGTATCAGCAAAAAGAATGAGGAGTTACATGTGGCACCTTAGAGACTTACAAATTTATTTGAGCATAAATAAATTTGAGCATACTTATTAAGCATATGCTCAAATAAATTTGTAAGTCTCTAAGGTGCCACAAGTACTCCTCGTTCTTTCTACTTTTATAGTAACTATAAAGTAATTTTTCACTTACTCTGCAGTATGCCAATCTGTGCTCCCTAGAAGAGTGCCCTTATCTGCCATAGTGGAGGTATATGTATAGTCACTTCATAATTATTTTGAATATCCATGATATTACATGATGATAATACAAATCTCTCTGCTCTGCTTGGCTACTACCCTCTGAACTTCCCCTGTTTGGAGGGCAGCAGCCAAACAGTGTAGGGTGAGAGGATAATAACCACATTTCACAAACAGTAATTTGAAGGTACTACCTGTAAATTGCTAGGTCTTTGGAGTTTATTGCTGGATATGGTTATTCTGACAGAGATTGAAAGGGCTCTTACATTTTTCATCTAATTAACCATTCTGAATGAAAATCATAGTAGCTGATGTTTGGTGAAATTTCTTATATTTGATAGGATTTGTCAAGTAAGAGTGGAAAAGGCTATTGATGCTGATAAACCAAGTCAAGAATACTGATTCATTTTAATCCCATCACTATTATTTAAACTGTGATAGTTTCCAAATGATCCAATCAGGAAGAGACTGTGCAACACTATACTAGGTTCTGTATAGTATGAGGTGGTCCCTGCCCCAGGGAATATACAATGTGTCTGTATGCCAGTGTTATGGAAACTGACCTTCCTGTACAATCTGCTTAAGGTACAGCCCTCAAATATGAAATCTTGTCAGTGTGCATGGTCATGTTATGTTCAGTTTGCTGATTACGAATATCAGAAAGACACAAGGAAAGAATAAAACTGTAGAATCTTTTCCTTTAAAAAAAAAAATCAATTTCCCTGTTTCTGCTCAGCTGCACATATCCAAGAAACACTACTTTTTATTTTTAGTCAATAATTAAATTTTTTAGTTCATAAATTTTAGCTGGCTTTTACGATTTAAAATGGAAAAACAAATGAAGCCTTGCTAATTACATGGTGTGTAGTAGCAATAATTCCTTCAGCATCACCCTGTATAGTTTTCAACTTATTTTTATAAGAGTGTTAATGTTCTATGAGAAATTAATCTAATCACTGCCATCCTCAGACCATTACTGGAATGAGTTTATTATGATGACAGTACTTTATTACACTTACATACAGTTATGTGCTGAAATATTTTGAATGGCACACTTCATTTCTAGCTGAGAATCAGTGTAGCAAAAAAAATAAATTCACATTTACAATATCACATGCTGACTTGTCAACAGTTTTTTTAGACTTGAGCTAAATACTTTGTCACTTGACACTCTCCAAATAATCTAATATAGTTGTTGTTGTTAAATAGATGAATACAAGTTAGACTAGAGGTTGATATGTAGCCATTACCCAACGTGCTTGTAGCATGGGATCCTTCAGAAGAAAGATATGACCTAGAAGAGTAGATCTCAAGTGGCATTCGTTTGTTGAATACTCAAATATACTTTAGATGTGGAATAAAATTTTATTTTTTTCCTTTGCTATGAGTACTTCAATGTCTTCTTGAATCCAAAAGGAAACAATTTAAACTCTCAAAGTATCAAAAAAGGGTGAGAGTTTATTATGCAGGAGATATACTCGTATGATAGCTTTTCAGCATAGTGCTGGAGCAAAATCTACTGTGACTTCAGAAATGTTCATACTGAACAGAGTGGTCGATGCTATTTGTGCAAATAATCCATAGAATTAAACAAGTCAAATTCCCTCAGATGGTTGGCCACTTTTAAATAATGAAAATCTTCTTTATTGCCCAAAAATTTTGGAGGGGGGGGGGGAAAGAAAAGTAGGAGGGGCTTTACACAGAATCTTCCAAAGCATCTAGTATTCTTTAAAAAGCAAGCAAGGTAAGTAGCATGTTTGCTGTATGTCATTAGTCAATCAGTCCAACTATTACTGTCTTGTCTTATCCTACCTATCAGACAAACCTTATATTTCCAGCAGTGATGCACCCTGGATCCGAGGGTAGAAGGGTCTAACCCTACTCCCAGCATGCCCCCTGGGTCAGGGACTCTTGAGGGGCAATTCACAGACCCAAGTTAGGTGCCCATGCTCTCTGTACAATGGAAGGGGAGAATTAGGCCTTTTAAAAAGGGATTCATGGAAGGCAGCACACTTAAATTAGCCAGTAAGAAATGCCAAGAATAAGGGTCTGGCCTAAGACATGACCCTCAAAGGGAGTTAGTTGCCAAACTCTGGTCCCTAGGGAGGCACCACTGTGGATTCACAGGCATGAAACTTCTCTCTGGAGTGGCAGAGCAGGGTTTTTGATCTGAATGTTTGACTTGGGTGCCTAAGTCCCCCATGTGAATCCCACCTACTGAGTCACCACTAGAGATGTATTGTACTGATATGAAAGAAACCGCTTGCCACTATCTGTCCACCATGCCGATCAATAATAGCTGTTCTGTGAGTGTGTGTGTCAGGTTTTATTTTATGAAACCCAGGAAAAAACTGTTAAAAGGAAACACTATTGCAGAAATGATTCATGTGGTCAAGGAATGTTTTTCCACCATAGAAAAGGTGCAGTTGCAAAGTTTTGACCAGGACTTTTTCTTCAGTTTTGAAAATTTCATCCATTTTCTCAGGTTTTTCATGCAGAAAGTGAGATTTAGCCAAGGAAGAGGGCAGGCATTGTCAGTCAGTTTAAAGCAGTGGTTCTTAGCCCAGGGGCTGCTTGTGGCCCAATCAGCACACAGCTATGGCCCATGTGACATCTTCAGGGCCATACAGGTAGTATATTGTGTAGATGCAGCCTACATAGCACACAGAGAGCTGCATAATTGGCCCACAACAGTAAATAGGTTGAGAACCACGGGTTAGAGGGATAGTACGCTTTTTCATATGTCAAAAAGAAGAAAGTTTCAAGTGCTGCAATCACCTCCTGAAATCAATGGGCTCTTCATTGATTGTCTCCTAGGGAAGCAGATTGCTAATCATGTAAAGAGAGAACCTTTCAACATCCCAGCACGATAGCTTTTACTGAAGTTCAGCTATTATTTGTTTGCTTATACTTAAATTGGCAGAGTTTAATAAAGAATAGCTATCTAATCTATCATTAGTTTTTATGGAAGTGAGACTTTTAAGTCCTCATTGTTGCATTTAAGATTTGGGGGTGGGCTTTCTGCCTGTATATATCATACAAGTGGACACACATTGTGCAGTATATTACACATCTACTTTGGTATGAAGACAAGATATGTTCATACACATGCTTTGAAAGTTCTGTATGACTCAGTGTCTTTTCTGATCCTCTAAAGTTCATATTTTTTTTTTTCTCTTGATGTCTTAAGACTGTTCTAAGTTAGAAAGGCCCCGAATGGATTGGTACAGCTCTGACAGATTCCTCTCTTCTCAAATTCTATCATCATGTCTAGCTCTGGGGGAGTATAGACAAATCTAACAACTCAAAGCAAAGGTTCTTTAAAAGCACCCGTGAACTTCATTTACTTTCCACCTTAAACAATTTTTTATTCCTGGCCTCAGTCCTTTAGAGTTCCTGATTTGAAAAATCCACCTTGTTTCTTATCTTTACCCCCTTTACCTCCAACAGCTTCAGAGTGTGGGCAGCTCCTGCTTTTTCAATGTGGGGGTGAATGGGAAAAGAGTGTTCCTCTGTAATTTTTTCTAAGAGACAAGCAAAATCCAGAAGGTCCCACTGGACACTGCTGCCTCTAGAGTAAGCTATGAACTTGTTAGGCACTGAGATGCCACAGAGAGCACTTCTATGTTTATTGGCATTTTACATTACCACATTGTTTTTTGGGTAGGGTTACCATACGTCCGGTTTTTCAGTAATCAAACCCCCGTCCGGGGGAATTTCCAAAATGCCGAACATGTCTGGGAAAAATACTCCCTGGCTTACCTTAGAGCGGGCGCCGGGGCCTGCTGTGCTCCCTGACTCCGTAAGCACCGAGCTGCCCGAGCGCTACCGGCTTCAGGCGACCCCCATGCCTCTGGACCCTGCGCCACCCTCATAACCTTCCACAAGTACATTAAGTAAAGTCACTAGTATTTGTCTGTCTTACATGGTTTGTTCTTTCTCATCCTCTCCCTTGAGGAGAATTGTGTGTGCAGTGTAGTGTTTGAATAGGGTTTTTTTTATCACTATTTTTTGTTTAAATGTACATTGTCCTTCCTTGTCAGTGCACACATGAGCACGAGGAGTGTGCCTGGAGCAGAAGGTGATGAAGTTTCTGATGGTCCTTATAAGGATCCTGTGGGAGTTTGTTTGGCAATCTGAGACTGGCACCTGGGACCTCTGTCTCCTGCCCAGACAAGCTTTACTTTTACTCTTAGGCACAGCAGAATTGAGGTTTTATTTTTTTTATAATATTGATGTTTATTTTAAAGCACTTTTTCAATTTTTATTGACTTAAAGCATGGAAACTTTGGGAGAAGGGAGATAATTATTTAACGACAGACACTGAAATTCAAAAAGTTAAAGCTTTATAAACATTAATACAAATTGTCAACATCATATGTCAAAATATACAAAGTACATATCTTCAAATCAAACTGAAATTTAAAATGAGAAAAATGCTACTTGAACTCAGCCATTATCAATGGAAGTATATATACTTCTGTGTATGTACAATGAAATCAATGTTTACTGACAAAAATCTAATCCTTCCAAGCCTGTTTATTGTAGAAAGAGCAGAGCTGTTGACCCGGATCTTCATACCAAAGTTTTAGGTAATCTTTTAGATGTTCTGGGCCCAGGGCATAGAGCAACTTGAAGATAAGGACTGAAACCTTTAACTTGATTTGTCATTGTACAGGAAGTCATCATAGATAGCAGAGGATATGGCTGATGACTGAATTTTCTTCAAGTGTGCAGTCTTGAAAAATAGATTCAGAACCAACAACTTGCATGTAGCAATAATATTGTATTGGAGCTTACAGAAATTGATTTTTGGGGATAAAATTAGATAAACACAAGCAAAGACAGATATATATAGTACATTGCTAAAAAGTGGTAGAATATCAAGAATGGTATAGGCAAAATTATATTTCTAAAACTGAACATCAGTTTTTCAAAGATTTTTCATCAGTTAGTCCTTGAAGTAAACTGAGTGTTTAAAATTCTAGATGAAAGCAGATATTGAGTTATCCAAGTGTAAAACAAAAAGCACTTGAACCGTTTATTTTGTAGGCTTGGATAGTTCAAAATTGGCTAATTATAATTTTAATCCCAAAATTTCACCTTGAGGTAAGAATGTTTTTCCAAAAGCAATAAGCACCTGACAAAAATGGGCTGATAATGAAAGTACCCTCTTGACCAAGACTCCAGCATTGGCATAATACAAATTCATATGGGTATGATGATGATTTGGCTACTGTGGAGACACATTGGCACTGTCCATGTAATGGCTAAACCCGTTAACTCAGCATTATGTTTATAGAACTTTGACCAACTGTTCTGTGTGTAATTATACTGCATGCAATCCATTCCAAAGCGGAGTGCTTTTAAAAAATGATTTTCAACCATTTGACAAGCCAGTAATTACATGTCAGGTAAATACTTGTTGGCAAATTATCCTCAGACTGTAACTGTGACATCAAGCTTGAGCCTTATTTTTTTGCTTTGCATAGGCATGGTGAGGATGAATCAAGTTTTGCAGCGGGAATGTAATGATGCAAATCTAATTCTTCCCCCTCCCTGAAAATCTTATTCATGATTGAGGTATTTAGACAAAACCACTGTTTCAAAAATGGTCAGTTAATTCTCCTGTGATTCGTATTGCAATAGTAGTGCAAAGTAGAGGCTGGATTGTGCATTGTCCTTCCTTGTCAGTAGGCACAAGGGACCATGCACAATGCAGCTTTTTTGAGTACAGGGACCTCTACCAGTTCAGACCATTCAGAAGAGGAGGATGTGGGACTTTGCCTGCTGTAAAGTAGGTTGTGGTGCACCCTTTCTGGACCGTAGCAGTGGGAGTGCTCCTGCTGTATGGCAAATGCTCGGGCTAGAGTAGGTTGTTCTGTGCCATCTCCAAGAAGAGGGCTCTAGCAAAAAGGCACAAGAGATCCCTTGTTATGCTGAGGGATGACCTATGACTGTCCACAGATAAGAGAAAAATAATCTACAATCATCTTGCTGGATACATCTGTGAAATTGGATAACACTGCTCATCACTTATCTTACAGAAGCTCCAGTGCTGAACAGAAGTGGCTTGCACCAGCTGTGGCCCTTGCTTTCACACCCAGCCTTGAGGGGTGTCATATGCAATTGTTCCCCCTCACCTACCTAATAATCTCACAAGCCTCAGTCATGTCCCCCTTATTAATCAGTACATCTGTATGAAGGGCTGGTGAGCCTAGCGGTATGCAGTGGGCCCCACCTCTGTGTTTTCTATGTCAAATATAATAAACAGCACACTTTTAGTGCTTAGCCAAAGTCAACAGTTAGGTGAAGAACAGCAGGCTAAGAGCTTGAGATGATGCTGGCAGGGAGAAATACTTTGAAGAACTTGCCTTGACATTAGCACTACTGATATGCTTGGGCATAGAGCTAGTTAGAAGAATGCAGAAACTTTTTCAGTTTCAATGCTTTTCATTAGAATTTTGAATTTTTTGGAAGAATTTGACTACTCTAAGCTGGCCAAATAGGAATTTTGAAAAGCCAAAGGTGTTTGATGTGCTGCATTCAGCACTGTTTGCAAGATCAGGCTGCCTCATGCCAGTAGCGTATAGAAAAAGCAGAAATTACTTCCCTGTTTCTCAAGTCGTTTCAGAAATCGGCATAAAAATGTTAGATACTGAGAGAACAAATGTGAAATTTATAATTATGCATCCACCAGCCTGAGCAACATAATTAAACTGACCTAACCCCCAGTGTAGATAGTGCCATCGACCCACTGCTTTTGGGGGAGGGGTTTTCCTGTCAGTGTAGTTTCTTTTGGTAATCATCAGTGGGATCAGAGCTTACTACCTACACTATCTGATCAAGAAACTCCCTGAAAAAGCACAGGAACAGATCTGTACAGACACATGCCTAGAACCCTGACCAGGTGTATTCTATTTGCTACCCAAGATCCATAAACCTGGAAATCCTGAACGCCCCATCCTCTCAAGCATTGGCACTCTAACAGCAGGATTGTCTGGCTATGTGGACTCTCTCCTCAGGCCCCTACGCTATGAACACTCCCAGCTATCTTCGAGACACCACTGGCTTCCTGAGGAAACTACAATCCATCTGTGATCTTCCAGAAAACACCATCCTGGCCACTATGGATGTAGAAGCCCTCTACACCAACATTCCACACAAAGATGGACTACAAGCCATCAGGAACAGTATCCCCGATAATATCACGGCAAACCTAGTGGCTGAACTTTGACTTTGTCCTCACCCACAACTATTTCACATTTGGGGACAATATATACCTTCAAGTCAGCGGCACTGCTATGGGTACCCGCATAGCCCCACAGTATGCCAACACTTTTATGGCTGACTTAGGGGACGAGAGCTAAGGAAGCATTGTTCTAACGCCCCTACTCTACTTGCGCTACATTGATGACATCTTCATCCTCTGGACCCATGGAAAAGAAGCTCTCAAGGAATTCCACCATGATTTTAACAATTTCCATCCCACCATCAACCTCAGCCGAGACCAATCCACACAAGTGGTCCATTTCCTAGACACTACTGTACTAATAAGCGATGGTCACAAACACCACCCTGTACCGGAAACCTACCGACCACTATACTTACCTACATGCCTCCAGCTTCCATCCAGGACACACCACGTGATCCATTGTCTACAGCCAAGCTCTAAGATACAACCGCATTTGCTCCAACCCCCCAGACAGAGACAAACACCTACAAGATCTCTATCAAGCATTCTTAAAATTACAATACCTACCTGCTGAAGTGAAAAAAACAGATTGACAGAGCCAGAGGTGTACCCAGAAGTCACCTACTACAGAACAGGCCCAACAAAGAAAATAACACGCCACTAGCTATCACCTTCAGCCCCCAACTAAAATCTCTCCAGCACGTCCTCAAAGATCTACAACCTATCCTGAAAGATGATCCCTCACTCTCACAGATCTTGGGAGACAGACCAGTCCTTGCTTACAGACAGCCCCCCCAACCTGAAGCAAATACTCACCAGCAACCGCATACCATACAACATAAACACTAACCCAGGAACCTATCCTTGTAACAAAGCCCGATGCCAACTCTGTCCACATATCTATTCAAGTGACACCATCATAGGACCTAACCACATCAGCCACGCCATCAGGGGCACATCCTACCAACGTGATATATGCCATCATATGCCAGCAATGCCCCTCTGCCATATACATTGGCCAAACCGGACAGTCTCTATGCAAAAGAATAAATGGACACAAATCTGACATCAGGAATCATAACATAACATTCAAAAACCAGTGGGATAACACTTCAACCTCTCTAACCACTCAGTGACAGACTTGAAGGTGGCAATTTTGCAACAAAAAAACTTCAAAAACAGACTCCAAAGAGAGACTGCTGAACTTGAATTATTATGCAAATTAGATACAATTAACTTGGGTCTAAACAGAGACTGGGAATGGTTGAGTCATAACATGGGGAAATAGATTCAGTTAGTGTAAAGTATCCTCACACCTTCTATGGGTCATCTCGATTATCACTTCAAAGGGTTTTTTTTCCTCCTGCTGTTGATAGCTCATCTCAATTGATTGGCCTCTTACAGTTGGTATGGCTGCTCCCACCTTTTCATGTTCTCTGGATGTATAAATATCTTCTTTCTGTGTGTTCCATTCTATGCATCCGTTGAAGTGGGCTGTAGCCCATGAAAGCTTATGCTCAAATAAATGTGTTAGTCTCTAAGGTGCCACACGTACTCCTGTTCTTTTTGTGGATACAGACTAACACGGCTGCTACTCTGAAAAGTGTAGGTAGTGTCTACATTGAAGTGCTGCAGTGGTGCACATGCAGTTGTAGCATTTCAGTGCAGACAAGCCCTTAAATCAGCCATACAATAGACTCAGCCATACAATAGGAAAACATTTGGATTCTAAAAATCATTCTCTTCCTTAGGAATGAAATGGAGATGTCAGATCAATGCCTGTTTTGAGTGTAATTAATATTTCATGATCAGTTACCCATGATTAAGGCTAAGATTTTGTCATGGATATTTTTAGTGACAGCATTATAAATGCTGGATGCAAAGCAGGGTCCCGACCTCCAGTTTGAGAACTCCTGCATTAGGCCAACAGAGTTTTCGAAAATATCTCAGCTTAAATTTGTTTGTCTATTCCAAATCTACTTTTTCCTTTTCAATGTTGTTAAACAAGAAACTAAATTGAATGAGCAAGTTCAGCTCTTTAAGGTAAGATGGGGCAGTACTGCTTGTTTGTAGATAGAGGGTACCTGAATGCTGTATTTTTACAAGTCAGGATTGCTCCAGGAATTGCCTCCATTTCTGTACATACTGGAATTCCTACAGCTCTCTCCCCCTTATTTTGGGAGTCGACACAATTGGTGCACACCCTTTCAGGAATGTTCAGAATGCATTTCCTACAGTCGCTGGCCAGCTCCACTGGCCCTTGCTGAGAAGTGCAGGACGATAGTTCCACCTCCTTCCTACTGCTTTTGGGGTGGTTGCCCACCAGGGCGATGCAGAGGGCTCCATACACCCATCTCCCTTGCACAGCCACATTGTCACAGTCTGGCCCAATATTTTCTTTAAAGTAGGTATTGTAGTATTCTTGGGATAAAGTCTATGGAGTGCTCCATGCCATAGTTATAGCCAAAATTAGTATTTTTTTTTTTTTGCTTATAAAGCTCCTTTTTTTCCTATACAATATATCTTAAGTTACTGCAGCAAGGAAAAACTTCTCTCTTTCACTGCTGTAAGTGGCACATACCATTTCCCTCACCTGAAGGAAAAAAAGGAAAATCAGTGTTAGTCAGCTGAATTCATGATAGAATATTTTTCTTTAATTTTTAACTTGTAGCTTTCTTATAATGATCTAATAAACCAATATTGAAATGCAGTTTAGCAGACGTTTTATTAGTAATTGCATAGATCATACCTAGTAAGTAGCTCTATGTCATTAATATATATTATCATATACACAGACTTTGGAAAAGGAATTCATGGCTACTGTTGATTAATATCGCTCAAATATAGACCCTATATTTTCCATTGTACATTTTTGCTGAACATTAAATGGGGGTTTAACACAGTAAAAATGTAAAGGAAAAATTAAATGCATGCTTTCATTGCTAAACTAAAAGCATACAGAAAAGATTTACACTTTATAGCTCACTGCTTATGTGTTGAGAGAAACTACTTTTGTGGCACAAATGCCCTTCTTTGTTTTTTACAAATAACTGTATTCAGTGACACAAAGCACAACTGTTATAAAAGTATTAGTATGCAGATGCTCTGCTGTTTTGTTAATGCATTTAATTAAATACAATATCACTATTGTTTTTCTCCTTAATTGAATTTGTATGATGGTATAGAATCTAAACCAGTGTTAAATAATTAAAATTAGTTGTTTCTGTTGCTCCCAAAACCACTGCATCTTTGCTTCATTCCATCAAGAAAGCTATGGTGATAAACTAACAAAATCTGGTAAAGTTTTGATCCTTCAAGGCACCAATGTGTAAGTACCCTGGGAATATTCAGCATAAAAATAAATTAAATTAAATACATTACAGAAAGCAAAAGAACATAGCTGCAATATTTTAAATAAACAGGTTTCTTTTTTCAGTTCAGAAAGCCTTAATTGATAATTGCCGCTGCTTAAATATAATTTTATCCCTGAAGACAATTCTTAATTGTTTTTAATCGGAGGGAAGAACTGAACTTCCTTTCTAGCTAGTTGATATATTTTCAATTCAGGTAATAGCCAAAATTGCATGCCTTACACATTAGCCTTCTCCAGGAAGTTAAACTGTAGCTCATTTACTAATTTATACTGGTCAGGTTATAATTTGTTGTAGGTCTGTATTTGCAGATTAATTCTGTCATTCAGATAAAATTACTCCAAGCAGATGAATTTTATTGCCCAGCGTTTGCAATATGATCAGTTGTGCCTTGTTCTGAATCCACCCCTATTAAAGTAGTTTTATTAAAAGAAAGATAACCCCAGAATGCTCTTCTTTTCAGCAGTTTAGTGCCATGTAAAAAACTAAAGTGCTGGATTGAATCAGCACAGGGCAAGCACTTAAAAAAAGCACACATCATGGCATAGTCAGATCCAGATCCCTTCTCAGAGCAACAACTACCAAATCAAATTGTGGAATTTCACGAGGTAATCAAGACATCAAAAACACCATATGCCCAGTTATTCCTGATCCTACTGAAGTCAGTGGAAGTTTTGTCAATGACTTGAGTCTATTTCCTCATCCTGATCCCAGATGAATAATCACTTCTAATAATAAGGTTTCTTTGCAATCAATCAGGAGACTCATTTATTTCATGCATTTTTATATAAAAAAAAAAGCCAACTGTGACTGACTGCTGAAGAACTCTCCCGAGTTACTAATTTACTACTCTTTATTGGAAATTAGCTTGATTTTGCAGTACATAGTCTACACCAACTCACATACTTTTTCAATGGAAGTGGGAGCTGCTGAGTGTCCCAGCCTGGGTAGATAGACTTGAGCCAGTGCACTAAAAATAGCAGTGTGGACATGATGGCACTGCTGGAGCTTGGACCCAGGAAGGTCAGCCAGGATGGCTTGGCTCAGGTAACCAGCCCGAGGTGCCATCAGGGCTCTAACTTTAAGCTGAGCAAGTGTGACCCTGCCCATGCTGAAAATCGTATCTCCCAGGTGCAGTGTAGACATTCCCTCTGACTTCCAAATAGCATACTGGAGCCCACTAGAATGTAACCCAACTTAGAAAAGTTGGCATGAGTGTAATGTTTGTCATGTTACTAAACAGGCTGAGCCCTTCACTGAGGGTGTGTGAGAGGAAAAAGGAGGGTAAGATGTTTCTTACAAGCAGACCTGTAAGTCTTATCTCTTGTATTAGTTATACTATGTGGATGACAATATGATTATCTGAAGTGAAAACCTGTTTGCATTCCCCCATCCCCTCTTCAATTTGTGCTTTTTACATTTGGAAGAAACTGGGGAACAAATCAGGGAGAGAGATTTAAAAAAAAAAAAAAAAAAAAAAAGTAGCTCAAAGAATTCTAATAGACCAGTGGGAGCTCCATCCTGTACAACATTGAGCTTAGAGTTAGAAAAATTGTAACATCCTGCAAAGAGGGGTTGAAGTGGAAATACAGCCCAAGCCTTTTTATGGTCATGTACAGTGGTCAATATAAAGAATTCTCACCTCTTACAGCAAGTACAGAGATGGCAACTAGAGACATTGATAATAAAGCAGAGTTATCACCTACGACATAAACATTGAGGTGAATTGATAGGCTATAATTGCAATCATTTACAACACACTTCAGCTATTTTTATTAACCTATTTCCAAACACTTTTAATCATAAACATCCTGACCAGCATTCTAATTTTAAAACCTAAAAGAAGTCATGTAGTCCCAGTGCAAGTTAAATGTGTGAGAGATTAATTCTCTGAAAAGCATTTGGAGAGAGAGAACATATTCTATGGATTTTGCATGAAACAACTAACTCAAGGCAAGTGAAAGAAAGCAGCATTGTTCCAGTGCTCTGTTTTTCATAGGCCTGTATTCATATCTCATTCTTGTTGTTTGTAGGAGAGGCAGATGTGAACCAGAACAATGGGACCTCCACTAAGAGCACAGCGGTGACAGACTCCAAGGGCACAGCAGACTCAAAGAATGCCTGGAAGGAGGCCAACCCAGCTGACACAGTTGGTCGCCCCCACTTGATCCGCCTCTTTTCCCGAGATGCCCCAGGAAGGGAGGACAACACCTTCAAAGATCGGCCCTCAGAGTCAGACGAGCTACAGACCATTCAAGAGGACAGTGCTGCAACTTCAGAGAACTCGGATTTGATGGCTTCACAGAAACGCTCCTCTTTCCGGCACGGATCAAAAATGGCAACTGCAAGCACCATAGACCATGCTAGACATGGATCTCCAAGGCACAGAGACTCGGGTCTACTTGACTCGCTGGGCAGATTCTTTGGAGGTGAAAAACAAGTTCCCAGGAGGGGCTCGGGCAAGGTGAGCTCTGAGGAATAAAACAGCTACAGCAACATAAAATACAAATTAAAAAGGAAAGGGTGGGAGAAAAGAAAGGTGAACTAGGTAACCACCAGAGAGCAAGAGTTGATTTAGCTAGCAGAAAGGTATTACATATGTCTGATACGATGTTTGGCTTCAATAAGAAATACAATAGCATAGCACTAGAAAATGTTATGAGCTTGCGACAGAGCACATTTATCAGTTTCTAGGCAGAACCACTCTTCCAGTGTCTGGAAATCAAGAGTATTTATAAATCAGGGTGTGGCTCTGGAGACATTCCTGAGAGACTTGTGAACATTTTATAAGTGGTGTATTATCTGTATATTGAACAATTTAGGGGGAAGCTTCAGGCTGCTTTTGTTTTTCTTTCGGGACCATTTTATCTCAAATGTTTCTCAAAACTAACAGGCACAGACGCACCAGACAATCTTATGACAATTCTGCACTAGTAGGGGGGATGAACTTGAAAATGGGTCTTTTTTCTTCTCTATGAATGATTCTTTTGTTGGAGTCCGCCACACCAGCCTGTATTGTAAAATCAGCACAGCTTTGTAAGACATGAGAATGTGGTTGCTGTTGGGATAACATGTCAGAAATTCTCCTGAAACATGAACTTGCTATGGTCAAGCTATTTGATCCTGATTGCAAGGGAGGGAGGAATAAATCACAATTGTACCTTCAACCATCTGTGGATTGAATACCAGAACTTCTGTGACCTCTGAGTGTTAACAATTATGAAATTTAGCATAAGAAAACATCCCACTCATGCAGGAAACAGAGGTGCTGAGAGATGTAGAAAGTAGTGTATACTCCTGCCCATTCTAGGATTACTATACAGTTTTATAAGGGTGCTGATATTTCCTTAAAGCTTTGGTTCCTTGACCTGTTGTTTCTGAGCTTAAACTTAAAGTTTGCATAGTCTGTTGCTGTATGAATGTAACAGATCAGTATGTCTTGATTTGCGTTTGATCTGTTTTTTGCTACAGTAAGCTAGAGTGGGTACTTTGCTTTAAGAAAATATCACACTGGGGGGTAGCTGAAGAAGTGAAGTTCATCCCTGTGTGCCATGTAGTACAAAATACTCACTTTAAGGGAAGAGGATTATAAGAAACTGCCCCCAATGAAAATTTGTGATGCTCCCAACAGCAGGTTATTACTAGCAGACATGTTAAATTATCTAATAAACTAAACAGCTGTAATCCCATTTTGTTGTGCAGAACGCTTGAGAAGTTCAGACCATAATAAAACCACTCAAAAATTTGTGATTTGATATCAAACATACTTATAAGCGATATGTTACATGTACAGTAAGAGCTTGCATTAATTTCCATTAGCAATATGGCCTAGTGTGTCAGACACTGGACTGGGAGTCAGGTTCTATTCCTGGACCTACCATTGACTTTCTGGGTGATATTAGGTGAGTCATTTAACATCTCTGTTCCTCCATCTGTAAATGAGGGATTATAATATTTTCCCATCTATGTAAAGGCTCCATTTAAGGGCAAAACATTACAATGTTGTTTGTGCAGTGAGCAGTCATTGTCTCGATGAGGGGGGAATTCTTTTCTTAGAATCCCTTAGCTTTTCCATCATTGCAACAGGCATGAGTCACTCCTGATATTGATGGTGATTTGAAACGGATTCTTGAATGGGGTTGGCTAGCTTCAACTCTTGCTATTAATGTGTAATTACAGCATTGAGTTCTCTACAAACCAGTATATTAATTCTCTTTATAGATCGGGGATCAATGTAAAATAGTATTAGAATCTGCATGCAGAAAAAATAAAGCAGGTATTTTTTGTGTAGCAATAAAAATGCAATCAATTTTCAGTGGTGGTGGTAGTGATCTAAGTTGGGTGCTAATTGTAGATTCCTGTATTTACCAATCATTGTGAATCTATTTAACTTGAGAGGTATGTAGTCATGTACAAGACAATGAAGTACCTTCTCTCTTGTATCTTGGTTGATCTTCAGTGCTCTGTCAGATTAAGGGCAGGAATGATTGGAGTGGAAAATCTCAACAGCAAACAGTGCCTGCAGAGCAAAACAAAGCTTCCTGCATGAGTCCAAACAATTTTTAAGCCATGAATAAAACTGCTTTTTTAAACAAGTGTTTTTAATGTTTTAAAGTGCTGCCTTACAGAGTTAAGCTGTAAGCACATTGGCCAAGATACCAGTTCCTAAGTCAGTGATAATTTTTGAACTAGCAACACTGACTTCTAGTGCCAAAGCATTTTATTGTTGTTCCCAGAAACAATAATGCTGATGAATAAAAACATATTTTAGGAATCCACTCCACTTCCCCGGCCTTTTGTTTCAATTGCTGATTTTAGGCTTCACGAAACACTGTCATACAGTCATCTTAAATAGTTTGGGTGTCAGGAAAGGTTTGTGCTCCATATATTTGTGTATAAATAAGAGGAAATCTAGATGTCTGATACTCTCATTTGTACTTAAAACCAAAAGAAATTAACTGCTGAATTATATAGAATGGTAGAAAAAGAATGAGTGCACCCTGAAAGCATTTAAAAAAAGCCCAAAAGATCTCAGGCCGTTTTTCAGATTTGCTGCATAAGATATTGCAGAAGATGCTTCCTAGAGTGAATTACAGGAGGAAATACAATGTATTTTGTGGGCTGTGTTTATATTGCTTGAATTAATTTTGTAACAAGTGTGCAGCTTTGTGTGTTTAAGAGCTATTCTGCTGCTGCCTTTCTTGTGGTCTCTCTTCAACTACTGCCATCCCATGCACCACTAGGAGCATATATCTGAACTGCCCACACCACTAAATACTGGAATGTAGAGAAAACAGTTGTTCTTTGTGTAGACTGAGGGCTGACATTCTGGCATAACACGTTATAAATTCCTCAGGGAGGCATATTCTTAGACCCATGGGTGAAAAGTACATTAGTTAATAATCTCTATTGTTTAAAAAGAGGTGGGATGGGAACAAAATATCTATTTTGTGGCCTCCAGGGAACAAATTCTCCCTTACTCTGGAATTTTGGATCTGTGTTATGGAAGGTGGGAGTTCTGGGGGAGTAAAATAAAAATAGACCCTCTAGAATGTAAGGAGAGATTGTCTCCTTTCAATGGCAACAGCTCTTTGCCATTTTTTCTTCCTTCTACCAAGATTTTTGATAACTGAACCATATCAATCACACACACAACATGAGTTTTGTATTTTTTTTTAAGTAAAAATAATCCTAATGAAGCCAGTGTTATATAATCATATAGGGCCTGAGTCTGCTATGCTTGTGGCAGAATCATTATCACTACTAGTGGAGTAAGTATGATAGAATCAAGGCCCTACAAAGATACTCAAGATTTTTCCCAATGCAAGACAAAGTTTCTTTGAGGTGTTAGTGGTAGCTATTAGTAGTGTTTCCTTTTTCATCTCTATAGAATTTAACAGGGCAAATTCCAAATTTTTTTAATCCATTTTAAAATGGATGATCAGATCTGTCCAATCCCCATTTAAAATTTGTGCTTACAAATAGTGTTTTTTCAAAAGACTAAATTTGTAAATTACATTATCAGAATTTTTATTTCTCGATTTAATGGCAAAATTATTTTGTTTTCTACCACATCTTGGATTGTTATCCAGTAACTTTTACACCCCAAACTTTAACATTATCTGCTAGCCTGGTAAACTTGAACTAGGTTTGTATGGTATGGTGGAACCTATGAAAAACACCTTAAATAATAACTCAAGGGCCAGACTTGATTGAAATGCCAAAGTCTGTATTAGTAAAGCCATTTGTATCTCCTGTTTGCATTACTGCTCAGTAAGTACACATTTTTACATTCACACTTTCTCATGTGCTATCTGCATAGGGCCTACATTTCTTACATAGCCAAAGGAAGTTACAGGGGTGTAAAGAATACAGCATCAGGACATAGGATTTCCTTTCCCAATGTGTGAAGCAGTATATAGAATATTTATTACATTGAGCTCATTGATAAATTGGGCAAAATGGTGGTTTTAATACTGCAAACAAAGTTTGTTCACCAAGGAATGCCCAGCAGAAATCCTCAAATAATAAATGTACATAGATTTGCTAGAATCATAGCTATTTAATTGGGTTTTTTTAACAAAAACAAATCCTTTTATTCCATATCTCAACGCGTAAACCCCACCCCACTGTCACTTTTGTTCAAGAGTCTAACACAATACAACCAGTGCACAGAGGGTCTGGAAAAATATCAGCTCAGTCTATGCTTGTTCTAATTTAAAGTTGTGTTATAATGAGCAACAGACTTCGAAAGTATAGGAAATGCTCAGATTGTAATTATTTACTGTGACCTCTCTTTTAATTCTTAGTTGTCTTGGGAGGAAAATCCTCTTGTGTTATCCACTGTTTTTGTACGCTGACCTAATGTATAAATGATGGGCTTGTAAAAAAGTATTTGATGTATTCAGTGATACTAGCTTTATGGGGGCTGTAATATAACATGATTTTGTTTTCATCTTTTGCTTTATATGTGCTTCAACATTTATATTCATTTATTAAAATCACAGATCTGGTGTACTAATTCCTTAGTTTGTTTTTAACTGTCTTATTGTATTAACCATGCAGCTAGTCCTTTTTTAATTTTTACTCATTATACACTGTGATACATGTGAAATGATCGCCAACATTGGGGGAGAGAAAAAGACAGATCCACCAACTTAAGCAGCTTAACAGTCAAAACTCATTAATGAGAATGTTAGATTTAACTGAGCTCAAGGAAAAAATCAGTGTGAATTAGGAATGTGTACGTTTTTGGTGAATATCATGGGACTATTGATGTTCAAGAAGTCATATTCCTAATTTACCTCAGTCAGAGCAGAATTGGGTCCTTATTCGGTAAAGATTGCCATCTCAGCACACTGCAGTGGTTTGTGAGGGAGCTGGAGGCACTCTTGATGGAACTTTCCATTATTACAGAGTTCTCTCTCCTTGGAAAATATTAAAATACAGTGAATATATACTCAGCAAAGGAACACAAAGAATGATCTACAGCAGGGGTTCTCAGACTTTTGTACTGGTGACCCCTTTCACACAGCAAGCCTCTGAGTGCGACCCTCCCCCTCCCACTTTTATATATTTAACACCATTATAAATGCTGGAGGCAAAGCGGGGTTTGGGGTGGAGGCTGACAGTTCCCGACCCCCAGTTTGAGAACCTCCAATCTATAGTGAATAAATGCATGATGTCTGGGCTGCCACTTCTGGTTAGGGTTTCATCTCATTTGTAATTTTGGTGCCAGCACCGTTTCAGATTTGCTCTGTAGTTGTCTGGTCTGTATTTTTATATTGTAAGTCAGAGGCAATTCTCATTATCATGTATTAAATTACACAAAACAAATACATATTGATGGCAACTACTGCAAATTACCAGGCAAGGGAAAAGATAATATGTGGCATTGTACAAAAATGCAGCACAAGTCAACAACTAAGGACAGCGAGTGGGAGCATGACAACTGCATTTTGTTTGTGCATATGAACCATTTGACTTGTATTATTATAAACTGCCAAGATTATTACCTAGAGCAAGTACTATTTGGAAACCAGACTAGAGGAGGAGGGGGTGAAAATCAAGAATTGTTTGACCGGATAATTTTGAAAACATGAAGTGACAGACTGCAAGAATCCATTTGGCTATACACACATTTTACATTTGATCTGAACCTATGCTTCCTGCTCTGTGAATTGTTTCCTCTTTCTCTGAAGCTCAGCAATGTATTCCATAAGCTATTCTTTGACACAGTTCTGCCCGAACAACCATTATACTCTTCAAAAATTTTAAGATCCGGCTCCCTTTGTCTTGAGCCCTCTGCCAGTAAAAGGACCTTTATCATCTTCTTCCTCATCATATCCCTCCAGAAGACTACATCCTCTCAGATGAATCTGTTCTAAAAAAGAATAAACGGACCTCTGTTAGTATCTGATTGGAACAAAGGCTTTTACTTGGTCACTCTTGTCAGATCAGTGATGATAGCTTCAGCATCTGTATTGGGTAGAGGGCCTCTGGAACTCATTCTGATATTTTGCCAGATGCTGGGCCTGTCCAACTTCAAGATGCAAAGCAAGATTACCTGTTTGACCAGGGCCCTGTCACCCAGCAGAGCATGATGATATATTGATTTTATTTTGCTATGATATACCCAGTGTTTGAGGCATTTATATTTAAATAAATACACAGAACCCTCCCTGGAGCAACAGTAACCTTCCTACAAGGTGAACAAACTATACACACACAAAGGGTGAATATCACCCTGTGCAGTGGGCTTGGGCACAAACTAATCCCACTCAAGAGCAAATGGTGAGATTTATGTGATAACGAAAGCCTTCTCTACGTAGGAGTGAATTTCACCCACTATGCACTAGAGGGCATCATCCAGTACATTCTTTGCTCCTTAATGCAGCCATAAATTTGCCCTACTGTTGTAGTGTAGACTAGATTAGACTGCCTTAAATTGTATTTTCTACTCACTGGCCCAGCTGACCCGGTATCTGACTATACTAGTTCATTATTTGCTATGTCCCCAATTTTTATAATCAATGATTCTTCTCTCAAATGCCACAGCACCTTCCATCCCACGTTCTCAAAGTGCTTTACAGAAAATGACCTTACCCTGCAGCACTCTTGTGAGGTAGATATTATTAACCTATGGAGAAAACTCAGAGGTTAAATGACTTGGCCAAGGTCACTCCACAAGCCTGCAACAGTCAAGAATCCAGTCCAGGTTTCCTGCCCTTTAGTATCATGATTGTAGGTATAATTAGCAAAGTTTTCTGGCTTTCATTTGAAATTTTCATTCAAGTTTTTTACATGCACTGTTTTATAAAACTATGAAATTCCAGGACTTAACCAGCCCCGATAATATCCATTCTCCAGCCAGAAATGTTGCTACTCATTTCATATTTGAGTAATTAAGTTCAACTTTCCAGCCAATAATCTTTTTTCCTTTAATTCTTTTACCAGGACATCCATACAGTTGCAAGTTTTCTCTGTCGAAGCAATTTAACAATGACTGCGAAATACACTGTTACATTGTGTAGAGAAAGACAGAATGCTTGCTCTCTGTTTAACAAACCCCTTCTCTCTAGTTACCCTCTTTCATTTACAGTTGTCAAAATATCTTTGGGCAGCTAAAAGCATAAGCAAGTTCTCACCAATATTTTTCACGCCCCTAAAACCACATGGATAGTAGAAAACAAGCTTGGGTAAAACTAGGTAGCTGAAACGGGGGGGGGGGGGGGGAACGCATAGAGAAGGGAGAAAAGCTATGCTAGCATTTTCTAGGTGCCAGGTTCAACTCTCAAATGTTTTCTGGCTGAATGAATTATTCAAGATCCATCACAAAGTAACATTGTCCAAGCAACAATGTTCAAATGGTTCACAAAGCAAATATTTACAACCCACTTATAACTTGTTCCACAGTGCATTGAGGATAACATGGGATACCACAACACAGTTAAGTGAAAATGTGATTTAGGATCATCACTATTACCTGTCTGTTTCTGCAGTCAATTGTATTACTGTTTACTCTGTCATCATCTCTCTATCATTTATTCTCTCCTCCTATCTTTTTGGCTCTATATCATCTTTCCCAGGAAGATAAATATTCATTACTGGTCTAGGACTCCTAAAGTAGTCTTATTTCTCTAGCAAATGACCCGCTGTGCCACCTTGTGGAAGTCACTTGACCTATCTGCCTCAGTTTCCTCAAACCAGGATAATACCATGCTTACCCACCTCACTGGTGAGTTGTGGGGTTCAATGAGTTAATTTTTGTAAAAAAGTGAAAGATGAAATAAATGGTATAATTGTTAACTTTTATTTTATCAGTTTCAGACCAACAGGTGGAGAAAAGAGAAGCATCCTACTGCCATACTATGCTTGCAGTGTCTTCACTCGCTTTTTGTCAAAGGCAAACCACAAACATTTGTGGAGTGTCTAGAATAGCATTTGCGAAGGTGTTAGCTAACAAGTTAATTGGCACTCAAGTTAAAATGAGAGCACCACCTCTTGCCTAAATGTACCCATAGTTCTGCAGTGCTGATATGTAAAGCAATAGGCATGTGAGCCATATGAAAAAAAGTGTTCAGCTTCATCTAAAATCAATGCCATCCCACTGTTTGCTCATTAGGGGAGCTAAACAACAGTCAGGGGTGAGGCTCCTGAAATGCCAACTTCTACTATTTGCAGCCAACACGAATAATAATAATTAATGGAGATATCCTATCTCCTAGAGCTGGAAGGGACCTTGAAAGGTCATCGAGTCCAGCCCCCTACCTTCACTAGCAGGACCAAGTACTGATTTTGCCCCAGATCCCTAAGTGGCCCCCTCAAGGATTGAACTCACAACGCTGGGTTTAGCAGGCCAATGCTCAAAGCACTGAGCTATCCGTTCCCCCAATGCTGAGCCCATTGTCACCTGTGCCCAAGCCTTGGGGTGGCAGCAAATTTTTGGTGCTGCTAAGAAAGACTGGGCCATATTTTCCATGAAGGAAATAGGTGTTCTTATTGAAGTGTAGTGTGCGCACACTGAGCACGCCGACACCTGAATTCACATGTTCAAAATGAGTATTTCTAGTCTACATCTACCCACCTGGCAAACACGAGTTTATCAAGGTAAGCACTAAGTGAAGGAATGACTAAGGAGCTCAGGTTTTGGCACCAAGTTTCACCCTATTCACATGCACAATTCCTCTCTGTCAATCTCTATTCAGGAATCAAGGATTTGGCATTATGTTTTGAGGTGGGCCTAATGCACGAAGTTCAATTCTGAATCTGAGCTCTCCGGAGGAGAATTTGGATCCAGGGTTTAATTCAGTTCGCTCAGGTTTAATACAATCTTTGAACCAAACTTCCCCAAAGTTCAGAAGCATTCAGATCTGAGAGTTCAGTTCAGACTCATCTCTAGCAATGCTCTATACTGCTGTATTATAAGTTAGGGTGAAATTCACCCTGTGCAGAAGACCAGCATAAATCCTGTCCACCACTTAAACCCCACAGAGCTGATTTTATTCCATTAATCACTATCAATATAAACTTCTTGTTGGGTTTAACCATTAGCTACTGCACATTTCATAAGCAGGTTTGATACTAATGGTAGAGATCCAGGCAACTTGTTCGTAACTTTTACTACACTCTTGGGTAATATGACATATTAGATACTTGTTGCCAATAAGCAATTCCATTATTGCTTTCATTCTGAGTGAAGGCCATAACCTTTACTCTTTCTGTTTGATGAACTTTAGATCAACTATTTTTGTGTTTCTTACACATACCATGATGGAAACAAAGTCTGAGATTCTTTAGCAAATTTCTACCTTTCAGTACAGGATCATCTTCAATATGAAAAAGGTCATAAACCAACAAAAGAAAGCGATTATATAGTACACATAGAATTAATTATATACAAGAGTAAAAACACTTGAATTCAACACTCAGACTCAATCCCAATATATTATATTCTTTCAATGTAAGATGGAATCTCAACAATATATATTCCTGTATGGCTCAGAAAGACCTAAGGGGTTTTTAATTTTCCCAAATTGCACAAAACACTCACCTAAAGCACCAGAAAGATGATTTGGATTCATTGCACTGCTTAATGAAAACAGAAAAAGACCAACAACTTGCAGTCTGTAAGGATATTACTACCTCCAGCATAGCTACTTAAGTGTTCTTAATACTGGGTAAACCATCTGAGTGATTTTCTTAATCATGGACATTTGCTGCAAAAAACAAATTCCTAATCTTCCAAAGAAACATTAATGATACAATAAAATAGACTAAACTGACAGTAACTTTGGGGGAATCTTTTAACGTATTCGTTAAGAATGTTCTAACATCAAAGATGGACACTAATCATCACTTGATTATAACAGGCTTCTGTAGTGTTTCCCATCACACAAGGTGTGATAACCCCACTGGTCCCTTTCATTACAGCAAATCTGTTGAGTTCTGTATACTGTGAGAGGTAGCTTTCATTTGATTCACTTTATTAGGTATAATAATCCATTCTCACATTTTCTTTAGATAACATTCTGGTACTTTTCCCCCCTGCCTGATTCACTTGTGCAAGTCTCTCTGATTTGGAAACCAGGAGGAAGGAAAGATACAGTGTAACTCACCCTGACTTTTATGCAATTTTCCCCCAAAAAATGAACCCATCAAAGGCCTACCAACAACAATAAAACAAGCATTAAAACTGCACTCCAAAGCACAAATAACTTTAGCAGAATCTCTGCAGCAAAGGGTTCTCACTAGCCCGACTGAATCCACTGATGATATCCCAGAATGCATAATTCTATAACTTCATGAGTGCCATGGATTTCATCAATTTTACTGAGACCTGTAGCACTATTGATAATGGATTTGGGGATGTTTTCAGCCATTCAGGAAGCACCCTCTGAATTATTTTAAAAGGTAAATATTTTAATAGGTAAGTTTAAATGACTTATGCTGAATACCACCCACAGACTTATTAACAGGTTCATGCTGCACAGAAACCTCCGTTTAACTCAGTATTTGCTGTGCAGTTCAACCTCTAACAGTTTAGGTCAAATATCAAGACAAATTGTTAGTCTTCTGAAAATCAAGCCACTTATTTAAAAGTGCCCTACCTTGGATTTAGGTACTCTACTTTTAGCCACAAACTCAAGTTGGCATGTGTCCCTTGACTTATTGTGCTATTGCCCATTTAATGGCTTTTTGGCTATTCAAGAACTGTCGTACACCGTGTTTATACAGTGCCTAGCACAATGGGACTCCAATTTCTGTTGGGGTCTCTAGATGCTACTTTAATATAAATAATAATAATACTATCAGCTTCTTGCAGAATATACACAACTCTATTAAACAGGCTTTCATTCTGAGATTCTCTAGCCCCTCACCCATTTTCACTTATAAGATCAGTTGAAAATGAGTCCTGGGAAGTTGTAGCTGACAAGTTGCTATATTACAATAAAATCTCTTGCTCAGGATTTAAGCCTATTTCATGGTTCTTTATTTAAACTGGTGACAGCAGAGATGTTATTGAGAGAGCATTCTTAAATCTATTTGGCAAAACCAAACCAATGAGTTACTCATTAAACTGCCAGTTGCAGGGAATTGGGGAGCTAGATGGGTTAGGGGGTTAGTAACAGAGCATTTCACTTCTAAATTGTTAGGTCAGAGCCACCCTAGGGAGATTATACTGCAAGGTTCTCAGCTCCCTCAACAGCAGTGGGAACAGAGGGTGCTCAGTCTTTCATAGAAGATTAAGACCAACTTAAATAACAGCCAATAATTGTTGCTATCTGTTTGGTAACCCATATAAAAAGAACTGGAAGTATCAGTTCAGTCCCTCATGGGCATGTATCTTCATCACAAATTGAGTCCCTTTCATGCAGATTGTTTTTTAAATGAAAACATAACACCAGTAAAATGATTTTAAAGCAGTTTCCTCTGAAAAGGACCCTGTCACGCAAATTTGGCCTGAAGTAAAAAAGCTATTTCAAAACGTACAGCCAATTGAAAGATTTCCAGGAGTGTTTTTCTTCTTTTTAATTCCAAAATAACATTTTCCTTCAGTGTTCAAAGCTCATGCTAATGATATTGTGCTAATGCATGAGAGCGATAATGTGAAATTTCCAGGAAACTGACTATAATCTACAGTTCACAGATTCCAAGGCAACAAGGGACCATCGTAATAATCTAGTCTGACCTCCTCTAAAACACAGGCCATAGAACTTCTCCCAAATAATTCTAGAGCAGATCTTTTAGAAAAACATCCAGTCTTCATTTAAAAATTGTCCACGATAGAGAATCCACTACAACTCTTGATACATTGTTCCAGTGGTTACCGTAATTACCCTCATTGTTAAAATGTACACCCCATTTCCAGTCTGAATCTGTCCAGCTTCAACTTCGAGCCATTGGATTGAATTATAAATTTCTCTGCTAGATCAAGGAGCCCATTATCAAATATTTGTACTCCATTTGGAACCTACACACTGTAATCAATCATCACTTAACCTTCTCTTTGTTATGCTAAATAGATTGAACTCCTTGAGTCTATCACTGTAAGGCATATTCTCTAATCCTTTAATCATTCTCGTGGCTCTTCTCTGAACCCTTTCCAATTTATCAACATCCTTCTTGAATCGTGGACATCAACAGTGGACACTACTCCAGCAGTCGTCACACCAGTGCCAAATGCAGAGGTAACCTAACCTCTCTACTTCTACTCAAGATTGCCCTGTTTATGCATCCAAGGACTGCATTAGCCCTTTTGGCCACAGTATCGCACAGGGCGCATACGGTCAGCTGATTATACACCACAACTCCCAATGTTATTTTCATTATTACTGCCTCCCAGGATACAGTTTCCCCCATCCTGTAAGTATGGCCTGCATTCTCCATTCATAGATGTATACATTTATCAGTATTAAAACACATATTGTTTGTTTGCACCCAGCTCAATGAAAATAACTAGTTCATTTTCATCCTCCACATGGAGAAACTCAAAAAGTAAACAATAGCATAAATTGTGAAAAGTAAATTAGATTATAAAAATGACTTCAGTTTTCCTAATCTAAATTCCAGATATGTTATTTATAACACAGGTTAAAAACGGTTTTAAAATTAATTTAAGCCTGATCTTCAGAATATTATTGCCACTAATACATTTTAAATATTTACTGATAATTAGGGGTTTGATACTACATTTACTTGCCATTATTTATTTATTATGTATTTATAGGAGCAATCCTGTTACGGTAAGATTTTCAAAGGCACAAATGGCAGTTAACTCCCATTAAAAGTTGTGTGTTTGAAAATATACTTTGTTGAATTGCATGAGTAGGCATTGCAGGATTTATCATCATGTTTGTATGAAGGGAAGTAAGACAAGTATTTTGTGGGATATGTTTTAGTACCACCATTTATATGCCTGCTACTGATTATGATCAAACAACCACAAAAGGATGACAAGTGCTAGTAAGCATAGTATTGGTTTCTCGGTGAAGTGTTGAATAAGACTGTGAAATAGATGTGATATGTACACTAACAGATTATCGTTTATAAACCAGCATAAATGGGGAGCTGTTTTATGCAAGTATTAAATTAAGCACCCATTTTACCTGAAAATCCTACTGTCTGTCATGGCAGAGGTATAAATACTAAATTAGAAACTTCCTCACTTTGCCCAAAACCCAATGTGATTGAATGAGGATGAAACCTTGATTCACAATACTGTGTTGAAAAGCAGGCTTTGCTGTTTCTTTAAGACAGTCCCTGGAGCATGTTAATATGGGCAGTGTCAATACGTAAATTACAGGATGGAGGTAAATTTTTAGCACAGGGGGTACATATAATGGTAAAACTGCTGTTAATAATTAAAGTGCTTGTCTGTCAATTTCCCTCTGCAACAAACTCAAGGTTATTTCTTTATGTCTGTCTGACTTAGAGCCCAATTATACAAGGTTTTAAGGCCAATATCAATGAAATTTAAATGAAACAGTGGCAGAATGCAACTTTGCTCTCCGACACAAAAAGGACATTTTACTGCTCTAATCTGCACTGGTAATTTTATTCATGAGAGTAGTTCCATTCAAGATGATGAATACAGTTATGGCTACGAACAAACCAATATCATTGGTGGCTGCTGAGTTAAATATCAAACTCATTGCTAATAAATCCAAGGGGAAAAAAGACGTTTTAACTAATCCTCAAAGTATGGGAGGCAAAGGGTCAAAAACAAAACACCAAACCAGGTACATATTTTCTACTGGCAATTTCACATGCAGTAAGGGACATCAAAATCTGAACTATGGGGTAGTTGTAATGTGGCGAGTCAAAACATTGTGGCTTTGGCCCATCTTAATGAATAAAATGAATGGTCTTGGAATTCCAAAAATCACCAGCAACAAGCTACCAAAGGAGTGTTCTCTTTGATTGTCTTTTCAGATGATGGCACAGAAACATCAACTAGACACAAAATTTCTGAATTTCGGTGTCAAAAGCTAGACCCATATTTAGGCACCCAAAGACAAGATCTGATTTCAGAAGTGCTACGTACCCACAACTCTCATTTAAGTTGGTTCGAAATGCAGGTATTCAGAACCTTTAAAAATCAGGCCACTCCTGAACCAGAAGGTAACCAGATTTGAAAAATTTTGGCCTATATATTAACGAAGCATAGTTTTATTAACGAAGTTTCCCGAAGAAATTCTTAGAAGCTTCTTTCTTAAATTAGTGATACTATATCTACCAAATTCACAATGAATTCACAAACTCATATATTGAAATCTAGATCTAGGAAGTTTTCTCACAAATACAGGCAAATGCACACACTGTGGCATGAAACTAGTCAAACAGAGGGACCTTTGCTTTTTCCTCTCTCTGAAATACAGAGCAGGGTTCATTCACTAGGATCAGCTCATTGAGGCCCCGACACCAAGCTTCCTGCGAATACTGGGGAATGGAGTCTTTGGGTATGACCTACTCTACAAGCACCATGGTGGCGCTGCTACAGTGATGGAAGGGGTTTTTCCATTGCTGTAGTAATCCACCCCCTCAAGAAGCGTAGCTAGGTTGACAGAAGAATTCTTCCATCAACCTAGCAGTGTCTATATCAGGTTTTAGTTTGGATTAACTACGTCTTGCAGGGGTGTTAATTTTTCACACCCCTGAGTAGTGTAGCTAGCTTGGCTTAAGTTTTTAGATGTAAACCAGGTCTCGGTTTTTGAATGCACCGTTTGGACAGAAGGCTGGCTCTTTGTTGTTGACTACAATGTAAAGTATTCAATGAGCGTAAAACTCACACACTTCTCTTATGTCAGCAAACAATTTTAAAATGTACCTGCAAGCAAATGGCCAAATCCCTCTGAGTTCACAAACCAATTCATTAATTCAAAGTATCTCAATTCAAGACTAGACTTTGTGAACATGTTCATTGAATGTAACATATGGAAACTAATCTTGCCTTATTAATGATTACCCGAGGAGCTGCAAGTGGTGTACAATATTAAAACTGATGTAGAAGTTTAACATTTATAATAGGTGTGAGGCATGGAAAATCCTGTGAAATTGTCTGATAAGGTGCTGCAAACTTTAATTGGCAATCTGTGTGTCACAGCTCCATCTAGTGATAAAGACTAATATCACACTGTACAGAGTAGAAACTTCCGGTATCACCAGGAAGCAACAAAGGGTAAATATGGCCTCTTTTTAAAATATAGTTGATGTGCGGTGTGCCCTTCATATTTATTAGGTTTTTGTATTGGTGCCCATCATTTCAATTAGTGCCTAGCACCTACTTCAAAAGTAAACCAGGGTATGGCAATCTTCAGCATGTATTGATATAAAACTCATTGACTGGACGAACTAATTTACAGTCTTACTTTAACAAAATTGTATAACAGAAAGAATTAAGTACTCCTGTTCTTTTTACGGATACAGACTAACACGGCTGCTACTCTGAAACCTAGAATTAAGTAAATAACTCAGCAGGGTTATTTCTTTTTTTAAGCATCCTCAGATAATGCACTATAGCCTTTCAGTGAACTGATTTTCATAGGTTGGTTGTAGGTTTTGTTGTTTGTTTTTTGTGGTTCTAAGAAATGGTTTTCCAATTTTACTTTCTTTTTCATTGATTTTGAGTCTTAGAGCCTGCAGAGTAATAAAAAGCACAAAGTGCAGCTGAAAAAGGGAGTAAATACAGTAGTTTACAAATGCATCCTAAATTAAGAGGAAATGAGGTAATTAATTACCTGTTGCTTCAAATTTAGATTAATATGTTTACAGAGGTTAATACATGAAGCAAGCACTGCATCTGGAGAACTGATAAGAACAAGTTGTTGAACTCTGTCACAGGACAGTACGCAGGAACAAGAGCCCAGTTCCTGGTTTTAGGTCCCATGACTAGCTCATCCCTCTTAAAAAGGACCATATCAAAAAACTAACCGTTGTAATGAAATTTTTGGCACTACAAACAGCAGAATCGATGTCCATAATACTTATTTCTCTGTATACTTTGCATGATATCCTTTTCAGTAAACCAGATTACTGCTATACGCTGTATACCAGTAACTGATTATAGACCTAGGTGGTGATTTACACTTAATTTTTAAGTCATTATTAACATATAGAAAATGAGAAAATAAGAAATCTTATTCATGACAATTTCCACAGCTCACTTTCTAATTCCACTTTATTTACTCTGCAAAGAACCAGGATCTCACAGGCCTCTAGCCAGTGATATCACATATACCACTGCAGAATGTCTAGTTAAGTCTAATTAATGAAGGCTTTGAGATTTTTTTTTTAAACTAGATAACTGCAGGATAAAATCATAGCAAAATGGTTAAAATATAATTTAGCTCAAGATGGGGGAAGGGAGCTAGGAATGATTTAAAATAGTGGCGCTGCAGGATTCATTTTGGGACATGAAACATGCCTGAGCACTCATTTTTATTCCTTGGGAATATGAATAAGTGAAGCTTTGCCATTTAAATTCCTACCTGCTGTCTCTTGTTCATAAGGACTGAATATAAAATATAGAGTGGTTACTTACCTTGTGGTAGCTGTGGTTCTTTGAGATATCTGCACACGTGGACCCTAGTCATGGTGTGTGGTGGCCCCAATGCAATAGCTTGGAACATTTTCACTAGTAGTGTCCAGTAGAGGTCATGCTTGTTCTCAAGTCTTCATGATCCACCTCCTAAGGGCACAAAAAGCAGTGACTGCAACTGTCACTCAGTTCCTTCACCACCCAGAATCCATTGTGTAAGACTCCGAATTGCAAGAAGGAAAGTGGTCCATGGGAGTAACATGTCCAGACTTCTCAAAGAACCACAGTTACTATGAGGTAAGTAACCACTTTTTCTTCTTTAAGTACTGCACAAGTGCATCCCAGTCATGGTGATTAGCTAGCAGTCACCCAAACTAAGATGGGTGCAAAGAGTTAATTGAGAAGAGACTGCAAAACCTCCCTTCCAAAATGGGCAGCCAATCGAGAAGCATTCATTAACAAATAATGCTTTGTAAATTTATGAGCTCAAGTTCTGGTAGCTGCTCTGCAAATCTCTAGTATTGGCTCTCAATTTAGATATGCAACCGATGTTGCTTGTGAATGAATTAGAATGTTTAAAGGACTTACTAATATCATATACAGTCCTAATACAATCAGATGCCCATTTTGAAAGCTTTTGAGATGAAATAGCCATCCCTTTAGATGTATTTCTATGAGCAATAAACAGTCTTGAAGTCTTACAAAAAGATTTTGTTTTATCCAGATAGTATAACAATGATCATTTGACATTCAAGATACACATGTAATTTAACTTCAAATGAGATGAATGAGGTTGTGGAAAGAAGACTGGAAAAATAATAAACTGATAAGAAAGTGCAATAGTACTTTCGTAATGAAGGACAGATGATGTCTCAGTCACCCTCTCTATATGAAAAGCCTTGTAAGGAGGGTTTATAACTAATGCTTGTAGTTCACTTATTCTACTTGCTGAGGTAATAGCCACCAAAAATGCCACTTTCATTGCCAAAATTAATGAATTGAGAAGCTTGCTGGAGATTCAAAAGGGAGTTCCATTAGAGAAGAAAGCACTAGATTTAAATCCCATGTTGGAGCAATCTTTCTTCCAGGACTAACTCCTCGAACTAAACCCCTCAGAAATCTGCTCACTGATGAGAGAAAACTGAACCCCCTTCCACTGGTGGATGAAATACTGAAATTACTGCCAAATCACTTTAATTGAAGCAACAGATAGACCCAAGTGCTTTAAATGTAGTAAGTAATCCAAGATTATTGGAATAGAACACACCAAGAAGGTATGTGATCCTTAGATATGCCCAGAATAAAAAAAAGACATATCACTTGCAGAATATGTTATTTCCTGCTCTGAAGTTAGATATTCTGTACTGCTGAAGAACATTATCTAACAAGGACATCCAGAAACCATCCAAACAATGAGATGTAGTGACACTGGATTTGAGTGTAGGAGTAGGCTGTGATTTTGTGATATGTCATTCTGAATCAGCAGCGTGGCAAATTGTTGATTGGACACTATTAGAAGATCAGAGAACAAGAACTGATAAGGCCAATTAGGAGCTATCAGTATAACCCAAGCTTTTTCTTTCCTTATTTTCCTTAACACCCTTGGAATTAAAGGAAAAGTAGGGAAGGCATACATCAAATGGTGTGACCAGCAAATTGTGAAAGTGTCTGCTATGGATCCCAGACTCTTTCCTGCTCAATAACAAAACAGACACTTTTTGTTCTGATTCAAAGCAAACGGGTCTATTTAGGGAAACCCCCACATTTGGAAGATTTGGTCCAGTAAGTAATCTTTTAATTCCCATTCACGGAACAAGGTCACTTTTCTGCCTAGTGAGTGTGCTAAACCATTGCTCTTCCCTGAAAGATGAAGAATTGTCAGACTGATACAATTCTGGATACACCATTCCCATATAGAACATAGAAGGTCTGATCTTGCACCTCTCTGCCTGTTCATACGGTATGGATAGGCACTTGGTGAACATCCTCAGAGCAGATGAAATCCCAAAGGGCAGTACTTGGAATTCATAATTATTGGCTAAAGCCACAAACTGAAGATAATTCTTATGTGCAGAATGTGTCGACACATGAAAATATGCTTCCTGCACGTTGAGGGTCATGCACAAATCCATGGGATCTAGAGTGGGAATAACTGAAGCAAGAGTTACCATACAAGACTTGGCGTGCCGAATGTATTTGTTTGGATTCCCAAAATCTAAGATTGGACACCAACCTCCTTTATTTTTTATATGAGAAAAACAGAAGCCCTTTTCCACAAATTCTTCAGGTACCAATTCTATCAACCTTGATTAGGTGTTCTAATTCTTGATGTACTCTTGTGAGAAAAGGGATCAGTTATGGGTGGGAGGCAGAGACTGAAACTGAACGACATAACCATCTTTGAGAAGTTGAAGGGCCCATTGATCTGTGATGATTCCAATCCAAGTCTCTTGGGAAAAGAAAAAGCAGAATCAAAAAGGAGGGAGGAATAGGTATTTGCTCCTTGTAGATTAGTCCAAGATCCTCAACCATCACATCACGTCTGATGTCTCTGTCCTGGTTGTGAGGTTACCAAAGAGGACGATGGAATTAGTCTTTTGATATCTTAATCTCTTCTTGGATTGGTGAGAAGATCTCTGCTGGTAAAAGTATGAGGAAGTTTAGTATATCTTGAGGAGGAAGAACTTGGACAACACTGTTTCTTCCTAAATGCAGGTGTATATAAACACCTGCATTTAGGTGTAAATTTAGATCTAAAAGTGGATCTTAAATCTTTTAATGAACTAAAGGTCTCATCTGTTTTAGTACTAAACAAGCTCAATCCATCAAACGGCAAATCTTCAGTGATTGTCTGTACCTTCCTGTATCAATCTGATGAAGAAAACCATGATGCACATCTCATAACAATAGCTTTAGCCGTTGAACAGACACCAGTATCAGTTGCATCCAGAGCAGCTTGAAGAGATATTTTAGAAATCAACTCGCCTCCATAAATTGATCTGAACTCATCTCTAATTTCTGTAGGTAACTTGTCCTTAAAGTCAGATGTTTGTTCTATTGTAGACAATCCTATTTAGATAGCATAGCTTGATAATTAGTTATTCTAACTTGCAGACAGGCTGATGAATAAATTTTCCTCCCAAAAGTGTCTATTCTGTTTGGTTCTCTCTCTTTGGGAGTTGACTTTCCCAATTGTTTCGACTCTTCATTTGCAGGCGTAACAACCAACGAAGATGGATATGGACGAGTATAAAAATACTCAAAACCTTTGGACGGTACTTGATATCTACAATCAGCATTTTTGAAGTAGCTGAAATCAAGGAAGTAATCTAAAGCTGTTTTTCTATTCTAAAATTCCTCACTTATAGGAAGAGCAACTATTTTGAGATGCTGGTTGTAAAGTATCAAAAATGTATGCCTTTTCCTGTGCCATTTCTTATAGTGTTTCCCCTTCTGCACTTCAATAATTCCTGAAACGTTTTAAATTTATCAATTGTCAGAGGCACAGTAGATGAAATAGTCTCCGCAGGTAAAGAAAAAGAAGAAGAAGAATGTGGACATCCACCTTAATCTTCCTGGTGAACCAGTAACTCTCCATCACTAGAATGATGCTGTTCCTCTGTTTCCATAAACTGAGCAGGAAATGATGTGACACTTGAAAAATTGAATTAGGTGACTTACACATATACAGCATTTACTGTGGGGGAACTTACCCTGGATGCTGCAGATATTGCTACCACAGAGACCAATATGGCCAAGGTTGTTGACCGTGTGGTAAGACACATTCATTCAATTTGGGAGACACCAAGGAGAGTAATTAGAATTTAAACTCTTACATTCATAAAAAAGCTCCTTTGTATTATCTTTTCTGTTTTTATTTTCTTTTTGCTGGCTTCTTAGGTGGAGGGCTCCCACTGGAATCTGATGAGAATCCTTCAATTGATAGGACAATAGGAGATTTTAAAATTTGAGTAGGACCTCTACTCACAACCCTACTGTTCTGCTGACGAAGAGAAATCTTTCACAGGTATTTTTGATTTTTCATGGAGAGGAGATTTAGATGGTGCAAAACTTGAAGATTTTAACAATGGTAAACCAGGCTCTGGAGTTATTCTGATATCCAAGAGAGATGTAAACAAATCTTTTGGTGCTGTGGAATCCCCTTCAAAAGACATCTGAGTTGAGGAAGCCAGTCTCAGTTATCTGCTTTGAAGGCTCTGAAATGCTGAAACTGCCCGTGCCGAGTGAGAGAGGTAATATCTTTTATTGGACCAACTTCTGTTGGTGAGAGAGACAAGCTTTCGAACTACATAGAGCTCTTCTCATCTCTCTGACAACAGAAGTTGGTCTAATATAAGATATTCCCTTACCCACCTTCTCTCTCTAATATCTAACATGGCTACAATTATACTGCAACATGCCGAGTAAGCTCTCATCCAAACCAGTGCTGCTAAAGACAGTGCCAGGGCAGACTGGAATTGATGCACTGGTACTAAGATGGATGGTTTCGGTAAGTCCTGAGTCATGGTTTTAGGACTTTCATCTCTATGTGCTCTGGCACTGATTTCATTGAGTCCTTTTAGGACAACTTTCTCCTGCCGGGCACCAGAGATAGAGAAGAGTCATAACAAATTTAGTCTCTCACTTTTCGGACAGCAGGGATTTCTGACTGCTCCAAAATAATTTGCAAAGTCTCTCTAGGTCTTTCTGTTGCTCTTGAGCTCGGTGTCACATCTTTGGTGACTTGATCATAGACAGATTGTGTCGGTAGAGAGCAACTTCCTCAGCATTGTCTTGGCTTAGGATCGGACAGTGCCCTCATGTACTTTTCCATGAGAAAGAACTTTCACCTGGACTATCACTCTGTGTGAGCATCTTACAAGATTTACAGATCACACGCTTAGCGACAACATGGTCTTCACCTACGCAATAAAGACACTTACCATGAGTGTCCGTTGGGGAATGGCACTCCCTCCCCCCAAATAGAGGGGCATAAGTTAAAGGCTGGGGAATCTCAGTTCTGCCATATCTCAACTAAAATCCTAATACACTAATTAAAAACAGAAATAAAGTTAAGATGTAACTCTCTTCCTTTAAAAAAAAAAAAAAAAAAAGAGGTAACATTAAGGTTAAGTCTACACTATGAACTAGGAGTGTGATTTCCCTTGCTTGTGTACACATACTTGTGCTAGCTCTTGTCAAGATAGCACAAGTATAAATAGCAGAGTGGCTGCAGCAGCACAAGTAGTGACAGCGGAGGCATGGCTTAGCTGTGCTGAGTATGTACCCACCCGTTTCAGGTGGGTTAATACTTGGAACAGCTAAGCCAAGCCTCTGCTGCCACTACTTGTACTACTGCGGTTACGCTGCATGTGTACATAAGCAGGGGAATATCACACTTATCTTGTAGTGTAAAGGCAGCCTAGCACTGTTGAACACTAAAGCTACAATAAATAAAAAGTAACTATCCAAATTAACTAAATAAAATGGGGACACTATTGTTGTCTGGCTGTTCTGCCTAGGTCCATCCAAAGGCACTGAGCGGTGGTTGGCGTCACTGCGCTCTTTGTACTCTTGGGACAGGGAGCGCAAGGTTGTAAGGAGTGTGACCCCTACGAGTAAAAGTGAACTACTGCGCTGGGTCATGTATTCGGTTTTCATTCTTCCTCTCTTTGCGTATGAAAAGTTTGCAGTAGAATAGTAACCACTTTATCTTCAGTAGCATAGCAGTAGAGGTAACTGCAACGTGACCTGCAACACTAGCCACGGAAAAATAAGAGAGAAAGGAGGTTCGTGCAAGCTGTGTCCCAAAAACAAAGAAAAGTTTAATTTGGAACATGCACAGAAAACAGCAATCAACCCAACAAATATGACCACCTATATTTGTATGCTGCTATCCTGTTGGTTTAAAAAAAAAAAAAAAAAAAAGTCATGCGAGTTAAAACTGGACATTCTAGCAACATCGTCATAGCCTTAACTAGGCCATTTTTCATTCATTGCTAGCTGTTATTTTTCTGTCACCCCGTAATATGAATCCATAGCTCTGGCTATCATCTAAAAAATGGAAAAGTAAAGCTAAGTGTGGGAGGAAGTGCAGGATGATTGCATCACCTTATAAAAATCACATAGTCCCAATAAAATCCATTAAAGTCCTACTTTTTAAGTGGTATAATCATATACACCATCGGCACGGGGAGAGCAAACCTAATAAATATTGAGCTGAACTTTCCTGCAATAACTAATCTGAAACTCATTTTTCCTAAGGATTATATTACAGGCAATACACATCATTATAGCAAGAGGAACAATGCTTTTTATTTTCATTCAGATTTTTTTTTTAAAAAACCTCCCATCCCTGATAGGTTGGGTGATCTTTGGCAAACAACAACTATGGGCCAAGACTTTTAAAGATACTTTGGCAACTAAAGATGCAGATAGGTGCCTAGTGAGATTTTCAAAAGTGCCCATTTGGCCCCATTAGGAGTTAGACAGCTAGGTGTTTTTGAAAATCCCACTAGGTGCTTATCTGCATATTTAGGTGCCAAAGTATCTTGAAAAGTCTGGCCCAGAGTCTCATAGACTTTAAGGTCAGAAGGGACCATTATGATCATCTGGTCTGACCCCCTGCATGCTGCAGGCCACAAAACCGTCCCCACCCTTTCCCTGACTCTGCTGATGAAGTCCCCAAATCCTGTGTTTTAGTGACTTCAATTGGCAGAGAACCCTCCTGCTAGAGATCCCTGCCCCATGCTGCGGAGGAAGGCGAAAAACCTCCAGGGCCTCAGCCAATCTACCCTGGAGGAAAATTCCTTCCTGACCCCAAACATGGCGATCAGCAAGACCCCGAGCATGTAGGCAAGAGTCTCCAGCCTAACCCTTGTTAACCATTATACTGTTTGCCTACCATTGCTTGGTATTCCTCAGCTAATATGTTTCACCATTAAACCATTCCCTCCATAAACTTGTCTAACTTAATCTTAAAACCAGACAGGTCCCTCGCCCCCACCGTTTCCCTCGGAAGGCCGTTCCAATATTTCACCCCTCTGACGGTCAGAAACCTTCGTCTAATTTCAAGCCTAAACTTCCCCACGGCCAGTTTATATCCATTCGTTCTTGTGTCCACATTAGTACTAAGCTGGAATAATTCCTCTCCCTCCCTTGTATTTATCCCTCTGATATATTTAAAGAGAGCAATCATATCCCCCCTCAACCTTCGTTTTGTCAGACTAAACAATCCGAGCTCCTCCAGTCTCCTTTCATACGACAGGTTTTCCATTCCTCTGATCATCCTAGTGGCCCTTCTCTGCACCCATTCCAATTTAAGTTCATCTTTTTTAAACATGGGAGACCAGAACTGCACACAGTACTCCAAATGAGGTCTCACCAGCGCCTTATACAATGGAAGCAGCACCTCCTTATCCCTACTAGATATACCTTGCCTAATGCATCCCAAGACCGCATTGGCTTTTTTCACCGCCACGTCGCATTGTCGACTCATAGTCATCCTCCGGTCTACCAGAACCCCTAGGTCCTTCTCCTCTTCCGTTACTTCTAACCAATGCGTCCCCAGCTTGTAGCTAAAATTGTTGTTAGTCATCCCTAAATGCATCACCTTACACTTTTCACTATTAAATTTCATCCTATTTCTGATACTCCAATTCATAAGCTCATTCAAGTCTCCCTGCAGAATATCCCTATCCTCCTCCGAATTGGCAACGCCTCCCACCTTCGTATCATCCGCAAACTTTATCAGTCCACTCCTGCAATCGGTTCCGAGGTCAGTTATAAATAGATTAAATAAAATGGGTCCCAAAACCGAACCCTGAGGAACTCCACTGGTAACCTCCCTCCAACCTGACAGTTCACCCTTCAATACCACCCGCTGCATTCTCCCCATTAACCAATTCCTTATCCACCTCTGAATTTTCATATGGATCCCCATCTTTTCCAGTTTAACCAATAATTCCTCATGGGGTACAGTATCAAACGCTTTACTGAAATCCAGGTATATTAGGTCCACCGCATTTCCCTTATCTAATAAGTCCGTTACTTTCTCGAAGAAGGAGATCAGATTCGTTTGGCACGATCTGCCCTTCGTAAAACCATGTGGTTAAGTTATTTGTCAAGTATCTTACAATCAGTCAGCAGCAGGGCTGGGAATAAAACTCAGGAGTCCTGGGTCCATGTCCAGTGCTTTGACCAGTAGATTACCTTGTCTCATTAGATAGGTTAGATAGAAAGGTGGTGTGTTTTGCTGTTAGTGACAAATAAAATCAGAGTTAATTCGTTTGTCTATCTTTTCATATTATTTTAGGGACTCTACTTTTTTTCACTGCACAGATATGCTTGATCTTAAGTGAGTAGCAAGAAATGTAACCATCCTTTATCAATCTGAATGTCTTTAATGCCACTACATATTCAGGGAAGTAGTCATACTTGGTGGGACCTTGATGTCACCTTCTCTTCAGGGTTTTCTCTATTCCCTGGTGATTTAGTTTGGTTCTGTTGGAGTTTCTGGTGTGGACTTTGGCTATTATGTTTATCAAGAAGGAAAGCTGTACCTTCTACTGTTCATGAATTTAACATTGATCAGTCACATCTAACTATTCTTATTTCCATCTTTGTAATATTAATGCAAGATGTAGCACCAATTGCACATAATAGAGCAGACACCATTTTCACTGTGGCATAAAACATTTATCACAGGTAACTGTGTTGTGCTAGTTAGTCTCCATGAATTTAATAGCCTTGCTCGCTCTTGTTCTGCCTCTGCTTTTTGGATTTTTCTCCTCATCACTTGAAGCACTGCTGAGGTGACATAGTGCCATCAGTTGCACTTAACTCTCCTCAGCTTCAAATAGAGCTGCTCTTTCATTGACAGAATGTTTGAAATTTGTGCTGCACTTTAGAAATGAAAAGAGGTGCTACTCTGCTCATTACTGCTGTGGCACAGAGATTGACTCCAAGACCTAAGAGGCCCTTTTCCACCTCAGTTTGCACCTCTAATTTTATGATTCCACTTATAAGGAAAGCAAATATGTAACTTCTGTTACCGGACCACCTAAACCTAACACTGGTGATATTGGACTTCAATAATGTTAAAGAGGGGTGTGTGTGTATGTATGTGTATATATATACACACACACACACACACTCAGATATGGACACAAGATGCATATGTATTACTTAACTGTGCTGTTCTATAAAGAGTGCATGGGCTTTTATAGTACTAAAGACATTGGATCATAAACTCTGTAGATTTCTTATGTGTTTTATTGTCAGTTTTTTCCCCCTTTTCTTTTAGTTTTATACTGAGAGCATGCCTCTTGGAGCATTTTTTCTTCAGATGGTCATCATTTATCTTGGTCTTCTCAGTGCACTTACTAATATATCCACCCTGCATTTCAGGACATACATGCAGCCAGAGCTAGCCATGTAGGTTCCATGCCCCAAAGGTCTCAGCACGGGCGGCCTGGTGACGACAACCCAGTAGTCCATTTCTTCAAGAACATCGTAAGTTTCCCCTTCCCTTCATGTTCTCTGGCAGAGTTAAATGTAATTTGAGATTCAATGGCAGCTAAACAGTACCTGAAGATTATCCATTTTGTTGCAATTGAGACTGTAGATAAAATGTTCTGTCTGTGCCTTTGAGGGAATAATTATATTTTGATATCAGAATTATTTTACTTTGATATTACAACTTCTAGTTTTGTGTAGCAAAAATTTTTTGGATGGAAGTGGGTGATTCTTCCATTAATGTGCTGAAATTCCAACATTAATCACTGATGCTATTAAACAACTTTACCGTTTGCACATTTTTATTTGCCTTTCTTGAAATAAGGCACATTCAAACTTTTGTTGTTTAAAAAAGGTCAGTGGTGCTCAAGGCATAGTCCATTTAAAATAGCACTTACTAGATTTAATAAATGAATTCTATTTTAAGAGAGAAGCTAGACTCAGGCATTTCTTTTCAAGGCCTAAACAAAAAAGGCCCAGACTTGATTCCCTATCTGAGTGATGTTATTTGAGGAGAAGGATTTTCTTCAGCTTTGAACCTGGATATCGTCATACTAATATGAAAAAAAAAAAACCCCACACACAAAATCAGAGAAACAACTATAGAGCTGTATCTCCCTCAAACATTCTACGAAATGGTATCCCTGAGTACTGTGCAAAGATATCATCAAAAACTTTGCTGCCTGAGCCTAATAATTCTTGAAAGCACTTCAGAATGCTTCCCACTAGAGAGAAGTTGCCTCAAATGTATCACAGCCGTGAAATGATCACTGGCACCATAGATAATCCCTTTTCCCTTCTTCATCCTCTTTGAAGCAGACCTTTCCAGCTGCTGAGGCCCAAATGTGGGACAAAGACCCAAAAGACAGACATGAGAAAGATAATAGTGCAAGAAACCTTAAACAGCATAGGCAAATGGATTTGGATTAATACTATTTCTATTAATATCAGCTTCACCAGATCAACATTCCTGATGTTAATATTTTTAGTCATGTACCACCAATGTGTTGCAGGATGGAGACAAATTCGTACCTAAAATGAGGAATATATAGTGCATGCACTCAAAAAGTTCATTCCAGTTCTAAACATATTATTGGATCTAAATATATTTTTCATTTTTTATGATGGGAAATGCCCCTAAAACTGGAATTAACTTTTAAAAATATGTCCACCGTATATTCTATTGAGAAAGCTGAAAGGTATTCTTACAACAATGTGAAGGGAGATGAAATCAGACATTATCCAAATTATAGGATGAAGAGCAAACCTTTGATGGTTGTACTGGATCTATTGCTGCTGTTGTTTTATAATTTTTTTTCTATTGCTCTGTAGGTGTCACCTAGGACACCACCCCCAGAGCAGGCAAAGGTAAGTGTATTCCCCAAGATCCCATCTAATTATTGTGGTTAAATATGTACCTGTTCATCTGGCCATTTTAGTTTACCCAGTGTTTAGAACAGGGAAGTAGGAGTCAGGAGACCTGGGCTCTATTCCCGATTTTAACACTGACTTGCTGCGTGACCACAGGTTGGCCATCTGTAAAATGGCAATAATACTGCTTGCCCACTGATCTAAAGCATGATGAGATTCTTTCATGAAAGCTGATAATTAAATGTAAAATATTATTCATAATATTTTAAAACATATTCTTCAGCCAAACCCTGAGAGTGTCTATAAGTAGCTGGTGAAATTACAAGAAGATCCATGTGGTTAACTGTAAGTAAATTGAGTTGTTAAACCCCAAAGCTGGTCAAACAATTTTTGCAAATAATTCTAATTGTGAATTTTGTCTTTTTTCCATTCAAATAATCATTTAAGAAACTTTGTGTGTTATTTAATTAACTTTATAGATCAAATAATATAAATTGTGAATGTTGGTTTTAATTTAATAGAATGACTGTTCACAAATGTATGCGTCTATTATTTGACCAGCTCTGTTCGCTGTTTCTCTTTTTCCTTTTCTCTCTCACGTATCTTGAACATCCTTTGTTTCATGGTGATCATCATATCACTGTTTCTGTTTCTTACATATGCAGGGGAGAGGATTATCCCTCGCCAGATTTAGCTGGGTAGGTGATGAATGTGCTTTCATTCACAGCCATTTTGGTCTACCAAGGCCAAAGTCTATCTTTCACCATTGCCTTTCAAGCTGCTGCAGCAACTTGACATTCATGTTTCGGTCTTGATTTTGGTGTTTGTTTTGCTTTATTCCTTTTGATCCACTTTCCCCCTCCTACACAGCAGTTTGTTTATGGTTGTAATTTTGTTGCTTGCTCTTATGCAGAAGCTTGTCAACCTTACAGTGATATAATCTCTTTTGCTTTAGCACAAATGGAGCACGTCTGCTGCATGGCAAAACTACCTCTTTTCCTTTAAGGCTCCTGGAAGACTTAACTGCTTTGTCTTTTCTTTTTGCGGGGAGGGGAAGAATTGGGGATAGGGTTGAAAGAGCTGGGGAACTTTTTACATAAGCCTGATTTTTCTATATGCTAATATTGTCTCTGGTATGTACATTTCTGTCATGTTTTTGCAGTCCCTTTTAAAAAGAAGAGATCAATATTACTGCTTATTATATAGGCTCTTTCTACAGTTATGTTTTAAAACATGGACAGTGTTGAGTAGCAGAGAAGCACAGTTATCTCACAGCTAACTAAATCCTATTTTCTGCTTTACTACAGCTTTCATTACACACATAGGCAGATTACTATAGTGTCTTAAATGGTATATTAAAGCTTCTAAAATGCAAAAGGTTTCTATCAGTATAGTTATTTTCTAGAACACAAAAGTTATTGTGTCAAAATCAGAGGTTTTGTGTTCTTTGTGCTGATGACATGGGAGAAATCATTTAACCAATGGGATGGCCGAAGATTTTAATGTGTGAATTCTTAAAATCACACTGTCAAGAATTTTCTCTAAGGTTTTTCTTATTTATTTTTGAAATTCTCCATTAGGCTTAAATCCTGGAGCTAATACTCAAATAACACTCCCCTTGAAGTCAGTAATATATGGGAATTTTGAAGGACTAAGTTTTGGTTTCGGAAAGCCCAATCCTCAATTTCCACCTACAATGTAAGAAGGTGAATGGGAGTGAAAGGCATTCAACACTTGGCAACATCAGGCTCAATATTTGTAACAGCCTATTAAAAGATCGGGGGAAAAAAACAGTTCTTTTGCTAATTACTTTGCCCTCCGTTTGACAAACAATTTATACAGTTTTTTATTTTTTATTTTATTGCTTCTGTTCTTGTAGTAGAAACAAAATCTTGAAAGAGGCTGAGCATCAGGTGAAAGTGTGCTCAGTCCTTTCACAAGAAGGTCCTATTTAACTCAAGTGTTGGTGATGTTATTCACCACACAGAATTGGGCCCACTGTGATAGGACTGGTGGGGTCAGCAGAAACATTAATACCTTTGGCAACACAGCCGTGGACTTCCCAGCTGTTGGGTATGGCATTCTCTCTCAAACATTAAATCTAGATTTGGCAGTGGCTCTGTTTGCATGACTCCCATTGAAGCCAATGCAAGTTCTGAAGGGCTGCATCATCAGGTTCACACAGTGAAGCAATTGGGAGCTGAGAGTGTTAAATGATTGCAGAATTGAATCCAGAGCAGGCCCAATTTATTGAGATGGAGTGGCATTTTGCCACTAACTTCAATGCAAGCATGATCAAGCCCAAAGACTTCTGGGAAACTGCTGCTATAGAATATGGGATTTAATAAAAGTTAAAAGATTTAGAAACGAAGGTTGTTCCCTGCCAGGTTTATAACAATTTAAAACTAGGTCATCTTGGCAGTATATCTTATACACAAATAAGTTGAGATAGTCATTTCTACCTTCTTTATTAACATGATCGATAGCTGTAATATTGTATCTGAACAGATCTGTGAATGTATTTATTCTACTTTATTGTTTAACAACAAAAGGCTATCTCAATGGATCAAATACAAATTTGGCTCTTAGAACAGAGAGAAAAATCAAGGAAGCAGGATTCCACATCAACTTCACTTGTGCTTTGTGAATGAATTAGGGATGCAAAATTGCCAACACACTCTCACTGTCCTTTGATTATCTGTCTCTTGCCTTTCAACTATCTTTTAAACAGAACTTGCTACTTCCTTTGCTCCAGAACAGTTTTTCTCAAATTATAAGGTTGGCCCCCTTGGGGAGGCTTCAACCTCTTTCAGAAGATGTACACTGAAAAGAGGGAAGAGGGTATTCTTTTTTCCATTTCTTATAGGAATTATTACTGTGGAGTCAGCAAAAGCAGACCTGTTTGTTGAAGAGCAATTGGGTAGTTCAGAAGACAGGATAACAAATTAGGACTTTTTTTACTGCTGTGCTACTCGTTTGATTCCAGGTTGACTCCGAAAATCTTTACCATTTGGCAGCTGTGTGATTACCTTGTGAACTGATTTGATGGTCTCTTAATGGATACATTTTCTCATCACATTTGGCAGCAGCACAGTATTGATAGTCTCCAAAAACAGGCCACTGAGTGATTAGGCATGGACACTGAATTGGTCCTGCTTTGAGCAGGGGGTTGGACTAGATGACCTCTTGAGGTCCCTTCCAACCCTGATATTCTATGATTCTATCAATTACACTGTAGCTTGCACCTGGGGGGATCTAGTGCCGAGACTTTCAATCTGGTAACTTTAATAAGCATTAAATTCATTAAAATAGTAATTAAAAAAATCCAATCTTACAGTTCTATTTCTGCAGAGCCTAAAGTGGAAATTACTCAGCAAAAAAGTAAATTTAGTATGCTGACCCTGTCTGTGTTTGAAATAGACAACCAAAATCACAACTTGTTAAAAATGTTTTCAACAAAAGGTTGGTGGGAGGTGTCTATCCCTAGTTGCGTAAAGGTACAATGTTTGAGAACCTCTGCTCTAGTACTCCTCTTCCTCCTCAAGCAGTTACTTTGTAATAAAACAAAATGACTTTCACAAGCAACCTTTTTTCCACCAGTGATCTTAGTACTTAAGTGTAAGTGTTTGAAAAGCTCTTGAAAATGTAATGTATACTTTTAGGAGAAATTCAGCTGCATGTAAAATCTCCATGTTGATCAAGAGATTTTTGTTCTTTCTACCCTTTTGTGCTATTCAGTATAATTTTCTAAAAGGGATAAAACATTTTTAAGTCAATAGGTTTCTTTTTCAAGACTCACAGTTGCAGTTACTATTCTTCTTTTTTCATTTTCCATTCACATTATGCATTTGACAGTACAACTATCCTGTTCTGATTATTGATTTCTCTGTTACAGACCAAAGTTTGGGACTCAGATTTGCACGTTGTTCACTATTTAGAATTTTTTTCCTCCCACACTTTCAACTACTTGACTAATTTGAAAGCATTACATTCCAGCAGTCACAAATGAAGGTAACTGGTGTGAACCACATACCTGAGATATCTATGATCTTTCTTCTAGGGAGGTGAAGGACACAAGCCAGGGTATGGAGGAAGTGGCAAATTCTACGAGCATAAATCTGCTTATAAGGGACATAAGGGATCATACCATGATGGCCAGGGCACTCTTTCCAAAATCTTTAAACTGGTAAAGTACAAGTAAATTTACAAAAACTGAAAAATTGAGCCTACAAAAAAAACATAAATGCCTCTCTAGATCAATCTATTTAATATCAGTCACATTCAAATATTCTTGAGTAAAACTTGTCTTGAGTTACAAATAAAATTGAGCAGATACTAGGTTTGTATGAAACCAATTTGTGCTTGACATTGTTTTATATACCACATTTACAACTGAAGTACAATAGAAATGTACTGATTTCTGATTTGATTGATCATGCTAATCTACAGTCAGGGGACCAAATCCTGCTCGCATTAGTGTAAGTGTGGGAGTACTTTCTTAAATATCAATGAAGTTATTTTGGATTTACATCAGAATATCTAAGAGCAGAATTTGGTCCAAGATTTTCTTCTCTATAACAATAGTAAAAATGTATTTGTAATGTGCCCCAAGATGAACTGTCTCTGGGTCCCTAACATTTAGAATAAAAATAAAAAGGCAGTGTATGGCCAAATAGTTTCCAAAGAAGGGCAGGGGGAAAAAAGAAATGAAAATCAACTGATTATTACATCCATATCTAAACAAAAAATAATATGAAGTCTTCATTTTTGTTCCTCTAAGGCCAGACACAGTGATTTCCCACTATTAGTGTTGTGTTCTCAGTAAATAATGCGATCAGCAGTGAGGCTACTTTCAAGATGGAAAGTAGAAGAATGAATCATTTCCATCTCTAGCATATCCTCCAAGAACAGACACAGCAGCACTTTCACCAGCAGTCAAAATTGATATAAGCCTACATAAGCCAATAAAGAGATACATATGTATGTCTGCTTTAGTGCGAGACAGTACATAGATGTGTGGCACTATGAAGAGAAGTTTTAATCCCTCAGTGGTACACGATCGTTTTTGACTTGGAAGGAGCTTTAAGAAAAGTAATGAGGTTCTATACATGTCTAGGGAAAGCCAAAAGAAGAATTCACTGTTTGAGTCTGATTTTCATATTGGCCCCAATGTCCTTCCCCCCCCCCACACACACACACTTGTGTCATCACTTGCATAAGAACTGAAGACACAGTTAAGATTTTGTTATTCCCTTTCCTGTTAATTTTTTGTTGTTTTCTAATTATATGCAAAATGGGCCAGATATTCAACCTTCAACCTCATCCTTCCACAAACTTGTACCTATACTTTACAGGTGCTACCACTTGAGCTTGTCCTTTAAAAAGACTCACAATTGTGCAATTGCAAGTGTTAATGTGGATTTTGTGGATGCAAATCCTTATACTCCAGCGTGCTCAGCTATTGGGCATATACCCTGTGAATAGCCTATGTTATAACTTTTCCAAAGAGCATGCACCTGCAAAATGCAGGGATAGCTCCAGGTCAAATTTCTTTTTGTCACTGTCTTTACCAGCAATCTCAATTTCCCTGGCTTCATAACGACTTCATTAAGACTCCACTCATTGGAAACAAATAGTTATTACAAAATTGCTAGCGATGGAGGTGCTTAATTAGAACAAACTCATCCTACTTGAAAATTCAATTATCAAAAGTGATCATCCCTTTGAAACAAAACTGAAATTTCAAGCATTCAATTAATTTAGTGATATAATACACAGGCTTATCCAAAGATAGTCACTAGAAGCAATGGACTCTCAATTGTATTACCAGTTTATAGTACTGGAACCTAGTTTTTTAGAGTGTGTGCACACGCGCATACACACACACACACACACACACACACACACCCAACAGTACCATACCTGTCTAATCAAATTGATTTTATTCTTCTTTCCACAGGGAGGATCTGGTTCCCGACCTGGATCACGGTCTGGTTCTCCAGTTGCTAGACGCTGAAGTTCTAAGACGTCATTCAAGGACCATGTACTCTGCTTCATAAGATAACTGCCTAAAATTTTAATAATAATTGCAAGAATTACATAGATAGAAACAATCTGTTACTTAATGTCATTTGAGTTGTGCATGCAGTAGGATTATATAAACTTCTATTGGCAATCCCTGACCAACAGTTGAATGAATGAAACACACAAAGTAGCTTTATTTGCTATCTTCATTTTTTAGGTAAAATAACAAGATCCCCGACTTTATTCATTCTTCAGGATGTCCAAACTGCATGTTAGATTTTATTTATTTTTTCTCCAAGCCCCACAAGTCTTCTGATTTTTTTTTCATTGAATACCACAATTGCAAATGCAGAGCAACTGTCTTGGTTTTTGAGCACTGCCATTAAAGGATTTCTTAAACACTGCTGTAAAAAACACGTGCAGAAGTTGTAAGGACTGTTTATCCGAACACTTTTTTGTTTGGGTTTATTTTTGTTTAATGTCACTTCTCTCAGAATATTTTACTTTTCATAACAGGATTAGGCAGTCATGGAAAGGTTTAATAAACTTTGGGAGTTCAAGGTATGTGAAATGTGGGAGAGGGCAGCTGTTACAGTATCAATGAGACGCAAAGCAATAGTAATAAGGAAATTCCTTATTTTTACAAATTGCTCATCACACCCAAACCATTAGAATTAAGTGTGGCTGAGAGAGAGAGAGAGAGAGGATTTCAAACTTGGGTTAGACTAATGTCTTACAACAAAAAACAAGGAACATTCCCAGAGAAGAAACATATAAGATTGCACGTGACCACTGCATGTCACTGTTGCTCCACGCAGACACTGCTACAACAGCATTTCTTTAGCAGTTAAAGAATAAAACAAAAATAGTCTAATTTGTGAAAGAAATAAAGCCCTTCAGCATTGAGACTTCAGATAGTCCTGCACATCTCAAGTTAGAATTATTAGTAGTTTTCTTGTTACTGCAGCAGTGTTAAACTTGGTAAGCTTGTCTTATGACGAAATAGATGGCTTTAATGGCAGTGCACCAAAGCAAACTAGTAGTAAACTACTGTGAACATTTAACTGTTGCATTGTAGTTGCCTTATAGAAATTAAATCTAAATCATTAGTTAGCGTTTAACATTGATTGTTCACAAATCTACTAAAATGTATACATGTGGCAATGGTATTTCCAACCATATGTAGGAAAAAAGCTCTTCTGAATTGCACTATTTTATAACAAACTTTTAATATTTTGTGAGATTACCCTCCTTAACTGATTCAGTGTTTTTTATTTTAGCATATACATTGTAGACTATATTTAATGCTAAGTTGGCACTCAGTTTCAGCCATGCTACTAACTATCAGGAGTAGCCAATGTTAATGTCAACTGACATGTACCATGTGTTGTTAATTCTATTTTGTCTCTACATCTACTGTAGATTTAAAGCACTGTCCATTAATATGCAGTGGTGAAAGATGAGAGGGTAGGAAAACATAGAAATGAAAGAAACAGTAAAACAGCAAAATTGTTAAACACACACCTATTACATCTTTCTTATGCTATATTGTTGTCTGGCTATACTGGAAGGACAGGAGACAGTGAATATGGTTTAACCAGGCTGCAATTTTAATAGATGTCTGGGACTACCCGACAGATAAAAGTGTACAGTGCAGGTAACACCCATGATTATTTCAATATTTTCCTGGGGACTTCTGCCAGCCCCCGACCCCTTTTTTTCTATCCTGGTCCCCAGCCAGTCCATTGCTGGGACCTTACCATCATCCAATTCTCAAATGAGGGTTAAGGTGGGCTATAGAGAAAGGAGGGGATGGCTCCCTGCTGTCCCAGTCATAGGCATGCCACCCCCCCTCCTCCCCTCAGCCCATTTCACTCCTTTAACAAACACCTCCTTTAAGTTGTTTATCAAGCCATTTATATGTTCACTGTATCCCTTCCCTGTGGAGTACCTGCACTGGACATCTGCCCCATACTTACATAATGAGTTGCCTAACATCATAGCCTAACTTCCTTCCCTACTCATCATAACAACCCCTCCCCGCCAACGGCCACTGCCCTCCGGAACATGTTGTGGGGGATGCAAAAATCTCCCACTCCAGTTTGGCTAATCTGGTGGTGAGGGGAAAATTCCTTCCCAGCCTTCCAAGAAAGGAGCGGCTAGTGCAGTGCCCACTGTGATCCCAACCAAACCTGCTTTTTTGCCACTTCCAAGGTTGTGAGGCTGGGTGCTCCTCCATCTGGTCCAGGGAAAAGGGTCTTCTGCTGGGCTTACCCTTTATCAACTCCCCAGCCCTTCCGGTCCCTGAGGGATGAGTCAGCATTGCAACACTCTGCTTTTGCAGCAGTATCTGTGCCTCTCTCCCCCACCCACACTCTAAAAGTAATATACCCCTTCCCCTGGCAAGCTGAACCACACCCATCTCCCCCCTTAAGCTGTGGTGCAGTCATTGGCTATGTGTATTTTTCTATATGTAGGTTCACTCAGATGTATACTCCACAACATAATAGTAAATTTAATTTAAAGGTGTACTGTTCACAAAAGTGTAGGAATACAGCTTTTAAAAACATTCATTATTGAAATAAAATAATCAACTTGTAATGACATTTGGACCAGTTTGGTTTTTTAAGCTTTATAGAATACTGTATGCATGTGTGTGTCTTTCTGTAAAATAACACTTTTGGTAACAGGTAAAAACTATAATAAAAATTAAATTTAAAAACATACAATCTCTGCATGAATTATGTGAAAACTACATTGATTTTTAAAGACAGCCTTCAAATATATTTAATGAAAAGGTGTTTAAGGTGATTTCTGAAGGTAAATACTTTTTTCCAAAATGTTGCTTCATGCTGTTTAACAAGACCTCCCCTGCAAAAAAAATGTTTTCAAAGGCTGGTATACTTCTAGTTTTGCCTTCTCTAAAAAAGGGACCATCAAGATCTTTTTCATACATTTAAAAATTATAGTTTACCTCACTATTATATATAATGGTTCTGTGTAAGCTTGAGACTGAAATCCACTTCCTCTACTCTACGCATCACAAGAGACTGGGCATCTACACTACTTCCAAGCAAGGGAGTTTTAGTGGGATGGAAGAGACCAGGATCTGAAAGTAGGCATGTGTCCACCCTTCATTCCACACATGGAGGGAGAAGGTATAAGCCAAAAGAAATACTACAGTTCTGAGGCTACACTGGTGGCCATCAAGCAGCTCTACTACCGCATCATGATCTGAAAATGGAAGGGAGGATTCCTACCCTTCCACTTCTTTGGGAAACCTCCCCGGCAACTAAAATGCACAACCTGGCTCTTCAGGCTACAGCTAGGACCTGCTTTCCCCTTCCTTCTGAAAATCCTGCTCTCAAATTCCAGGAAAATGCAGACAAAAATATGGCTTGTGAGACAGTCCATTACATCACTCACAAGAGGCCTGAATCTCCAGATCAAACACCCGTGAACTGTGGTGATCTGTCTTTTCCTCAATCTTCCCTCCCAGTGTTGGCCTCATAATCTCCACCTCTTGTCTTAAGTACATGCCACCTGCTTCCTCTCATCTCATTCCCGCATTCATCCTCATCTACTTCAGTTTCCTTGTTAAACCCTCTGACTTCACTGCTTTTCACCTTCTCTCTCAGACTCTGTCAGGTCTGGATCAGTTCTATAAATCACTGCTACGGTCAGCCTCTTGACCTAGTCTTTACTTGCAACTGCTCTCTGAGTTATCCCTTTCTGTCAATGAATTATTAGAGAGGGTATTACTTAATATTCTTTAATATTGCTCACTTTCATGTATAATCCTTCTAAAATTGAATTCTACTTCAGTGGCTTTTATGGAGATGCCAAATTATACTGTCTTAGGTCAAGGCCACCAAGGAGTCCATGTTTGAGCTGGGATTAGAAAACATGTTCTCAAATACAATGCAGCATCTGGTACTATTAAGTTGCCCTTGTTTTGTGGGCAGAGGTCACAGAGGCTGCTCAGCAGAGGAATCACCTTAGCTACATGGAGCTGGCTGGCTGGACTGTGGTAGCCTTGGGCCTCTAATGACAGTGTTGGAAGTGCTGTCCATGAAGCTATAAACTGAACATGGGTCTTTCCCTAAAATCAAGGGAAACATGGTCATGATTTTCCCAGACTTCAAAAAATAACCACAGGAAGCTGTAGGTGGCGGCATATCATAAATAATCTGATCATTAGGAAAAATTGGGGAGAGGATTTAAACCCTTGTTATCAGTTAACATTTCCCAGGCTTTTTTTTTTTTAAATAAAGAATTGGGCGAGAAATTTACTTTAAAAAAAATGGAAGTGCTGAGATCATTCTCTAATTTCTAGGTCCTGCACATCTGGGGGGATAACAGGAGATGCTGCAATCATGGGCTCTGCAGTCCCACAGGCCAATTCTGCTATATAGACCCATAGCCATGTGCAATTTATACCATCCCAAAGCTCACTATGGGCAACTGTTTTTTAATGACAGAAGTATTCTGTATTTTAGCTGACTGGAGCACTACATTCTATGTACACCTCTACCTCGATATAACGCTGTCCTCGGGAGCCAAAAAATCTTACCGTGTTATATTGAACTCGCTTTGATCCACTGGAGTGCGCAGCCCCACCTCCCCAGAGCACTGATTTACCACGCTATATCCGAATTCGTGTTATATCGGGTGGCGTTATATCGAGATAGCGGTGTATTAGACAAGATGGTAGAGACTGTTGTGTGTCATAGAATATCATTAGATATCATTAATGACAAACGATGAGATTCAAGTTAATAGTGAATTAAACATTTCCTGACGTAATAAAGGTTATGGAAAAATTGTTACCTGATGATTTCCAATGTGGGACTCACCTCTCCTCCAGTCTAATGCATTTAGGCTGTTTCTCTCTTCCTGCAAATACCAGAAGCAGTTCAGACTTGTCCACAAGACACTGGGGCTTAGGCATGTTATTTTTTCTGCCCTCATGCTAGAGTATTTCCAAAGCTGTATGAAAAAACTGAATTCTTATTAGCTAAATATAAGCTTCTTGACTACAAAGTGTGACCATTATTATTAAAATTCTGTTTATAAAGAGTTGATAGTTAATAGATGTTTTGATACATATTTAATTAATTGTTATGGATTATTTTAGAGTTCAAGAGGTTGCTTATAACCATCTAATATCTTCTACCAATTTTTTTTAACATATACAATGCATCTGATGTCTGTAGCATGCTTATAACATGTATCAATAATTTACTATTCTTTATAAACAATTTATTAAATTAAACCTTGAGTACAACCCAATTCTATCTTTCTTAACTGTGTTAACTATACACACAGACTCTTAAAAGGCCACTACACTGGTCATCAGAGAATACATCTCAGGTAGGGCAGACTGGGAAGAGGTCCCAGAAAGGAATTCACTAGACAACCAATTTTCCCTTCTGCATCCTGACTTCTTCCTCAGTCTAAGGACTGGCCTACACTACTGCTTAAGTCAATGCAACTTATGTTGCTCAGGGGTATGAAAGAGACACACACCCCTAGGCAACATAAGGTACATTGACTTACATAGTGTCCACACTGTGCTATGTTGGCAGCAGATGCTCTCCCACTGACACAGAGGTGGAGTAATTATGCCAATGGGAGAGCGCTCTCTTGTCAGCGTAGCACGTCTTCACCCGACACGCTGCAGCTGTGCTGATGTATCACACTCATGTAGACTTACCCTGAGATAATTATAGTGAGCAAAAAGGGAAAAAATAGTAGGAAAGCAGGATAAATGATTTCTGCTTTCCCTAATATGAGTAGCATAGGTACATTATATTACTGCTTGGGGCCCCTTTCGGCCAAAGGATGCTTCTGCAGCAGAGTCAGGCCTGCTGACGAGGAGGCAAAGGGGGCAATTGCCCAAGGGCCCAGGCAATTTAAAGGGGCCCTTGGCTGCCACCACTGCTGCAGTAGCAGCAACTACGAGTCTCGGGCCCTTTTAAATCACCTGGGCAGGCCACAGGGCTCCTAGGAGCGCGCGACCGCTCTGGGACCGGGCCTCGTGGGCCAGCATGGGGTTGGTCCCAGAAGTGACAGATTTCTCACTTCTACCCCCGCTAAGGACGGCTCTGGTGCCCAGAATTACTGTTGGCAGGCCTGAGCAGGGTGAAAGTCAAGCTTGCAGTACTTCATAAGTTCTTAATGGGCAACAATTCTGTAAGATTTCCTTTGTGGTAGAAAGCACCTCTTCTGCCCAGGCAGTTCTGATAGAGCATGCTGAAGGAGTTCTGACTCTTTGGGAAGTCTGTTTATTTGCATCTAACATGCTTCAAGTGATCTGGGTTTTAGTCCCTCAGCCAGATGAATTAAATTACTCTGGATACTATTTTCACTTTCCTTTGCATCTCCTGTTGAAAATGGTTCCAGGCCTATAAAAGGAATCTATGAAGCACTGTCACATGAAGTCTAGCCCATGGATTAACTGTATGCATGAGACAAGACTACCAAAGAGCAGCGGGTAGTGAGAGAGGGAGGATGCTCAGTTCCATGACACTCCAAGAATCACTATCTGGAAATTGCCAAACATTTCTTGTGATGGAAATTCTTTTGCTCTCCTTATATCTATCTAAATAACTTTTAGATGAATGATGCTCTGTGAGGGGATCAGCAATGATGAGTCTATCTGACAATTCTCAAAGTCAGAACTAAATTCAGAGAAACTAATGCAATGCTATAGAAGTTGCTTGACCTAAAATGTCCGCCAAAGTTTTCTTAAAAAAAGCAAAGACTGCACAACGGTGGTACATCAAGATCCGTAAACTGACTATTCTGTCTCTCCTCTCAATTTATTTCATTTAATCTGTTTCATTATTTCAGTGTTGGCATGATCTCCTGCTTCTTCATGGCCTGATTTTCAAAAAGTGTTCCGTGCCTGCAAATCTCCCTAAAGTCAATTGGAGCTGCAGGTGTTCAGAACTTTTGAAAATTAGGTCATTATATTTTGGCAATTTGTGTCTCTTTCCTTGTGTGGCAATATTGTTTCCAAAATACAAAGATATTATAGGTAGCAGTGTTCAACAAAACTTTCCCCATTGTTGGTACTGTCGTGGGATACCATATCTGACCATAACATGCTCATACGTAGTATTATCATCCCCAATTGGTGCATTTAGATCTCCCATAAGAATAACTGTTATATTTATTGATCTTGCCAAGGCCACTCTGCAATCTTTCACAGAAACCATGTTTGACTTGTTCATCACTATAATTTCTTGCACATAACACTGAACTATCACAAAGCAAGTAGTCAATATGTCTGAGGTTACAGGTTCCCACTTCTTCGGTGCTTTAGTAGCTTCCTTACTCAATAATAAGCCTGTCTTCCTGCTGTTTGCCATCCTCTCTTCCAGAATAAAAAATAAAGTCACACCTTCCAATGGTAGTTTACCTTGTCTAGTCCATCTCATCTCATTTCAGTCCAGCTAGACTTAAGCCAAAGATTTTCATTTCTCTGAAATAGCTTACTTTGCAACACAGTAGACTAACATGCCAACTCCCAATTCTCGTCTTAACCTTAGCTGTGAAGATATCCCATTTCAGAACCTCCTTGGGGTTTTGATTCTCCCTCACTTGACAAGAAGATCAAATGATGGCTTCACCCAGAAAGAGCTTGATCACATTGCCATTAATAGGCACTGCAGAAGATCACTGTTGAACACCAGGGTGTATACGGGTAATGATATTGGAAGTGACAATCATCTTGTTATTGGGAGAATCAAAATAAAACTAAAGAAGGCACTACCACATAAGGCAGACAGCATGATACTCAAAAACTAATAGTTCTTCTTCAAGTGATGGTCCCTATTGTATTCCACTGAGGGTTATGCGCACACACTGAGCCAGAGCCAGAGCTTTTTAAAAGTAGTAGTGTCCGGTGAGCCGCACATGCACCCTTTGTTTTGCCTCATGATATCGACCAAGGTGATTAATGGCGGGATGGACTGACTGTGCTCTCAGTTGCTTCTCTCCACTGCATGGTCCAAGTCAAAGCTTCTGCTGTTCTCTCATCCCCTGTGACACACTTCACAAACTTTGCATAAAAAAACCCTGTTCTTGTACATAGTTAGCATTTCATTTTTTTGGTAGTAGTTTTTACTGTTAGAAGCAGTTTTCCCTAGGATGTAAGGAGCTTGGGAACATTGCTTCGGTGGTTTCCCATCAGACCTCCCCACCGAGCACTCAGGCCTGGGTACGGGATTAGGACGAAGACAACGGGGTTCAAGATTTGCGCTTCCTGCCCTTGCTCATTTTTGATCAGTGATGACCACCAGCACTGCCTATACTGCTTGGGGGGAGCCCAACTTGTGTCCAAGTGCAGCATCTGCCTCTCCTTTCCCGCCCGTACCTGGGAAGGCTGAGTTCTCTCACCTTAAGCAGCATCGCCACATGGTCCGCTGTTATATCCAGGCTGGGGACACCTCTTGCCCCCCCGCCATACACCGGGCTGAGCAAATCGAGGAGTGCACCTCCTACTGCAGAGCTCCAGTCCAGTTCCACCAGTACCAGTGTTATGGACCCCATGCCGGGGTCTAGCCATGAGGCAAGGAAGCATGTGCATAAGCATGCCAGAAAGTCTTCCTCAAGTCCCAAGAAAGACGCTGCATCATCCAAGAGTTCTAGCCACCGAGAAGCGGAGGAGAACAATGGCAGTTTTTTCAATGAAGTGTGAAAGCAGCCTGGACTACAGTGAGGGTCAGAAGATCTAAGAAAGAAGAATGGAAATATTAAACAAGAGAATTCAACAAGAATGAGATGCAACTAAAATAGCTATTCTACAGCAAGAACATGGGGACAAAGACAAGTCAGTCAGAAGATCAGCCAGAAGAAATAAGAGAGAAGGGACAGAAAACAAAGCAAGAGAAGCTGAGAAGGCATGCTAGCAAGGGGTTTCCAAAAAACTTTTTCTAATATCCTAATGAGAGATACAATTTTAGCCACAGAGGATGGAACATTTCTAGGCTGCGCTCAACCAGCCACAACCACTAATACACACAGAGATGTGAAGAAACAGTGGACTTACCAGTATCACTAAAAGCAGTTGCTTTTGAGGAAGTAACTAAGGCCATAAACCAACTAAGGAGTGGTAAAACACCAAGCTGTGGTAAGAAACATGCTAAAAGCTCAAAAAGAAATGATGTTGAGTTACATATCCAGGTTGTACAGAATGGTTTGGGAAAAGAAAACCTATCCTGACTGGAGAAGAGGTGTATTCTGTGAAATCCCTAAAAAGGTGGATTAATTTATTTGTGATAACAGGAGACACTCCAATCTGTACCTGGAAAAGTGTTTTGCATTATCATTTTGAATAGGATGAAAACTGCTGTTGACAAAGAACTCAGAGATAAGCAGGCTGGATTTTGATCTGATAGGTCACGTTCAGATCAGATTTTCACCTTGAGAAGACTTATTGAGCAAGGGTTAGAATACTGGCAGAAGACGCTTTTTAACTTCACTGATTTTATAGAAGTGTTTGATAGTGTTCACGGACAAGCCCTCTGGAAGATCCTGAAACACTATAAAATTCCATCAGAGATTGTTAATCGGATAAAAGCTTGGTAGAATGAGTCTGCATGCTGTCAGAACAAAAAATGGCTTAAGATTGTTACTGGTGTAAAGCGAAGTTGAGCACTATCCCCACTTCTCTTCTGCATTGCCATAAACTTTGAGATGAGAAAAGCAACAGCTGATGTTGAGGCCACTGGCATTGTTTGGACAAGAGATGAGCTGCAGGATCTAGTTTTTTTTTCAGATGACAAAGTCATACTGGATACCAGCTTTGAGGAAACGAAAAAAACTCTTTATGAGTATAAAAGTGGAAGCTACCAAAATGGGAGTTTGAGACCAAGCGTATGGAGATAGGAGAGAATATGGTCAACTCTGACAGATATGTGAGTGATGGAAAAGAGTACAAAAGGTTTACGACTGTTTTAAAAATCTTGGAAGTAAAGTATTTCTGCTAATGGTCAGCTCATTAAAGAATTGAGGGCAAGAAGTGGCAAAGCCAGTGGATCAATTACTTATTTGCCAAACAGCTGGAAGAGTAGCAAAATACTACACCTTGATGTGAGATTGTACAATGGTATTGTCCTTCCAACATTACTGTATGCCTCAGCAGAATGTGGCAGAAGTACACAATAGGAAGCTGAATGCATTTCACCAGAGTTGTTTGAGAAGGATTTTGGGAATTCATTGGAGCAATTGTATAACCAACGTGGCAGCATTGCACTGCACAGGTCAGCAGACTGTGGACTTAATCAGCTAGAAAACGCTCTGGTGGTTTGCCCATGTCATCAGGCTACCCCATGGGAGAAGCACAAGCTACATCTTAGATTGCATTCCAACTGGATGGAAAAAAGAAGGCATGGTGGAGAAAGTATGACCTATCCCAGAACAATTGAAAAGGATGTTGCTATCATGGAGACAATTTATGATGGACAACAGTGGGAAAAATGGGTTGCCTCATGTGCCACTCCTACGAAAAAAGTGCTGTTTCTGTGAACTCACAATCACTGAGCACAGCCATTAGGATTTTGGATTGATTTGTCCACCCCCACAGAAAAAGTAGAGGGACTCCCTTCCCACACACTTGGCTGTTCTGACATCTACTTTCACAAACTTCTTCCATGGTCAGGAGGCGCCATGGAAAATACATCCTTGGGCTATTCCACATTTTCTGCAAAATTTCACAACCACAGCCTGCCCACTCAGCCCCACAGCCTCTACAGTCTCCAACCCTCTCCACTATAAACCTCAGATGAAATGAGAATCACTGCAGGGTTCTGGAGAGGCAGCTCAGTCCCCTCTGCTCTGTGGAAGTGGAAAGAGCCACAGGCAGCCCTCCATGCACAAATCCAAGTGGTATGATTTGGGTTGAAGTCAGTATTTGAATCACAATTAGGAACTGAAGCTCACAACACATAGGGTGATAAACTAGGGAAGGGATGAGTTCTCTCCTCTGCTGGATACTATTTGGCTGAAGAGAGTTTTCTGCAAGAAGCCAACCTATTTACATTGTGATGGCTTATATCTACAATCTAAAAAGATAGAAACAATCAAAAATTGCAGGATTCATGATATGATTTTTTTTCCTAGTGATTTTTTCTTGTTTATGTTAAGGAGAATTTGAGAGTTTCTTCTTTGGAGGTTACCACTGTGTATTCCAATAAAAGATTCACAGTGTCTCTCATACAAGTCTCTTCCAGGTTGGGCATAAAATACAAAATATCATAAATGGGCTGCAGTAGCCAATTAAGGCATGACCATAAAATGGTGTTCATAACAGTTGAAGAAAAAAAAAAACTTAAAATACAAGAGAGAAAATAGTAAGCCAAGGCAAAATTAAATTGATTTATTGCTAATAACTACATCTCAGCTATCAACGGTGTATGATGCTTTTACTCAGAGAGCCCAATTGCCACAGCAAGATGGACCAGGGCTTCTAGGGCACATAAAGTTTATTTTTGATGTTACCTTTCTCCAGTGTGATGCTGTTAGGGCATGGTCCACATTACATTTCTTTACTTTAGCAAGAAAGTTCCTGAACAACCTGATCTTGCCCTGGACACCAATGTAATAGTCACAACCTCGTCACTACTACAGAGCATCAGCAAATACAATGCATTTGAAAGTTTCCAATTCAAACTTATCCAAGTAATCTGGAGCAGCTCCTATGTTTAAAGGAAGGACATTAAACACCTTTGTGTCAGGCAGAAGACATTCAAGGCATGATTCTAAAATATATACTGTATCTTATTAAAATGTTCAAAAAGGATATTTACCATAATTGGCAGGACTCTCGCTATTGTGGTGGGTTGAGAACTCAGGGGAAAAAAAGGCAAGTCTCCCTATTTACTTGTTACTTACTATCTTACAAATATCCACTCATTACGTGATTGGTATGTGATCAAGAGTCTTAAAGCAGCATTGCTCTCTGAAAAATGACTATGTATTTCAAATAGCACCTCTTTATTGAAAAGATCTGCTTTCCGTGTATTGTGAATTCTGCTTATTTGCAACCTCTTGGTTCCCAGCAAAAGATTGCCATTATCCAGAAGTTACCAATATGTGTAAGGCAGGTTTGCAGGGCCAAACAACTTGTCTGGAATGAGATGCACTGCTGAAATGAAAGGAGAACTTCAGTCCTCTATGTTCAACTTTGAGCTGCATAATTTTAGTCATCCACATTTTCCTTGAAATAACTAAGAATACCCATTTAAAATTTGTCTTTTAAAAACTACACAAAGCAAAGTTGGAAAAAATTAATATTATTAACATTTCTGACTTAAATATTTCCACATAACAAAAATGTTATTTTTATGTCACCAACTATATTACTTATATACATATGCAAAGAGTTAACAAAAGAAATAAGAGATTCCCTATCAAAAACAACAGTGATTTCTTTCTTCAGGAATCTGAAATGACTAGGTCTTATAGCAGACAACGTATAGATAATATTTACCAAAAGGGGAAAAAAGTGTTTTTTGGATATGAGAGCAAATAAAAGGCGATTATTTTGCAAAAGGTAAAATAAAACCCAACTCTATTTTACATTACAATGAATCCAATACTGATCTAGAAGTACTCATATGAACTTGAAAACTTGATGAAATCTTCCTGCAGTTGGGATTGCTATTTACAAAATATACTGATCAGCCACACAGAGGCCCATATATTTTTATATATACATACATACATATATATATATATATATAACATATAAATAAATTCAAAGGAACAAAGTAAAAGTAAGCAAAGAGCTTTCTGTCTTTGGAATGTATAAAACATGACTTAAGCTTTACTCCAGTGTTTCTTTGTTATGAATACACTTAAGTGGCACCTTTCAGAGCAGTACTAAGGTTATGTCTACACTTACAGCGGCAAGTAGAGTAAAGGCACTACACGTGTAGCTACACGCCACGGCGAAAGGCAGGTGGTATCCATACTTGTCACTAAGGTGAGTAGCTACATACTGCTGTGTGCAGGCAGCAACGAAAAGACTCTGGCAGCGGAGAGGCAGTGGGACACTACACTGCAGAAATTAGTAACAGACATGGGAGGCCATGCTTGGATATATACCATCAGGGCTGAGTTGTGTAGGGCACTCTACGCTACCCCCCTAAGCCATGCCTCACCATCTACACTGCTATTTACACCCCTGCTAGCTGGGGATGCTGTGTCTGTACTCTATACACTGCCGCAGCTGTAGATGTACCTTAAGTTAACTAGGTAGTTTTACTGGGGGGGAGGGGAGAACCACACACACACCAAAAAACAAACACCACAGTAAAATGCTTTCAGAATTGATGCATGAGAAAATAATGATGCTTTTACAGATTTGGAACTAAAAAGGTCTACAGTACAGATTACTTTTATGTTAACTGAGGTGACCTGTACTGCAGCTTACTTCCAGTTTGCTATTAAAATGTACAATTTTAGGTTATCTCCCAACTTTAGAATATGGCTTGTGCTTTCCACAAATACTCAAGTATCTGCCTGCTGATCCTTACGGCAAACCTAAAAACAGGGGCGTTCAATCAGTTTAATTTCTTTTAGTTTGGATTTTCTTTGAATGTTTATTGCTGAGTTTGAAGCCTCAGACATTTTGATGGAAAAAACTAATGACTGTCTCTACAACTGGAATGGAAATAGCCCGGTCACCTCTCAAGAGATTAGCTACATAAATACCATTTAATGCAAGGGCAATTCACTTTCCAAAATTCCTCAAATGCACCAAAAGAAACTAAGAACAGAAATTTAACATTTTACTGTGCATTGTAAAAATTAATTCTGTACTGCATGCATCTCTATCATAACACTTTTCTTTCTAACCTCAAACATTTTTGCTATACATTAAAAAAATAAAATAAAAAAGTAAATGACAATTTTCATGGTTTTCCCATGAAGTTACTTTTCATCTTCTTTACTAATACAAGGGAATCACTCTTTCCTGATATGAAGTTCCAGTTAATTGTTCAACTAGATATACTGTCTGTGGATTAGAAGATGAAACCGCATGTAGTATTACCTGAGTTCATTGATTTGTAGACAATTTAACACAGATTAATTGATGTTTTTTCAATATTTTCCCACAAGCTTACAAAAACAATGATTCTTAAGTACTTTTTGTAAATAATTAAAAAAACTATAATATATTATTCTATTGTTAATATTTTCAATGCTTGAAGCATCAACTGTAAAATCCATATGCTTTACTTTTTTCAAAACATATGTTGAGAAATTCAAGTCCTGAAAGCAAAGCTTTCAACTAAGGTGTCATCGAAAAACATTGGTTATACTCTGCCATTCATTTGAAGATTCTTGAACAACCTCTTCTAAATTCAAAGCACGATTAATATCTTCCCCTTCTTGTTCTTGCTGACTGGCAGATTCTTGTATAGTACCTATTGTAATGTAACAGAGAAAGAAAGGAATGACTAATACAGATAATGGAAGACTACTGCAAATACAACAAAAATAAGGAATGAAGAAGATGCACAAATTATTTTGGTTCATAAAGCAGAACATGTCTTTGAAAAGGAAAAAAAAAAGTCAGTCAGTCAAAGGGAATGGAGCATTTCACTAGAACTGGATAACACCAGTTGTGCACAACTGTATATCATCTGCATTCTGTGTTTTAGATTGTCCCCACCTACAGAGCCAAGGGAATACTGAAGCCACTAACTGATCCCTGCTTCAAAAAATGTGTGCTTAACATTACTAAGTATCATGTTACCTACCAGCATAGCCATGAGCTCGTTTCATATGGAGTTTCATATTGCTTTTCTGTGTAAAGCCCATTGCACAGTAATCACATTTGTAAGGCCTCTCTCCTGTGTGCTTTTTCATATGCACCTGAAGGGCACTCTTCTGGTTAAAAGCTTTATCACACAGTGTACACTGAAATGGACGTTCCCCTGCACAACGGAAAAATGTACATGGTAACTTTTCAGGTAACAAAACTACATGGGACAGAATACACTTGAAGAAAGCATTAACATTTCTGCTTTATATGCATGATTTTGTTAAGTTTGACAAATTTATGTTTTAGAATACCAAGTGATAAAAAAGCTTACAAGTTTGATACTTTTTGCCCTACCACAGAAAAGTAATATATATTAGGCCATTTATTAATTTCTACAAAACTGAACTATTCTCAGACTTAAAAGTTGTGCCATTAAACTTCTGCTAGATTTGCAATACTAAATGTGATCCACATCCTCTGCGCCAAGAGGTGAATGATCTCCATACAAGTAATATAAAAGCAAATAAACTTTTCCATAATTTGCTAGACTTGTTTTTTTTATTTACAAGAATAAACTCAATTTCAATTAGAACTTATTCATTTCTAAACAAACTTATATACCCAAAACAGACCATTACTTAGATGGTAGGTCTACACACATTTTATTTTTTTATATTATATATATAAATTATAACACAGTGCCATAGCTCTTCTATAGTTATTGTTAAGTGTGTGTGTGTGTATCAAATAGTTTGTTTCTCTAATGGTTTATGAAGCACCTTTTAAATATACAAAAGTAACGTATTTTTCTTATTGAAGAGTGCAATCAAAGAAAATCAGAAATTTCTTATCTGGTAATTTTCTGTTAGCAGCTTCCCTCTTTTTTAATCACTAATGGGTAAATGCTATCCCAACCAAAAGTGGATACAATTTGTGATTTAAAATAATTTTTTTTTTTACTTAAATTGGATTTTTGTTTAAATTAAATCAATTTTTCTTTTAAAAAATAAACCTATTTAAAATTACAACATATATTAAAGCCCAAACTTACTATAATTTAGTAAAACCATTTAAATTAATTTTTAAAAAAATATTTAAACAGTAAATATTTGCTGCTGAAGTTTTAAAGAAAGTCAATCAAGTCTAAATCACTGGCTAAGCACCTGGAACCAGAGTTTGCCAAAATGCTAAACCAGGTATAATCTAATCTAAGCATCAAGACAACCTGATATAATGAATTAACCAGGCTACCAGAAAAATTCTTCCAAAGCTGAAGAAACATTCTAGCAACCGATTATTAGCATCAAGACAACCTGATATAATTCATTAATTAACCTTTACAGAATATGTCTACATTTTCCTTTAGAGAAAGATTTCCATTTGTAGTCTGGTCATTTACTAGACCAGGGGTAGGCAACCTATGGCACGCATGCCGAAGGCAGCATGTGAGCTGATTTTCAGTGGCACTCACACTGCCCAGGTCCTAGCCACCGGTCCGGGGGGCTCTGCATTTTTATTTAATTTTTAAATTAAGTTTCTTAAACATTTTAAAAACCTTATTTACTTTACAAACAACAATAGTTCAGTTATATATTGTAGACTTACAGAAAGATCTTCTAAAAATGTTAAAATGTATTACTAGCACGCGAAATCTTAAATTAAAGTGAATAAATGAAGACTCGACACACCACTTCCGAAAGGTTGCCGACCCCTGTACTAGATTATCCAAGTGGGCTGAATGAGGAGAGAAGCTACGCAACAGAAAGACAATTATCAGGTAAATTACATATTCTCTTGCGCAGCTTCTCTCCTCATTCATCACTAACAGAAGTAGCGAGCAGTGAATCACGGAAGTGTGGGGCAGAACAAGCAGAGTTTTAATTATTATAGTGGATAACAGGCAGGAATGACAAGGTATTATCTGGGAACCAACTCAGCTGTACCTTCCTACCAAAGGAAGCAAAGGAATGGAAAAAACGTACTTTTAAAATCACCCTCAGTCTAGGCTCATGACCTGTGAATAAGTTCTGCCGGTTGCCTAGCATACCAGTTGGTGCACGATTTTAACATCTTGCCTGAGGCAATTCTGAAGCCCTAAGGCCTTAGCATTTTGGACTTAATGAGATGAAAAGAGACACCTGGCATGTGAACTCCATATGTTTGAGATATCTTTTAAGTCCCATGAAAGCCCATTTATGGCATACTCCTCCAAAGGAGTACTAACAGTTAGAACAAAATGATGGAAGAACTATTTCCAGGAATAGTGGAAAAAGGAACTTACTTGAACAGAAAATTTTCTGAAGCTACAAGAGTAATTTGATATTGTGGTTCTTTTAGAGACAGGGAATCAATTCCAAAAACTACCTATTAGAGGTAATAAGAGCCAGTCAGAAGCATGGCTAGTCTTCCACTGATTAATCTCGGTATTTGATATTCAAATGGAGAGTCTGATGTGCTACATACAGAATACCACTAGGACTGGTACCTGCATTTCTATTGTGCTTGGTTGTAGGGCTCCTATCAAACATTCTGGAGAAACAATAAGGTAGCTGAGATCACTAGAACTTTGTGATTATTATTATTATAATTCCCTGCTACGTAGTTGCACATTCTTCTGGAACAGCTGGTATTTGCCAATGCTATTGTCAGGATATTGGAGTCAATGGACCACTGGTCTGATTCCCTATGGCCATGTTTGTGGGGAGTGAGGTTTGTGTTAGGGGGGGTGGAGTTGTTCAGAGACACCACTGAAAGAGCTGCTGAAGTGAACTAAAAGGATGTGTACTCAGATTTTGGAAGTTTGTCTTCTAGATATGCCCCCCCCTTACAAAACTTGCTTACACAGTGAATATGCAATTGTCTAGAATGAAAATTAGGTTGACTTTCTGCGTGTTATTTGTACTTAAACTGCCTGTTGGAAATTCCCTCCAAGACTTCTTTCCACTCAGCTTCCCAAGAACTCAGTTCGACTTCAGATTTTTTCACTGAGATATTTTTATTTGGTATACAGCAAAGCTACGCTGAGTTGATCAGACTCAAGATTAGTGGGTGGGTATAGGAAATACCACATATCCAAAGTTACACAGAAAATCTTTTCCTTTATATAGATTTACACTTTATATTGTATTTACTATATATTGTATCAAACTTTTTGGGATTGGCTTGGTCACTTTGTAGGAACCAATCCCTGTACAGCATGCTCTGTCCACATGCTGACTATTTGGATATGATGTGGGAATGACACTAATTTTGCATCGTATAAGGTGTGTGGTTCCACGTTCTCAGAAGCAATTTCTGCACTTCATTTTGAGAAATCCACTCCGCGAAAGAAGCCAATGTACAACACCAGCAATCCTAGCTATCGGAGATAAATGGCTATGGATGACCACTGTCAAGAAATGACTGATGCAATGAAGCTCTGGATCTTTGGAAATCTTTTCCATGATGGTAAAAGTATAGCCAGAGATATGTCTTTGTCTCCTACGTGAGCAATTCTCTACATTTGGTTCAAAAGTTCCTCTTGATTTCGAAAAATTGGTAGGTATGCATTCTCTCTAGCAGCTTTCTAGTTATGAATAGGTCTGCTTCACTGGACGGGACACTGACTGGCTTGTTGTGTAAGTGTGTAACTTGAAACCTATGCCTGTGCTGTGACTACCTCCAGTTTTTTCTTAAGACTGGAAGCAGCAGGTGGATCAAAAGGAAGAGTCTTGTGCAGGAATCATGAGCGCTCTCACACAAATGCTCTTTTTGTCTTTGTCATGCTGACAATTTTGTTGGCTTGGAAGAAAATGCATCTAGATTTCCTTGGAAATTTCTGCTTCAGATTTTTACTTCTGTTAAGGCAACCGGTTCCTTCTTGGACACCTCCAGTACTGGTAGCGACTGATGGACTGCTATGCTGGCTTTGACAGTGAGGGCAGAGGCCACCATGCTATTTCAGTTGTTAATTTCTCTAATGTTCTTGGAAAAGCAACTCACCTCTAAATTTGGATGCACCAAATATTTGTTTAAAGATGACTGGTTGCTATTCATGGGTATAATATTGCTTCTTTGTAGCTGTCAAGTCAGAAGCCATTGCTCATCACAGATTACATCAAAGGTTTGACAAGGTCAGCACATGAGATGTTCAACTCCAGACAAGGATTGTACGCCTAGATGAACCACCTGCTTGCCATCAACTAGGTTTTCCTTACTAAGTATATGAAAAACCTCTGGCCTGAATGGCTATAGTTGAGGCTTTGAAATTGCTGCACTGTATGTCCTTTCTCTTATGGTCCTTTGGAAAAAAAGCTCACTTCTGAAGGTGTGCCTGTCTTTCACTGGAGAAGCTATTGCTGCACCAGCCTTAGGTTTCCAAAACATATGAAATGTCTTTGTTATATAACATTTAGTTTAAAATTTAGTTTTGATCAGACATCTTCATTTGGATCCTAAGATGTTCTCAATGGAGGTGGCTAAGGAAAACTGTCTATTTAATAATGTTTGAAAGAGAAGATTCTTTGTTGCAAGCCACTGTCCTCTTGTCTAGTCTTGCACGTGGTGGTGCATGTGGTACTTCTCCAGGCTATTTCCATGGGGGAGATAGCATGCTACTGATCCTGGCCTGGAGGACTACTCAGCTGAGGAGGGATACTGGTACAAATACCTCAATTCAATTGTAGAAGTAGCTTGCTGGATGTCCCCAGGAACATGAAAGGTTGCCTGCCTGCTCCCCCAGGACAGATAGCACCCAAGGAGCAACCTAGTTCCCCTCAGGGCTTTCCTCAGTAAATCAGGATAATTTTGAACATAGAAAGGGATTTCTCACTTAACCATTGTAATCCCATGATGGTGCAGCTTTGTGGAGAGTCGAATCTCACATCTCACAGTCAGCATGGATTTGTCAAGAAAAATTTGTGTCAAACCAACCCAATAGCTTTCTTTGACAGAGTAATAAGCATTGTGTATAGGGAGGAGGCAGTAGAGGTGGTATATCTTGACTTTAGTAAAGCTTTTGATACTGTCTCGCATGACCTTCTCATAAACAAACTAGGGAAATGCAACCTAGATGGAGCTACAATAAGGTGGGTGGAAAACTAGTTGGAAAACCGTTCCCAGAGTAGTTATCAGTGGTTCACAGTCATGCTGGAAGGACATAACGAGTGGGGTCCCGCAGGGATCAGTTCTGGGTCCGGTTCTGTTCAATATCTTCATCAATGATTTAGATAATGGCATAGAGAGTACACTTATAAAGTTTGTGAACAATACCAAGCTGGGAGGGGTTGCAAGTGCTTTGGAGGATAGGATTAAAATTCAAAATGATCTGGACAAACTGGAGAAATGGTCTGAAGTAAATAGGATGAAATTCAAAGTACTCCATTTAGTAAGGAATAATCAGTTCCACACATACAAAATGGGAAATGACTTCCTAGGAAGCAGTACTGCGGAAAGGGATCTGGGGGTCATTATGGACCACATGCTAAATATGAGTCAACAGTGTAACGCTGTTGCAAAAAAAGCAATCATCATTCTGGGATGTATTAGCAGGAATGTCGTAAGCAAGACACAAGAAGTAATTCTTCCGCTCTACTTCTGCGCTTATTAGGCCTCAACTGGAGTACTGTGTCCAGTTCTGGGTGCCAAATTTCAGGAAGGATGTGGACAAATTGAAGAGAGTCCAGAGAAGAGCAACAAAAATGATTAAAAGCCTAGAAAACATGACGTATGAGGGAAGATTGAAAAAACTGGGTTTTTCAATCTGGAAAAGAGAAGACTGATGGGGACATAACAGCTTTCAAGTACGTAAAAGGCTGTTACAAGGAGGAGGGAAAAAAATGTTTTTCTTAACCTCCCAGGATAGGACAAGAAGCAATGGGCTTAAATTGCAGCAAAGGAGGTTTAGGTTGGACATTAGGAAAAACTATCAGGGTAGTTAAATACTGAAATAAATTGCCTACGGGGGTTGTGGAATCTCCATCACTGGGGATTTTTAAGAGCAGGTTAGACAAATACCTGTCAGAAATGGTCTAGACAATACTTAGGCCTAGTCTGCACTACAGGGAAAAGTCGATCTAAGCTACGCAATTTGAGTTACGTGAATATGGAATCTTCCCTGCAGCCCACATCTGTGGTAGCCAGCTCACTCCACCCTGTTCCCCGGGCTGTGTTCTCTTCATCTTTAAATTCTCTCTCCCTCTCTCCTTCTGAAGTGCTCAGAAGCTCCTGCCTGAGCTTTTCTGCATTTGAGTCATGACTCCTGGAAGCAAGGGAGGACTTGACTTGCGGATCCAAATCTGAGGCCTGTACCCTGGGGTCAGCATGCAGTGCAAGATTTGCCCTTTGCAGAACCTGTAAATGCTGCCATAGGGAGCACTGTTTACATAGCCTGGTATTTGAAGACACTGCAATCCTGAAGACAAGGTGCTGCAGCAGATTGAAACCACCATGCTGCCAAATACCTGCTGGGGGGGGGGGGGGGGGGGGGAAGAGAGGAAGAGGACAGATAAGTCACTATTGCATGAAAATGAATAAAAATTAAAAAGTTATAAAACAAAATTGTCAAGAGAAACTGAATCACCAGAGGCAGAAAATCTGGTGGCCTTGAGTTCAAAGCCAGGGCTTAGTCCTGGGCCCTCCAGCAACACAATGCACCACCTCTGAATTGTACAAGTGAGGGACATTAACCCATTAGTGATGAACGATGAGAAACGATGTACATCAGAAATATAAAGTACATCTTATAATAAAATTATTTTACAGCACTTACCACAACACTTAAGACCATTTTTTTCCTATTTAAATATAGAAATTAAAGCCTTGAGAGCTATTCTCATGCAAATTCTACATATTAAAATGTCATCTGAATGACACCTGATAGAGACACAGACTCCCCAGCACTTTATCAAGACTGTTCCTATAAACACATTTTTTTTTTTGCGGCATTGCAGAACACTCCTAATTAGAAGAAAGCAATTTTCTCAAAATTATATTGCCTAATTCATCTATAAACACCTTTGGAATCTCTGGATGTCTCTATTCCAAGTATTCAGGGTTTCTACTTGGCGAACCAATCACATTTCAGACTACTTTAATTTTATTTCTTCATGAACTCCAAGTGAAATTGTAGCTAGAAACCATTTAGAAATCTAGCTTCTTAGACTAGAAAAAGGCCAACAAGCTAAAATGGAACAAGAAGTCCAAAGTTCCCTTTTATTTTGGGATATCAAGCAATATCAGAAGTAAAAACTTTTTGCCTGATAACACCAAGCAACTTTTTCTATTGGCCCCAACTGAAGCATGAATGGACACTGCCACCTAGTACTCTCTCATGAGAGAAGTTCATGAAAAAGGATGGGGGAGAAGGAGGTAGTGTAGTATGGAGTGAAACTGAATAGAATAAAGGACAGTTACCTGTTCTGTGACTGGTGTTTTTCAAGATGTGTTGCTCATGTCTATTCTACAGTAGGTGTGTGTGCTTGCCACGTGCACCGGTGCCGGAAGTTTTTCCCTTAGCAATACCCGTACTGGGGGAGCCCCACGGTGACCCTGGAGTGGCGCCTATATATCGTGCTGTAAGGGGAGCCACAGGCTCCCCCAACCCTTCTTGCCAGACAACTCTGACAGAGGGGAAGGAGGGCGGGGTGTGGAATAGACATGAGCAACACATCTCGAAGAATGCCAGTTATGGAACAGGTAACTGTCCTTTCTTCTTTGAGTGATTGCTCATGTGTATTCCACAGTAGGTGATTCCAAGCAATATCTGTTGGAGGTGGGTAGGAGTTCACGATGGTTCAGGACAAAATACAGCCCTGCCGAACCCAGCATCATCCCTAGACTGGGAGACTATCGCGTAATGCGAAGTAAATGTGTGAACTGAGGCCCAAGTGGCCGCCCTATAAATGTCCTGGATGGGGATATGGGCTACATAGGCAGCTGATGAGACCTGAGCCCTCGTAGAGTATGCCCTGATGATCGGTGGCGGGGGAATCCCTGCCAGATCATAGCACGTGCGTATGCATGAGGTGATCCAGCGGGAAAGCCGCTGGGTGGAGATAGGCTGCCCTTTTGCCTGCTCGGCCGAAGCAATAAAGAGTTGAGAGGATTTCCGGAATGGCTTAGTCCGATCCAGATAAAAAGCTAACACCCTACACACACCGAGCATGTGGAGGTTACGTTCCTCGTTAGAGGAGTGGGGCTTAAAACAGAGCACGGGGAGAAAGATGCTCTGCTCCATATGGAAGGCGGAGACCACCTTCAGGAGGAACGCCGGGTGTGGGCGGAGTTGGACTGTATCCCTATGGAAAACCATATAGGTGGTTTCTGAGGTTAAGGCCCTGAGTTCCGAGACATGTCGGGCCGACGTGATCGCCACGAGTAAGGCCACCTTCCACGAGAGGTGCGACCAGGAACACGTGACTAGGAGTTCAAAGGGGGACTCCATGAGACAGGACAAAACCAGGTTGAGGTCCCACTGCGGCATGGGGGGGCCTAGCGTATGGGAACAAACGGTCAAGACCCTTCAGGAAACGGGAGGTCATTGAGTGGGAGAAGACCGAGCGCCCCTGCATCGGTGGGTGGAAGGCCTATATGGCCGCGAGGTGCACCCTGACTGAGGCAGGTGCCAGTCCCTGGCACCTGCCAAGGGATAAGAGGTAGTGCAGTGGAGGGGGAGACTCCCCGCTCACTCGCCCACCTGGACCACTTTGCCACGTACATCTGACACATGGATGGCTTCCTGCATTCCAGGAGGACTCGCCTTACCTGCTCCAAACACCTGTTCTCCTCCTCATTCAGCCACGAAGCAGCCATGCTGTCAGGTGGAGCGCGGCCAGATTGGGATGGAGGCAGCGCCCCCCCATCCTTGGGGGGGGGCACCAAGAGGCATAGGAGGGGCCCATACCAGTGCTGGCGGGCCCACGCCGGGGCTATGAGAATGACTCTCGCCTTGTCCGCTTTCACCTTCTGAAGGACCTTGGCGATGAGGGTAAATGGGAGGAAGGCATATAGGAATTGGCCCGACCAGCTCAGGAGGAACGCATCGGAGATCGCGCCTTCCCCCACCCCTCCCCTTGAGCAGAACCGGGGGCAACGCCAGTTCTGGTGGGTTGCAAACAGGTCCATCTGGGGAACTCCCCACTCTTGGAAGAGCCGGTGAGCGACCTCCGAGTGGAGCGACCACTCATACTGGGGGGAGAGAGACCCTGCTGAGGCGGTCTGCTTGCGTATTGTGGACGCCTGGGAGGTGAGCCGCCCTCAGGGAGATATCGTGGACTAAACAGAACTCCCATAGGTTCAGGGCTTCCTGGCAGAGGGCCAGGGAGCGAATCCAGCCTTGCCTGTTGATATAGTACATGGCGGTGGTGTGGTCCGTGAGGACTCTGATCACCCTGCCCCCGAGGTGCATGAGGAAAGCCACGCACGCCAATCATACTGCCCTGAGCTCCTTGACATTTATGTGAAGGGACAAGTCCAGGGTGGACCACGTTCCCTGGGTTTGCACATCGCCCATGTGGGCTCCCCAGCCAAGGTCCGAAGCATTGGACATCAGGTCTATGGAGGGGTTGGCCTCCCTGAAGGGAACCCCTTTCAGCATATTGCTCGGGCAGGACCACCATAGAAGGGAACCTAGTATTGGGGACGGAACCGTGAGCACCTTGTCCACACCGTCCCGAGCTTGGGAGAATTGGGAGGCCAACCATATCTGGAGGGGCCTCATACGGAGTCTGGCATGGCGGACCATGTAAGTGCGCACAGCCATGTGTCCCAGAATCCGACAACACGCCCTCGCCGTGGTCACTGGGAAGGCCGTGACCGAGGCGATGAGATCCCTTAGGGTCTCAAACCTGTCCAGGGGGAGAGAGGCTGTGGCCCTCGAGGAGTCCAGCAGGGCCCCAATGAACTCTATGCGCTGAACGGGCACTAATGTAGATTTGGTCTCGTTCACAACAAGGCCTAGATCGGCGCATGTCGACAGGAACAGCTCCACGTGGGACTCTACTTCGAAGCGAGACTCTTCCTTGAGGAGCCAGTTGTCCAGGTAAGGGAAGATTTGTACCCCCTCCCGCCTGAGGTAGGTCGCTACCACGGACATACATTTCGTGAAAACTCTGAGAACCATGGATAGGCCAAAGGGGAGGACCTCAAACTGGTAGTGGTCCATCCCCACCATGAATCGGAGGAAATGCCTGTGCCCCTCGAAAATATGGACGTGAAAATACGCATCCTGAAGGTCCAGGCCCGCGTACCAGTCTCCTGGGTCCAGGGAGAGTGGACACCCACTCCTGCCTGGCAGGGCTTGAAAGCAGCCCTGCAGAGGGCTGCGGCTCTAAAAGCTGGGCTGATTGGGGAAGCAGCCACAGCTGGGTCACGCCCCAAACAGGCCACAGCTGGCCTGTATAAAAAAGCTGGGAGCCAGAGGCCAAACAGTCTCTCTCTGCACTCAGAGGGAGAAGGGCCTGGCTGCAGCAAGCTAGAGACAGAGTACCTGAGTGGAGCAGGGCTGGGGAAAGGCTGAGGAGCTCCAGCCTGGAAAGCCCCAGGCTGCAGCCTAATAGAAGGCCAAGGGGTACTGGGCGTTGCAGAGGGTAGCCCAGGGCTAGGCCAAGGCAGCAGGTCCAAAACCCTCCTTGCCTGTGATGAGTGGCCTATACTGCAATCTACCCCAGAGAGCGGGGGCTAGTTGGTGACTGGCAGTGGCCTTATTCTGAGGCGAGATAGGGATAGTGGGTAGGGGTTCCCTGGGGAGGGGAGACCCTAGTACTGAGGGGTGCTGTCCCCAGATAAAAGGGCACCAGGGTCCGGGAGGGACACGGGGACCAGAGGACAGGCATACCACTGGCCTGCAGAGGGCACTCCAGGATGCTGGAAGAGCTAATTCCCAGTCATCACCAGCAGGAGGCGCCGCAGTGGTGAGTCCGCTCCTCTACAGAGAGGATAATAAAAGCCAGGGACACCATGCGTAACTTGGAACAGGTTAGGAACCTGTTACGTCGCGCAGGTCCAGAATGGGCCTAAGACCCCCTTTCGCCTTCGGGATTAGGAAGTATTGGGAGTAGAACCCTTTGCCGTGGAACTCTATCGGTACCCTTTCCACCGCCCCCAGGTGAAGCAGCCAATCCACTTCCTGACCCAGGAGGCGGACATGTTCCGGGTCCCCTGGGGCCATCATTGAGGGCGGGTGATTTGGTGGGGGTGAGGAGAACTGCAACACGTAGCCCTTGGAAATGGTACTGAGGACCCACTGATCCAAAGTTATGCGGGACCACGCCCTGTGGAAGTCAGGCAATCAGTTGCAAAACACAAACTTTATTAATCGGGGGGTCTCCCTGGCAACAGGCCTGATGCCCCCCTGCAAATAGTCAAAAAAGACGGTTACTCACCGTTGTAACTGTTGTTCTTCGAGATGTGTTGCTCATATCCATTCCATTAGGTGTGTGCGCGCCGCGTGCACGATCGTCGGAAGATTTTTACCCTAGCAACACCGGCGGGTCGGCTGTGGAGCCCCCTAGAGTGGCGCCTTCATGGCGCTGAATATATACCCCAGCCGACCCGGCGCCCCCTCAGTTCCTTCTTGCCGGCTACTCCGACAGTGGGGACGGGGGGCGGGTTTGGAATGGATATGAGCAACACATCTCGAAGAACAACAGTTACAACGGTGAGTAACCGTCTTTTCTTCTTCGAGTGCTTGCTCATATCCATTCCATTAGGTGACTCCCAAGCCCAACTTAGGTGGTGGGGTCGGAGTGAGACATTGCTGTGTGCAAAACCGCTGATCCGAAGGCAGCATCGTCCCTGGACTGCTGCACTAGTGCATAGTGAGCCGTAAACGTGTGGACTGAAGACCAAACCGCCGCTCTACAAATGTCCTGGATGGGAACTTGCGCCAGGAAAGCCGTCGAGGAAGCTTGGGCCCTCGTGGAGTGAGCGGTGAGGTGCGGTGCTGAGACACCTGCCAGGTCATAGCAAGTCCGGATGCAAGACGTAATCCAGGAGGATAGGCGTTGTGAGGAGACCGGTGAGCCTTTCATTCGGTCGGCCACTGCAACGAAGAGTTGCGTCGTCTTTCTAAAGTGCCTTGTGCGGTCAATATAGAAGGCCAGGGCCCTGCGTACGTCCAGAGAATGCAAACGTTGATCCTGGCGAGTGGCATGTGGTTTAGGATGAAAGACCGGGAGAAATATATCCTGGTTGATATGAAAAGGAGAAACCACCTTAGGGAGAAAGGCAGGATGTGGACGAAGCTGCACTTTATCCTTATGAAAAACTGTGTAAGGGGGCTCAGATGTAAGCGCCCTGAGTTCAGAAACGCGCCTTGCTGAGGTGATGGCTACGAGGAAGGCTGTCTTCCAGGATAGGTACAGAAGTGAACAGGTGGCCAGTGGCTCGAATGGAGGACCTGTGAGCTTGGAGAGAACCAGGTTGAGGTCCCACGTCAGAACGGGCTGACGTTGTTGTGGGTACATCCGGTCTAAGCCCTTGAGGAATCTAACGACCATCGGGTTAGAGAATACCGAAGACGCGAGTTCCCCTGGGTGAAAGGCCGATATAGCGGCCAGGTGAACTCTAATTGAAGATATCGCCAACCCTTGCTGTTTTAGGGAGAGGAGATATTCCAATATGAGAGGAATAGGTGCCTGTAACGGGAACGTGGCTCGTTGTTCGCACCAACAGGAGAACCGCTTCCACTTGGCCAAGTATGTGGTCCGTGTTGAGGGCTTCCTACTGCTCAGCAGAATCTGTTGGACAGAGTGCGAGCACTGCTGCTCTGCCTGGGTGAACCATGGAGCAGCCACGCCGTGAGGTGGAGTGATTGCAGGTCGGGGTGACGCAGGCGACCGTGGTCCTGAGAGATGAGATCCGGGCATAATGGAAGCGGGATCGGTGTCTGAACCGAGAGCTCCAACAGCGTGGTGTACCAATGTTGTCTCGGCCACGCTGGGGCGATCAGAATCACCTGTGCCTGGTCTCTGCGCAATTTGAGCAGTACCTTGTGGACCAGAGGAAACGGAGGGAAGGCATAAAACAGGTGGTCTTTCCAGGGAAGGAGAAACGCATCCGAGAGGGAGCCCGGAGCTCGACCTTGCAGGGAGCAGAACACGTGGCACTTCCTGTTGTCTCGAGATGCAAACAGGTCTATCTGGGGAAACCCCCACTTCTGGAAAACGGAATGTATGATGTCCGGACGGATAGACCACTCGTGTGTTTGAAAGGACCTGCTGAGTCGGTCCGCCAGAGTGTTCTGGACTCCAGGGAGGAACGATGCCGTGAGATGGATTGAGTGGGCGATGCAGAAGTCCCACAGGCGAATGGCCTCTTGGCATAGAATTGACGAACGTGCTCCTCCTTGCTTGTTGATGTAAAACATGGCCGTGGTGTTGTCGATGAGAACTAACACACAGCGGCCACGTAGGAGATTGAGAAATGCCTGGCACGCCAGGCGCACCGCCATCAGTTCCCGAACATTGATGTGCAGGGCTAGCTGAGGTGCAGTCCACAGGCCCTGGGTATGGTGCTCGTTGAGATGGGCGCCCCAACCCAGAGATGAAGCGTCTGTGACCAGGTGCAGAGAGGGTTGTGGGGCGTGAAACGGCATCCCCTCGCAAACCACACTGTGATCTAGCCACCAGGTGAGGGAGGTCAGGACCGAGTTCGGGACCGTGACCACCATGTTCAGGCTGTCCCGATGTGGGCGGTATATCGATGACACCCAGGTCTGGAGTGGGCGAAGCCGAAGTCTGGCATGCCTGGTTACGTACGTGCAGGAAGCCATGTGACCCAGCAGGGTAAGGCACGACCTCACCGTGGTAGTTGGGAAGGCCTTGAGCCCTTGAATGAGGCTCGTGATGGTGCAAAAGCGGTTGTCTGGCAGGATGGCTTGTGCACGCCTGGAGTCTAGAACTGCGCCGATGAATTCTATTCTCTGGGTAGGTTCTAGAGTGGATTTGTCCTTGTTGAGTAGGATGCCCAACTTGTTGAATGTGTGCACTATTATGTGGACGTGAGCTCGAACTTGCTCTCTGGTGCGACCGCGTACCAGCCAGTCGTCTAGGTACGGGAACACCTGTATCCCTTGCCGACGAAGGTACGCTGCCACGACAGCCATACATTTCGTGAATACCCTTGGGGCCGAGGATAGGCCGAAGGGAAGGACTGCAAATTGGTAGTGCACCTTGCTTACCACGAACCGCAGGAAGCGTCTGTGAGGCGGGTAAATTGCGATGTGAAAGTATGCATCTTTCATGTCGAGGGCGGCGAACCAGTCTCCAGGATCGAGGGAAGGGATAATGGTCCCCAAAGAGACCATGCGGAACTTCAACTTTACTACAAATTTGTTGAGTCCGCGCAAGTCCAAGATGGGTCGCAGACCTCCTTTGGACTTGGGAATGAGGAAGTAACGGGAATAGAATCCCCTGCCCCTTAACTCCACTGGAACCTCCTCTATGGCCCCCATAGCAAGGAGCGTGGAAACTTCCTGTATAAGAAGTTGCTCGTGAGAAGGGTCCCTGAAGAGGGACGGGGAAGGGGGGGAGGAGGGGGGAATTGAAGAAAACTGGATAGCATATCCCCTGTCCACCGTGCGAAGGACCCAACGGTCCGAGGTTATAAGGGACCAGGCACGGTGGAAATGGGAAAGGCGATCCCGAAAGGAGGGGGCTAGATCCTGGGGGATGACTGGGGCGCCGTCCTCGACCGCACCTTCAAAAGTTCTGCCTGGGGCCTGAAGGTGGTCTAGGTGGCCCCTGGTTCTGACCGGGTTGAGGGCCGGTCCACCTTCGCCTACCACCTCGCCCTCGCCTCCGGGCCGAGTCCTGTCTCTGACGAGGCGGGGGGGGGTAGAAGCGCTGTGGCTGCGGTCTGAATGGCCTGCGCTGAGGGCCCACAACATGCATCCCCAGGGAACGCATGATCGTCCTGGAGTCCTTGAGGCTCTGCAAGCGAGAGTCCGTCTTTTCTGAAAACAACCCTTGTCCTTCGAAGGGTAGATCCTGCAGGGTTTGCTGCAGTTCCTGAGGCAGACCCGAAACCTGGAGCCAGGAGATCCTCCGCATAGCGATACCTGAGGCCAGGGTTCTCGCAGCAGAGTCCGCTATGTCTAAGGAGGCCTGTAAGGAGGTCCGAGCCACCTTCTTACCCTCCTCTACCAGGGCTCCAAACTCCTCCCTGGACTCTTGGGGAACCAACTCCTTGAACTTCCCCATAGAGTTCCAGGAGTTAAAGCTATAGCAGCTCAAGAGCGCCTGTTGGTTAGCCGCTCTAAGTTGCAGCCCTCCGGCTGAGTAAACTTTACGGCCGAATAAATCGAGGCGCTTAGCCTCCTTTGATTTGGGCGCTGCGGCCTGCTGACCGTGGCGCTCCCTTGCGTTCACTGATGCCACCACCAGTGAACACGGCTGGGGGTGGGTATACAAGTACCCGTAGTCTTTAGACGGGACAAAGTATTTCCTTTCCACCCCTCTCGCTGTGGGTGGGATAGAGGCAGGAGTCTGCCATATCGTAGATACATTGGCTTGTATCGTGCGGATAAGGGGTAACGCCACCCTCGATGGGGCATCCGCTCCGAGGATATTCACGATGGGGTCGTGCACCTCCACTATCTCCTCCGCCTGCAGGTCCATATTACGGGCCATCCTACGCAGAAGATCCTGGTGAGCCCGAAGATCTATTGGAGGTGGACCTGTGCACGATGTGCCCGCCACTGCCTCATCCGGAGAGGAGGAGGAAGATGCCTCCGGTGGAACAGGATCCAAGGGAGGGTCCTGGTCTGCCTGCTCCTGGGCCGGAGCATCACCTGCGCTTGAGTCCAGGGCGTCAGGTGGTGCGGACACGGAAGCCTCCATGCCCCCTGGCGGAGGCCGAGAGATGGTGGACTCTGGGGCCCTTCTAGCAGAGTGACCGGAGCGAGAGGTCGAAGCAACTGGAGCCCCTTGCGCCTGATGGTACGCCCACGGGGTCCAAAACGACCAGTGAGATGGGCCATGAGAATGGTCCTCTGTTATGTTCTGCCAATGGCCCAAGTCCTGTTCCTCGGCTTGCCCCTGAGGGGGGTATGCCGATCTCGAGAGGTCCTCCGAGGAGCGAGACCCCGATCTCGATGGCCATGGCGGTGCCGAGAGCGTCGAGACGATTCCCGTGGGCTGCGGTGCCGCACGGTGCCGGTCTGGAGATGATCTATCTCCACGCGGTGCCGGCGATCGGTGCCGGGACCGCGACCGGTGCCGATGACCTCGTCGGTGCCGGGAGTCGGATCTGGACCTCGACGAGGACCTGGAGTATGCCCGGTACCGGGAGCGGCCTCTCGACGTCGAGCGGCGACCGTAACGGTGCCGAGAACTACGTCTCGACGTTGATCGGTGCCGACGATCATAGCGGTGCCGAGACATAGAGCGGTGCCGCGAAGAAGATCTTGGCCGCGAGTACGACCGGTGCCGAGGTGATATTCGGTGCCGGGACTGCGAGCGGCGTGGGGACCTGCTTCGGGACCTGGATCGGTGCCGAGGTTCCAGCCCTTGCGATGGAGGGCGCATCAAGGCAGGTTTCCCCCTCGACTGGACCGGGCGAGGCAACGGTGCCGTCGGTGCCGGTGGTTGAGGCGGTGCCGGCTCCGTGAGAGCTATTAAGTCTCTCGCCGTCGCGAAGGTCTCTGGCGTCGAGGGGAGGCGCCGTATCACCGCCGGCCTCGGTGAAGACGCCGTCTGCACCGGACTCAACGGCCTCGGCGCCGGAGTCGACGGTGCTGGAGGCACCTGTTTCCGGTGCTCCACCGGCGTACGCGGCTCTACCCCCGGCACTGGGGGAGCCAGCGTCTTCGGCACGGAAGTCCCCGTCTTATGGGCTTTCTTATGCCCTGGGGATAATGACCGGCGCCGAGGCACTTGCTGTGCTTGCGGTGCCGACGAGGTCCGGTGCCGGAAAGGCTCATCTGACGCCACTCGCGTGGTCGTCATGGCCGGTGCCGCCGGGGCACTGCGCACCGAGGCGCTAGGTGCCGGGGCCTGACTTGTAGATGGAGCGTCCGGACTAAGTGCCGCCTCCATCAGGAGTTGCCGGAGCCGAAAGTCCCGCTCCTTCTTGGTCCTTGGTCTGAAGGCCTTACAGATCTTGCACTTATCTGTTTGATGGGACTCTCCCAGGCACTTCAGACAGGAGTCGTGCGGGTCGCTCGTGGGCATAGGCTTAGCGCAGGAGGCGCACAGCTTGAAGCCGGGAGCGTTGGGCATGAGCCCGGCCCCGCGTCCGGGGGAGAAAGGGGGGAGACGACCCCCTTAATCCCCTGAACTATTATAACAACTAGAACAACTTTTAAAACTATTGAACTATAAACACTAGGACTATAACTATAACTATAACTGCGAATAACGAACTAAGCTAGGGAGAGTGGAGAACAGCTAAGCAGCGCTCCACAGTTCCAACGACCGTCAGGGGCGGTAAGAAGGAACTGAGGGGGCGCCGGGTCGGCTGGGGTATATATTCAGCGCCATGAAGGCGCCACTCTAGGGGGCTCCACAGCCGACCCGCCGGTGTTGCTAGGGTAAAAATCTTCCGACGATCGTGCACGCGGCGCGCACACACCTAATGGAATGGATATGAGCAAGCACTCGAAGAAGAACCACCTCTTTCCCTGTCTCTCGCCCTTAGAGGGTCCAGGCTGCGGGGCAGAGTGGGACTGCCGCTGAGACCGATGTTTCTGGTCTCTGGGTCTTTTGTACGGGGGCTCATATTTGCTCCTCACAGGTTGAGCCGCCAGAAGCAATTTGGCCTTGTCCTTAGCTGGAGGGACGTAGAGGCCCAAGGTCTGCAAGGTGGTGCTGGAATCTTTCATCCCATGCAGTCTGATGTCCATCTGATCTGCGAAGAGCGCCTTGCCATCGAACAGGAGGTCCTGCATCAGGGATTGGGCCTCCGTCGACAGTCCCGACAGCAGGAGCCACAACGCCCTGCGCATGGAAATCGCGGAAGCCATCGAGTGGGCCGCCACGTCCGCAGCATCCGACGCCGCTTGCAGGGCCGCTTTAGCCACTGCCGACCCCTCTTCCACCAGAGCTTTGAAGTCCTTCCTGTCCCAGTCCGGGAGGAGGGGCTCAAACTTAGGCAGAGACTCCCACAGGTTAAAGTCGTACCTGCTCAGTAGGGCCTGGTGGTTGGCTACCCGAAGCTGGAAACTAGCCGACGAATAAAATTTTCTGCCAAAGGAGTCCAGTCTCCTGGCATCCTTGTTTTGGGGGGTGGGCGCGGGCTGGCCCTGACGGTCTCTGCGGTTTACCGATTCCACCACGAGCGAGTTGGGTGCTGGGTGGGAATAAAGGTATTCGTGGTCCTTCGCCAGCACAAAGTTATTCCTCTCAGCCTTCTTGGAGATTAGAACCAAGGAGGCAGGAGTTTGCCACAGGGAGTTTGAGATGTTGGCAATACCCTGGTGCAGAGGCAGGGCCACGCGGCCCCGTGCCCAGAGAGACAGGACGTTAAACAGGGAATCAGATGGACCCTCCATCTCCTCGGCCTGAAGCTGGAGGCCGGATACCACCCGCTTTAGCAGGTCTTGGTGCACCTTGAAGTCCTCCTGCGGGACTGATGGCGGAGGCACCGCTATGGTGTCGTCCAGTGCCGGGGAAAGGGCCCGCATGGAGCCGAGCGCCTCGGTCGGTGTCCGGGTGTCGAGTCCCAGATCAGAGTCTGGGCGCGGGTCCGCCGACTTGTGACCTGCCGACTTATCCTGTGGGCGGCCGGACAAGGCCGATGGAGCCTGGGATGCTCCAGTGACCGAACGGGCCCCCGTCTGGGCTGGCACCAGTGGCCACGGTGCCCACTGGCACCACTGTCCTTGCCACGGGGTCCTCTGCCATTGGCCCGGCTGAGTGGCTGATGGCAGTATGTGTCCCGGCTGAATGGCGCGGACCGAGGATGGGTGCTGAAGAACGCTTGGTGCCCCAGGAGCGGTAGGAACAGTGCCTGTGACGTCGTCTCCCTCAGGACCTGGACCTCGAGGACCGGTACCCACCCGACTAACTGCTTCGGTACCCGTGACAGCGATGCAAGGCCCAGTGCCTTGACGCTGAGGTGCCCTGGCGGGAGTCTAGGGCGTGATGTCTAGTCGAGCGGGAGCTGGAACGGGAACAACGATGTCTGTCCAGTCGAGAGCGGATTCGGTACCCACGCCTCGCAGGTGAGTGTTCCCAGTGCCTCTCTCGGTGCCTATGCTCGCTGGCAGGCAGCGTAGAGGGTCTCCGCGACTCCCGTCCCGACAGCGGCCCGGATGACGTCGATGGTGGGCGGGAGCTGCCAGACAAGCGGCCGCTGTGCACCGAGCAGTGCGGGGAGCGATCCTCAGACCGGGAACTGCGGCTGGCTGGAGAGGTCTGGTGGGCACCCAATGAAGACTTGCCTCGAGACCTGGGGCCCGTACCCGGTTGCGCGCTCTGGACAGGCAGGGACATAATGTCCTTCGCAGCCTGCGGCGGCCGGCGCCAAGTCCAATCTGCGTACCGGCCTTAGGGCCAGTGCCGACTCCATTAGGAGAGCTCTAAGTCTAAGGGCTTGTCTTCACTACCTGCCTGGATCGACGGGTAGAAATCAATCTCTCGGAGATCGAATTATCTCGTCTCGTCGGTATGCTACAATCGATCCCCGAATCGATACGCGTACTCCACCAGCCCAGGGAGGAGTAAGTGCCGTCAACGGGGGAGCCGCGGCGGTCGATTTGCCGCCGTCCTCACAGCAGGGTAAGTCGGCTCTGATACGTCGAATTCAGCTATGCTATTTGCATAGCTGAATTTGCATATCTTAAATCGACCCCCGCCCCCAATTAGACCTAGCCTAAAGTCTCTCTCCTTCTTGGTCCTTGACTTGAACGACCTGCAGATCTTGCAACGGTCACTAATGTGAGTCTCACCCAGGAAGTGAAGACACTCAGCGTGAGGGTCACTCCTGGGCATAGAACGGCGACAAGAGTCGCATGACTTGAAGCCAGGGGCATGCCCGGAGCCCACTAACAACTGAAGAACGATCCATGAATGGTACCACTAAGGTCGAGAAGAAGGGCTGCAGCAGAACTGGAGAACAAAGTTCCAACTACCTTCACTGGCGGCAAGAAGGAACTGAGGGTGGTGGGAGCCTGTGGCTCCCCTTATAGCACGATATACAGGCGCCATTCCAGGGGTTGCTGCGGTGCTCCCCCAGTACGGGTACTGCTAAAGGAAAAACTTTCGGCACCGGTGCACGTAGCAAGCACGCACACCTATTGTGGAATACACGTGAGCAATCACTCGAAGAACTTCATTCATTTCCAAAATTCACTTATCTGAGACAATTCCAGTCCATGTCACTCAAAAGAAGAATGAAACGTACTCAAAAGGGACTGAAGGAGGGAATAAGTCCACAAAGCATGATTCAAGGTTTTTATTAATTGGTTTTGTGTAAAATGGTCTAATTTAGGTACTGTAACTAAAACTGCAACTTGAAAATCAATTAAAAGGAGTATAGCAGTAGGAATATACTACCGACCACTTGACCAGGATGGTGAGTGACTGAAATGCTCAAGGAGATTAGAGAGACTACAAAAACAGAAAACCCAATAATAAGGGGGATTTCAACTAACCCTATGCTTATTGAGTTTGTCTCACCACAGGACAGGATGCAGAGATAAAATTTCTAGACACCGTTAATGACTGCTTCTTGGAGCAGCTAGTTCTGGAACCCACAAAAGGAGAGGCAATTTTTGATATTTTTGATTTTGAATATAGCTGAACCACTTGGTGATAGCAACCACCATGTAATTTAATTTAACAATCGGAGGGCAGAAGGGGGGAAGAATAACAAAAGAACCCACCATAGTAGAATTTAACTTCAAAAAGGAGGAACTATACAAAAAATGAGGGAGTCCGTTAAATGGCAATTAAAAGGAACAGTCAGAAGAGTTCAATGCCTGCAAGCTGCATGGAAAAAAAGACCATAAATAAAGAGTAAACTAAATGTATACCCCAAATAAAAAACAAAAACAGTAAGAGGACCAAAATAATACCAACATGGTTAAACATCAGAGTAAAAGAGGCAGCTAGAAGCAAAAAGGCATCCTTTACAAAAATTTCAGTCAAATCCTACAGAGGAAAATAGAAAGGAGCATAAAGTCCAGAAGGTCAAGTGTAAAATAATTAGGCAGATCAAAAAAGAATTTCAAGATCAAATAGCAAAACAGCAATTTTTTAAATTACATCAGATGTCGGAAGCCTGCCACAAAGAGTGGGGCCACTGGACAATCATGGTACTAAAGGAGCACTCAAGAAAGATGAGGCCATTGTGGAGAAGCTAAATGAATTCTTTCCTTCAGTCTTCATTGCAGCGAATGGGAGGCCAACCCTGAGCCACTCTTTTTAGATGAAAAATCTGAGTAACTGCTGCACACTGAGGTTTCAGTAGAGTATATTTTGGAACAAATCGATAAATTAAACAGTAATAAATCACTAGAACCGGATGGTATTCCCCCAAGAGTTTTGAAGGAACTCAGATATAATACTGAAGAACTCACTGTGGAACATAACCTATTGATTAAATCAGCCTCTATACCAGATGACTGGAGGATTACTCAGATAATGCCAATGTAAAAAAAAAAAGGCTCCAGAGACAATTTTAGCAAATAAAGGCCGGTGACCCTAACTTCAGTACCAGTCAAACTGGTTGAAATTATAGTAAAGAACAGAATAATCAGACACATACATGAACACAGTATACTGGGGATGAGTCAATATGGCTTTTGTAAAGGGAAATCATGTCTCACCAATCTATTAGAATTCTTTGAGGGTGTCAACAAGCACGTGGACAAGGGTGATCCAGTTGGCATAGTGTATCTTGATTTTTGGAAAGCCTTTACCAAGATCCCTCACCAAAGGCTCTTAAGCAAAGTAAGCAGTCATGGGATAAGAGGGAAGGTCCTTTCAAGGATCAGTAACTGGTTAAAAGACAGAAAGCAAGAGTAGGAATAAAGAGTCAGTTTTCACAATGGAAAGTAGTAGAGTAGCAGGGTCCCTCAAGGATCTGTACTGGGACTTGTGCTGTTCAACATATTCATAAATGATTTGGAAAAGGAAGTAAAAAGTGAAGTGGCTAAGTTCGCTGATGATACAAAATTACTCAAGACAGTTAAGTCCAAAGCTGACTGTGAAGAGTTACAAAGAGATCTCACTAAACTGGATGACTAGGCAACAAAATGTCAGATGAAATTCAATTTTGACAAATGCAAAGTAATGCACACTGAAATAATCCCTACTATACATTCAAAATGATGGGGTCTAAATTAGCTGTTACCACTCAAGAAAGACACCAGTCATCATAGCTACTTCTCTGAGAACATCTGCTCTATGTGCAGCGGCAAACAAAATAAGCTAATAAAATATCAGGAACCGTTAGGGAAAGGGATACATCTCAAAAACAATACATTAGAACTGGAAAAATTATACAGAAGGGCAACAAAAATGGTTAGGGGTAGGGAACAGTTTCCATATGAGGAGAGATGAAAAAGATTAAGATGGTTCGGCTCAGGAGAGAGATGACTAAGGGGGAATATGATAGAGATCTTTAAATAATGTATGTGTGGAGAAAGTGAATAGGGAAATGTTATTTACCCCTTCACATAACACAAGAATCAATGGGGTACACTCAATGAAATAACATAAGGAAGTACTTCAGATAATGCATAGTCAGCCTGTGGAACTCATTGCCAGGGGATGTTGTGAAGGCCAAAAGTATAACTGAGTTCAAACAGGCATTAGATAAATTCATGGAAGATATTAGCCAAGATGGTTAGGGACATAACCCATGCTCCAGGTGTGTCCCTAAACTCTGACTGCCAGAACCTGGGAATGGACAACAGGGGATTGATCACTCTATAACCGCCCTGTCCATTCTCTCTGAAGCATCTGGCACTATTCACTATTGGAAGACAGGATACATGGACCATGGTCTGACCCAGTATGGCCATTATGTTCATGAATATACCCGAAAGCCTGATGTCACAGAAGCATATCTTTGTTTCCAGAGCTTGGAACTATAATCTAAGCATCTGAATTGATAAAGAAACTTGAAGAGAACATTTATACAAAATAAATGTAGTTGGTCACTTATTTTCTGTATTCCCTTTGCTATTTCAAAAATTAATGTATGACTATTAGGGCTGTCAAGTGATTAAGAAAATTAATCGCAATTAATCACGTGATTAAAAAAATTAATCGCAATTAATCGCACTGTTAAACAATAATATAATACCATTTATTTAAATATTTTTGGATGTTTTATACATTTTCAAATATATTGATTTCAATTACAACAGAATACAAAGTGTGCAGTGCTCACTTCATATTTATTTTTTATTACAAACATTTGCATTTTAAATAAACTTCAGATCACCTCATTGAAGTACTGTAGTGCAATCTCTTTATCATGAAAGTTGAAATTACAAATGTAAAATTATGTAAAAAAATAACTACACTTCACAATGAAACAATGTAAAACTTTAGAGCCTACAAGTCCACTCAGTCCTACTTCCTGGTCAACCAATCACTCAGATAAACGAGCATTCAGTGATGGGGGGAGGAGGGAAGTAAGCAATGACTTGTGCAGGAGGAGGGCCCGGGAAGACGGGGTAACAATGGGGAGGAGCAAGCAATAATTTGTGCAGGAGGAGGGTGAGGAAGGTGTCTTGTACTGCTTCTGGAAGGGTGATTTCTGGTACTGGGCTCGCAGGGCTCGACTCCTTTTACTGAGCTAGATGGGCTCCCTTCAGCTGAATGAGCCCTTGTTTGCAAGGGAGGGTGGATTTAACCTCAGGGACTCATCATACTGCAGGGGAGGAGACGCTGGTGCAGGGCGGCTGAGCTTGCCAGGCCCATGTTCTCTATGGGGTACCCCCAGAGCGAACGGCCAACTAGGGCAATGGGGCACGATGCAGGGGGGTGGTCCCGTGAGTGAGGGACCAGCCAGGAACAATAGGGTACAGGCTGGCCAGGGTGACAATACGTCCTGTTTTGGCCAGGACAGGCCCCCTTTTCAGCTCTGTCCCAGCCATCCCTAGTTTTTCACCAAAATTGGGCATTTGTCCTGGATGCAAGGCATAGCAGAGGGTGGCAGCTGCTCCCTGGTGATCAGCTGAAGGCAGCACTACCTGCTAGCAGGAAAGTGGAGAAATCTGCTGCTGGCGGGCAGTGCTGGCTTCAGAGCTGACCCCTGGGTGGCGCAGAGCTTGGGGGGTGGGGAGAGAAAGAGACATCAGTCTCATACAGGGAAGACACAGAGCTCGGGGGAAAGGGCATCAGCCTCAGACAGGGGAGGCGCAGAGGTCAGGGGTGGGGATCAGCCTCAGCTGGGGGAGGTGCGGAGCTTGGGGGGGGAGAGATCAGCCTCAACCAGGAGAGGCACGGATCTCGGGGGGGGAGGTGGCAGCTCTCCCCCCACCTTTATTTTTTTTGGCTCCACTGGCAGCACTCCCCCCCCCTTTTTTTGCTCCACCGATGACCCCCCGCCGTCCCCATGTGTCCCGATATTTTCTAATAATTTAAAAATCCCATGTTGGGATCCTTCCACTATGAGAAAGTCCCTAGAAAGCACAGAGCTATCTCCTATACCTCCCTCCCTGCAGCAGAGGAGCCTGTGGAGGGCAAGGAGAAGATGGCTGAAGCCTGCACTCTGGCTATCCCTCAGGTGGTGCCATCATCTCTAGGGAACTACTGCCACTTGATCACCTAATGCAAATGAGAGACAGAGAATTGGGGAGCTATAACTAGAGGTTGGTTCTCAGCTTCTCCCCCTTTTTCCCTTCTCCTTGGCTGCCCTGGGTATCTAGCTGTGTACAGGAAAGGCAACAGACAACCTGAGTCACAGGTTGGACATCACTGAATTAAAATAATTAGTGTAAGTATTTTCTTGGAAAATATAGTACAAGCTATATAATAGAAATCATGTACTTACTGCCTCTACAGTCTTGGAAAACAATCCATCACAGAGTAAGACACTAGTATTAAGTTTGAGGAAACAAGTAATCTTTGAATGACAATGGAGTATGATTCATAGGACTGAATTCATGTAGGCAGACAGTGCCTACTTTGTGTGTGCACCACCACTGGCCGTTGTTTTTCTTTGCTTTTTGCTGTTTTCAGATATTAAGGGCTCTAGCTTTTTTCCAACAATCCTGAGACCTAGAAGCTTTTTTATTATTATTTATGAAAACTGATATTCTTATATATCCATATGAATCCAGGAGCAGCTTTAAGTAAAACATCAAATATCAGAAGATCCATAATAAAATCGCAAGAGCAGGCAACAATGTAGATATTACCTGTGTGGATGCGGCTATGCCTCTCCAGCTGACTTGGCTTAGCAAAAGCCTTTTCACAAGTATCACATTTAAACACTCGTGGCTTCTGGGAACTTAGTGAAGGTCCAGCCTGATGGGTTTGCATGTGCTCCTAATCAAAATATGGAAGAGGAAATGGCTTTATAAATTCATTTTTTAACAAACATGTTTATTTATATTTTTGGACCAATAGCAAAGGACTTAAGTCATCAACAGAAATAAGAGTGAGGAAGATAGAAGCTGATATTCTGTTCTTTAAAAATAGCAGAGGTCATTTTCTAAATGAAATCTGAGTAATGGTTGAGTGATGCAAGAAGATTTTCTTTGTCATTCCATGTAGTTTATATACTTTTGTTATCACACTGAACAGGCTAAACATTCATCTGGCATTTGAGAAGTCCTTTCCCACACCCAGAAGGCATATTTTTGAGCAAATGAGATTTAGCCTTCAACATTTGGTTCACTGTAGTTATTAATGGTGTTTATAATAGGTGTTTCTGAAATACACTGCAAATGGTGGAATTTTTTATTGCTTTGTGTGTTAACTGATCACTGAACATATGGGGTAATCTTGTACATATTAGACAGCTGAAGCAAAATAAAGCCATCCATTTGTGCGATACTATTCTTTGAAATTGTTTCTATGTTTTCTTTAACCAAATCCCTTTCCTCCTCACTGTTTACATCTAGAGCCCACAAAAAGGGTTTCTAACAGAAGCAGCTTCTGGGATTCTTGTAGTATTTGATATAATGTCAAATTCTGCCCACAGATATAAGCAAACAAAACTTTATAGGACACAATTTTCAACTATTCATTTTTTACGTATTTGATCCCGCGTGACTCATCCTTTTAATTCTTCCCTGATGCTGTATATGCACATTAAATAACATCAGGAATAACGAAACATCAGGGATGATTGATCATTTTGCACACCTGGAAGCTCTGGTTCCACAAATTACATAATCCACTAAATATGACAACAACGAACTCTACCCATGCAATGCTTAAGCTCCTGCTATAAAGAAAAAAAAATCACATTTGATCATTTTGTCTCTGTTAAATAGCATCTTCAGAACTTCTGGAGAATTATTAGGTCTTCTGCAGAATTTAGAGACAGCTGAAACTTGTTGCTTAACAACTACATCTATTTTGCCATGCCCATTCCATTCGGCCACCAGATGAATGCTTGCAAAACATTAAACTTGAATCATAACTTGCTAAAATGGGAAGAAGGATGTTGGCAAAATGGAGAGGTTCAGAGAAGAGCCACAAAAATGATTAGAGGTTTAGAAAACATGCCTTATAATGAATGACAGACTCAAGGAGCTTAATCAAACAGAAGATTAAGGAGTGACTTGATTACAGTCTATATGTACCTAAATGGAGAAAAAATATTTAATAATGGTATCTTCACAGTCTGGCAGACAAAAGTATAACACAATCCAATGGCTGGAAGTTGAAGCTAGACAAATTCAGACTGTAAATAAAGCATACATTTTTAACAGTGAGAGTAATCATTGGAGCAGTTTACTAACACTTTTAAAATCAAGATTGGATGTTTTTCTAAAACGTATGCTCTGGAGATTATTTGGAGGATGTTTGGGCCTATGTTATGGTGCAGGTCAGACTAGATGATAACAGTAATACTTTTTGGCCGTGGAATCTACAAATCTATGAAATTAACATACCTTGATTAAAACAGCTATATAACTGGGCTAAACTTAGTCAATTGGGCAGGATGGACTAGTGAAGATGCTGTTTAGCAGAAAAAAAAAATTACACAAAACATTTTAAATTTCCAGCCCATCACATCTTAATTAGTCCCAACTCTGTGACTTCTGAGTAGTGAGCAGTAAGAATAAGAATGACTATTACAAAGATAACAAGGAGTCTGGTGGCACCTTAAAGACTAACAGATTTATTTGGGCATAAGCTTTCGTGGGTTAAAACCTCACTTCAGATGCATAGAGTGAAAGTTACAGATGCAGGCATTATATACTGATGCCTACATCTGTAACTTTCACTCGATGCATCTGAAGAAGTGAGGTTTTTACCCACGAAAGCTTATGCCCAAATAAATCTGTTAGTCTTTAAGGTGCCACCAGACTCTTTGTTGTTTTTGTAGATACAGACTAACACGGCTACCCCCTGATTACTATTACAAAAATATAATCAGAAAAATATCTGTGTCATAAATATAAATAATCTCAAGTATTTTATCATAATGGGTTAGCCTCCCTGACAAAAACAGGCATTTCAAGGCTCTTCTGGTGTAGCAGGGAATTTCTACACTCAAGATGCTGATATTTACCTAACAGAATTGGATGTGATCTCTTAAAAGAATTAGTTGCTTAGAGGTGATCTAAGATTTTCTTATACTTTCCCTTGTAAGCCATTGTACCAAGATGGTCTGGGCCCCTTGCAGAGCTAGGCATCTGTCCCCACACTTCTGAGATGTCTCGCTCAAAAAAGTATGAGTTGGCTGTACTTCCATGGGTGAATAAATCCACTTGTGGTATCCCCAAAATTTTTTTGTTTTTTATTTGGAATACTATTTTGTTCGGGGCCCATTCTGAGGTCTCTCCCCTCCAGCAGCAAACCAGGTAACCTTTTGATGTGCAGGAATCTTATGAAAATCTATTGTATTGTATCTGCTGAATTGTTTCTAGAGTTTCATTTTCAGAGGCTAACTCCTTGCTTTTCCCTGGCTATGTATATTTGCTATTGTGGTGCTGCCTGATTGATTAGATGTCCCCCACCTCTTAGTTTTTCTGTTTTTAATTCCAAACATTTGAACACAAAGTCATGCTTAGTTTTTTTTCCCGTTCTGGCCAATATCCCTGGATTGAAAATTGTTGGACATAGGCTCCATAAACATATAGGCTAACATTGGCTTTGATCACCTTGCAATATGACCTTGCATGAGGCGACTATGTGCATTCTTCATTTCTTCCACCAAACGGAGGGAACTCGGAGGGAACCAATTTAGTGACTACTGTTCCTCACTGTTTTACACTGAGGTCAAATGCTTGGAGTGGTCTTAAATACAGCCTTGCCCAGGCAGGATCCCAATACATGACACCAGTGGTAATAGACAATGTATCCTGGATTGCTGGGACTGGATGTCTTTGAATCTACAAGGTTTTATCTTGGAATTTAATTCCTGGGTTAGAACAATTATGTCCCAGACACATAGAGGGTATCTCTTTCCTAGGTAGTATATTGTCTGGAATTTGATTCAGTATACTTCAGGTTCATGATGTAACCATGTTCTTAGAGAACTATCTGGGCTCTCCGTGTTGCTATCTTTGAGATCTGACTCTTAGCTATTTCTGGACAACATACTGATAACAGATGGGTGCCTGATGACCACCTCCCTATTGGCTTTGTGAAAATCCTTGGAGTTAACAACAGGTGAAATGGAAGTGTTCTAAACTGGAAGTGGTGTCTTATCTATATGTAAATAGAAAAACCTGCAATGGCAACCTCCAAACTTGCAGGTATATTTTTACCAGCTCTTACATGGGGAAATAGTCTCCTGAAGAGAATGCAACTGTTAACATTTCCATTCTGAATCTGGATTTTTTCTTATTTGTTGTGATGTTTGTGGTCTAGTAACGCTCTCATTTTGGGATCTGTTTTTTACCATGAAGTCATGGTAGAATCTTTCTGGTAATGGGACAGTTCTTTTGGCCCCAAGTCAGAGAAAATAGAGCTTTTTTTTTTTTTTTTTGGATAGTTTGATGTTTACCGGCATTGAGAGAGGGAATGATTATGAAAAAAAGCAATTGAAGTTTAAACTAATCGATGAGCGAACCCTCACTGCAGCACAGGATTTGTCTTGTTTGTTGAGGCTGTCAAACTGGATTGGAAGCAAAAGAAGACTGCTTCCCAGGACTTTTACTGACATACAGTTCTTTTTTTGCCAGTCACCAGATGAGAAGGACCTCCAGTGTTTCTGTTCCAGGACCATCTTTCTATTGGTTATCATATTTCTTTTGGAATATGTTGCTGAGACCAGGGCTAAAGAACTACTTCCAGTAGCTGGGACTCAACTCTTTCCCTATAGTTCTTAGAAGAATTTGACAGGGAATGTTTGTATTTTTCTATATTCTCTGCTATTTTCATACATGGACTTCAAGTATCCTTTCATCAGAAAACACAGGACCTGCTTTAAGTAGTTATTTGCTGTCCAGTGTCTGAGTCGTATTTGCATCCTAGCAACTTCATTATGAAGAAACTTTACCTGGTTAAGGGATTTGCATAGGGTTGCTCTAGCACAGAGGTCGGCAACCTTTCAGAAGTGGTGTGCCGAGTCTTCATTTATTCACTCTAGTTTAAGGTTTCGTGTGCCAATAATACATTTTAACGTTTTTTAGAAGGTCTCTTTCTAGAAGTCTATGATATATAACTAAACTATTGTTTAATGTAAAGTAAATAAGGTTTTTAAAATGTTTAAGAAACTTCATTTAAAATTCAATTAAAATGCAGAGCCCCCCGGACCGGTGGCCAGGACCCGGGCAGTGTGAGTGGCGTGCCATAGGTTGCCTACGCCAGGTCTAGCAGATCAAATGGTGTGTCACAGCTGCTTGCATCAAGACAGTGACAGATTCAAAACTCTGTGGCAAAGTGAGCTTTCAAAGAAGCCATCCATCTCTGCATCTGCCTTTGAGGTCAGGGTCAGATTCCCCTTCAGACCAATAAAATTTTATAAAATCTCATTAGGTGTTTACAAATCCTCTTGGTTTTAAGTGAGACAGTGTCACCTAATTATATTCTCCAGATAATTTTGACATAGCAGGTTTGCTTCCCTTTAGCTGGCTGAATACCCTGTGCAGTAATGCAGGGTAACAAAATAGGCAGGGGTTAATAGTCTTTCCTGCGTGTCCGGTACCTTCTTTTCAAGTTTGATGCAAAAAGAGCTGTTTTTTCTAGAAATAAGCCTGACAAGTAGTGCAATCTCAAGTTTTTTCTTCTTAAATTTTTATTTCAAGGTTTCTTCCTTTTGACATTGCTCAGCTTTTTGTGAAGGTCCATGCCTTGTGTTTAAGAATGGAGTGCCTTTAAAAAAAAAAAGTTAAGCTAGTAAAAAGCCAGTTTCTCTTCCCCATCTACCTCCGAGGAAAAAATCTATTTAAATATGATTATCTGACAATTTTTGCATGTTTGACAGCATGTCTGCCGGTTTCCCCAGGCTGGAGAGAACCCTCTTTAGTACTAAAGTAGGGACTGCATGAGTTTTGGTAAAGTTATCTTAAAGAAGAGCTGTTCTTATAGAAGTGGAGGTATTGGCATTTACCTCAGTCTGAAGTGTAAAAAGATCATCTACATCAGAAGTGCAGCAATTTTGTAGATATAGCCTTCCTGATACCTGTAATGAATGCTCCATGCTTACTGCTGAAAAATTCTTGCTGTGCTAGAATTTTTCTGGAACATTCTTTATATGCCATGGTTTTATGAAAGTCATCTGTGGACCGAGAATAAGTCTGGCAGAGCTCACTCTTTGCCGAGGAAAGAAGGGGAGCTTCAGAGATAAATTTTTGCCTTTTAGGAGAGTATTTGTTACCTAGCCACATGCAGCAGCGAAAGGGAGTGACAAAAGAGCACTATGAGAACAATAATTAGAAAACTCCAAAGTAAAATAATATTTACTCCTTCTTGTAAAGCCCAAATACTATGAGACTGCTCACTCTTTCCAGAAATTCTGAAAAAACACTAAGACGATAGTAACAAAATAAAGAAGTAAAAAAAAAAAAACACTTTGGGAAGCAGGAGCCTTCATACTTGCTATCTGCCCTGATGCAGAAGGCAGAACAACTGGACCTGGGTACTAAGCCACAAGCCTCACCGGTCTCCATATTCTGCAAAGAGAGGAGACACCCAGAAGTCAGGACTAATGGAGATGGTCTGAATTAGATTTGCAGAATTAAAGTTAATTTCTGTTTCAGTACATTTCACCTACAGAGTTAAACACCATTAGAAAACAGAAATATTGAATTAATAGTCTCTTTGAAAATGCAAAACAATATAATTCCCCACAAATATATTTGTTTTGGTATTTTTAATAATTCTAGAGGCACTATTATTTACATGCCAGAGTAGTGTCTTTTTAAGTATTTCAGTAGAGATCTGCAGTACAAAAAGATATATCTATTGCTACAGAGAGAGAGAGAGATTTTTGCACAGAAAAGCTTATGTGATGCATGTCTTGCACCCTAATACCAAAAAGGAAAGATTAAGCAGATGGCAAGTATCTTTAATTCATTTACATGACTAAAAATCTAGAGCAAAAGAATGAGTGAACATATTAACCGGGAATTAAGTTATTACCAAGTACCTTGAGATGTGTTGCCCGTTTGAAGGCTTTATTGCAAACATGGCACACATGAATTCTCTCCTTGCCATGAACCTCTTTACTGTGGTGCATTAACATCGTGGCTGAAGAAAAGGTCTGACTACATTCAAAACATTGGTGTACACGGCCCTCTTTTTCTTGATTACCCTTAGTCAGGTTAGAAGAAACCTCAGCCACCTGTAAAAATTTATAAAACATGATTATAATTCAAAATTGGAGGAGGACACTCAAAAACCAACAGAATTATTTTTCTTGTTATGTACTCTAGTCTGATCAAAGTATTTTCAAAGGAATCAGATGAGCTGGGCACCAAACACCAATAAAAAGAAAAGAACGAGATTAGGGGGAAATATAAATTTGTGTTTGGTCATTCTTCCTATGCCTCTGGCAATTTTTTTAAACGGAAGATTCACTAGATACATGCAATATCTGAAAATAAACAGACAATATATTGTGGTATTAAGGGCACATGGTGTGCATGCAGTCAAGTCTATGGAGATCTAATTCAGAATATTCTTTAGGTAGAAGAGATTTTAAAATCACATATTTCAGTACTGGAAAGAAAAAGGGCAAAGTAGATAATTGCTGCTTCTTAAATTGTCACTAAAACCTTCCAAAATATATAAATTGTCTTACAGGATAATTTCCTTTGACTTATGTCCCTATCAATCCATCACTGTGGACTCCCTCTCGGTGAGCAGAGACTAGAGGGAGTTCAAGCATTGTGCCCGAAAGGTCCAGGTTTATACCCTAACTACTTGGTGTCCCACCAGGAGAGTACTTTCAAAGCCATAAACAATAACTCAGATTAAATATTTAATTGTGAATAATCTTTTTTGTGAACTACTGTATGTACACAAACTATCCTTGAAAGAGTGTAGGAAAAAATAAGATATAGTCAACTGCTAGCCTTGGGAGAGTCCTTATTGAAAGAGACATTAATCAAAAATACCGGGTAAGAGATTTTCCATTCCTCATGCTGTCCTATTCCCCCAACCTTCCCCAATCTATTTATCACTAGGGAAGATAGTGAGAAGTAAGACTTATCAAGAGTGCAGGGGTAGTAATTGAGAGAGAGAGAGAGAGAGAGAGAGAGAGAGAATGTCAGAAATAAAGTAGATTTTGGTGAAACCAAGTCAAATGAGTGGCCATTTTGGCAAGTGGGAGAGTTGATCCACAGTTCAAGATCACAACAGGCAAAGAGATGGTCGGGTCAGGTGATGGATGAAATGGGATTTCAACAAATGGGGTATTTGGGGAAGGATTGGGGCAGCCGACGAGAGCTATAAGTAACTGAAGGAAGAATGAAGTCTGATGAGTTCTACTTGAAAGAGCAGTGGGAGAGAATCGAGAGACAGTCTGCAGGAAGAGGAGGAATCTGACACCCTCTGGGTTAGCTAAAACATTTTAAATAATCGGGACCTAAACTCAACCACTGAAGTTTCCTCATCTAGACAAAGCCACAAACCCTATTTTTCACATATAAGGGGAGATGATGTGCACCAGAATAAACATTTTCTGTGATGTTTTCTGGATAATAAGCCCTCAATTTTGCAAACATTTACTCACATGCTTAACATTAAGCCCATAAGTTGTATCACTAATACCTGTGGGACTACTCAAGTGCTTAAAATTAAGCAAATGCGTAAGTACTTTATTCTATTAAAAAAAAAAAAAAAGGATTGCACCAAAGCTAACTACAATATGAAAAGCGTGTTCTCTGTCCAGTTTCTTAAATGCAGGTAGTCTATTCCCCAAATGGTAAGATGATTTTTAAGATTTCTTAAGTGTATAGCAGGCAAGGACAGTTTGCAAGGGAGAAAAAGTTAGTTGCCTTTTATAAAGTAACCAAGGAGATTCAGGTTTATCAATGAAGAATAAAAACTGATAATTATGAATATTAGGAAAATTAATGTGTCATCTATTTGATAACAATATCCATCTATTTGTCTATTTTTACCTAACAGATTTTTTCCCAAAGGTCTCTGGCTTGCATGATTTATACAAGAAATAACTAATTTAGTGAGAGTGATTTCCCCCCCACACACACACACTATTTAATACATGAGTTTCTGCAAGAGACTAATGCTCTTTGTAGAAAGAACTGAAAGGAAAGGGTGATAATATATTTAGTGTGACTGTATTTGTGATGTAACCATTTTCTGAAGTGCAATATGATCCACTAAAAAAAGTTATAGGTCTAGCATGTGTGTGTTTTACAGATCATGAGCCAGAGATACTTGTACCAGATGGAGCTTCATTTCAATGTATCTGTAGTTAGTGCACATAATTAAAATGGACAGACAAAAAACCAAAGTCCTCCATCTTAAAGTATAGCATAGCTAGAAATGGACGCACAGTACTTTATTAGATAGAATGTACTTTTAATAAAGCATCTGAACTGGTAATCTAAAAAGCTCTTAACCAGCTCAATGGCTATGAGCAATAAGGGTGGTAAGAGGAAATGACCCTGTCATACTTCAAAATAAGGAGGAGGAGAGTAAGGCCTCACTTAGAAGAATTCAGTAAAAAGGCATTTATGTAATAGAAATGGATTTTTAACTTTGACCAATACATGCCTTTATGTTCTGGAAAAGAAAGAACACTGGTGATTAGATATTTTGTATATATTCAATGGCAATTCCGAGCATACATGTGTACCAGATGCGTGAAGGTGCATAAAGGTCTGGTGTAGTCTGTTTCTATTCTTTCTTTAGCAAAGACCACTTGCTCAAAAGCTGAGTTAGAAAGTGACACACTTTTTAACCAAACAAAATTCACAATTTTTGAAAGGATTTGGAAATGAGGGCACGACATGCCTATAAACCTGTAGACTGTCCAAGTCACAGGATCTTTTCCATTTCTTTTATTTCTTCAGCACAAGTAAAATTTTCAAAAGTTTTAGTGACAGAAGTCGAAAGCCCATTTTCAAAAGGGATTTAGGCACTTAGGAGCCTACAAGTGAAATGGTTAAAAGTGCCTAAGTCCAATTAAAATTCATTTGGATTTAAGTGCCAAAGTTACTTAGGCATTTTAAAAAATGTTGCCCCACATTTTTTTTAAGGAAATAACTTGAGGCTGCTTAAGAACTTGTTTAAAAAATCAGTAATTTCTAGAATGAGATAATTGACTCAAACATGACACAGAATGTATTAATGTATATGAAATTATTTAGGATAGTCATTGGCTAAAGAAGATTTATAGAATTTCAATAAGAATTAAACTAAAAAACAGAAATGGTAGATTAAGTTTATTAAGTCAAGTGCAATGTAAAGCACATTGAAAAAAATAGTTTAAACTGCAAATATACACTAATGGGTCCTAAATTAGTTGTAACCTCACAGAAAAAGATTGAAGTGTGGGCAGCAATACCAAGATGTCAGCAATGGTTAAATAAAAACAAACATGATGCTCCTGTAACCTGTATGAAAAGGGAAATAGGGAAAAGTATTATACACAATAGGCAAATTGCTGTTACAATGTGACCTTTACTAGCGTGTTCATATTGGTCACCTCATCTCAGAAGAGACATGGTAAGAGAAAAGGGCAGTGAAAGTTATTTGACACACTGCGATGGCGGAAATCATGCATATATTGAAAAGGCTAGGATTAGTTTGAGAAGAAGAAGAGTAAAAGGAGATATATATTTGTATTTTTAAAGCATACCTTTTTAAAACAGAATTTTGGACACTAGAAATATTCAAAATCAAATTTAGACCATAATTTATTCACCTTGCAGCAGTGATTATGCATGGAACTGCAGAAACTACATGCATAAATTATGTTTCTTGTTACCTGCAATATTAAAAATCTAAGTCTATATGAATTCTAAGACAAAAGCAATGACAACATGGAAGTTATGGATGAGAATACAAAACAGTTATTCATAGTCAGTACATTACAGGGATGTTGTAATTCTCCCCAAACCGATCATTATAAAGTCAGGAAATTAAGAGTTAAGATTAAACTTAATGTTATGAATCGGCAATGCACAAATACTAAACCTTAACTTGCCCTGTACTGATGCCATACAATTATCACACTATTATGAGTAAGGTATTTTCATGGTTGAGGTTCCATATATGATTAAATTCATTTTCAAATATTATATTTTTTCTTTTTCCCCCTCCTTATTGTAATTTGATACAGAACTGATAGAAAACTTGCTATTAATCTTTTAAAAATTCTTCAAATGTAATCCATGTACAAGATTTAAGCAAGTTTCAACTACATGCAAAGTCTGGAGCGTCTGCATTATTCTGTAATTAAAATTACTGAGGAGGTTGGAGGGGGAAGAACTGGGAGTGCCATCTTTCTTTAAGGACCCATTTTAAAGCCTGAGCTAGTTAATAGATTTAATTGGAAATTCTCATAAAATTTATTCTATACTCAAAAAGTGCTGTACTTATCCAGAAGATATCAGGTATTTTTTCATAGTTAACAAAGAGCCTGAATCCCTGCTTTACGTGCAAAATCAACATAGTCTTAACTATAAAGCTACAGCCTCCATAATAAGCTATTTTAAGATAAAGTTAAAAAATTATATGAAACTCTGCTTCGGAACAAACAGATCATTTTCATATCTAAAGTCATGTTTTTATACATAAAAGTACACAAATAAACTACATCTACCTGATATGTTATTTCATCAGAGTTTGTAGATGCTGAATGTGGCGTATGGCTCACCAGTATGACTTGTTGTGAGCCCGAACCGCTTTGGCTGGAGAGACTAGAATCTGTGAGTAAAGCAGGGAATTGCTGACCCTATCAAAATAAAATTATTCAAGTGATTGTATTTACAGCACAGTCAACTGTCATAATTAACCACTAATCCTAAAAGAATTATAAAATGGGGTTAAATAGAAACTCCTTTTATCATTCAAGACTACTCTTTAAAAAGATTACTTCAAACATCAGTCTGAACACATTTTTTTTTTTTTTTAAATAAACTAGCCCTTTCAGGCCAATGCGGGTTAAAAATATATCCGAATAAGCATATCAACTCTGCTAAATCCACATATCTTAAAGTGTCACAAAGTGTCATCAGAAATTAAACCACAATGTATTACTGCCACCTCCACATAACAGGAAGTCACCAGACCAATGGTATAACACGTTATATCATTATATATTTTGATATACCATTTGCATGGTATATCGTGCCAGATATACATTTATAAGCGGTTTGGGAAGCCCACCATTTTTATTTTTCCAACTCAAGATAAATATTTTTCATGCAAAACTGAAGAGATTGGGGGATAACAGGGAATGTAGTCACCTCCACAGACTTTGTTTCACTATTTTTAATCATACTATATGTGTGTGTGTAAATACACCCCCCCCCCCCAATCCACGGAAAATAAATAAGCAAACAACTTAGTCCTAGTTCAGCAAAGACAGAAGCCAGCAGTGGTTTTCACATATTAAGATTGAAGGGAAATGTCAATCACAGAGGAGCTGGCTGTACATTTGGCCTATGTACAACACCTAAATGTAGTTAGTGATATTAATGTCTAACTTTCAAGGACAAAAATGTAATTCAGCTAAAAATTATATGTAGAGGTAAGTTATTGCTAAATATGCAAATGGTTCTGCTTTGCTACCAACCACTGAAGTCCTTTTTAATGTGAAGCAATAGAGATTTTTTTCTTCATTCTACTTGCTAATGAACCTTTAGCTCTATTGACATATTGGAAAGGTTCCTAAACCGTGGCTCATGAACCATGTGCAGATAGTGTCGGAGAGCCAGGTGGTCACATAGTGCTGGCGTGCATTATTTTTTCCAGCTGCTAATTTATTTTAAAAAGACAGTTACCAACTATAATAAATACTCTCCCATTATTTTCCACAAAAGAAACAGGTGTATTGACACAGAAATTATGTGGTCACAAATGGATGGACAGCAGGTTCACAAGACAATATACTAAAAGTCTGGTACACGCTACAAAATATTTTGGAGGCCTGGACCTAAAGTCACTGATTACTATGCACCAGCATTTTCAAGATGAAAATTAATATCTTATTTAAGTCTCTATAGGTTTATTCAGATTCACAAATACTTGCTCCTAGAGGAAGGTACCACTGTGAACCTTTACATAATGTGTATTCCATCACTATCTCATACTAGGGTTTCTCCTATTAATTTTCCTAACTGGACATGAAATGGAAGAGGTCACTGGGACTTACTGTTAAAATTTCTAAAATGTGTTCTTGTATTGTGACTAATTTGTCTAATTTTGATTAAGTAGAAATCACTATTACAAACCCAGTGAACTTTCTCTTGTACTGCAGTGTTACAAAGTAGATAGGAGCAAGGAGCAGAGTTACATATCCTACAACACATGGAAAGAACAGTTTCTTGCCTTACAACAACTGAGACTCTTTGACATGATGTAGACAGTGTCAATCTCACTGTAGGTGTGCATGCACCTGACATACACCAGACCAGATTATACTCGTTATGAGGGTTGCACAGGCATCCTTGTGCTCCCATCTGAGGGATAAATGGTGGAGGGGTCATGATGCTTCCTCAGTTCCTTTGCAATTCAAAGCCCACATTGCAGACTGCTCTGAAAAATGGGGATGGAGGGTTGATCATGGGACCACACTGATTACAGCATCTCAAAGAACCAGAGTTGCTGTAAGGAAGGTAAGCATTCTTTTCTCTTCAAGTACAATGTGTGTACACTGTAAGTGACTAGCAAGCAGTCTCCTCCTCGGATGGTGGGAGTAAGAAGCCACAGCTGTACCAATCAAAAGCTATATCTACACTTACAATGGTGTGTAAAGGAGACACTTTACACTCCCACCTAGCATGGGGCTAAGCAGCAGCATAGATGGCAATGCATAGCTTAGGTGAGCAGAGTGCCCTACCTATACAGCCAAGATATATAGCCTACACAAGTCTGTACATGCCCAAGCAGTGCTTCCTATGTCTGCACTGCTATTTTTAGTGTCCCATTGCCTCAGCCTTTCCCCACCACCTCTTCATATAATTTTTAGCTGAATTACATTTTTTTGTCCTTGAAAGTTAGACATTAATGTCACTGACTACATACTGCTGCTGGAGCCTCTCACTGTCATGTGTAGCTATACCCTGAGATGTCAGGTGTGAACAGAGCCTGCCTTTCACTGCAGCATGTAGCTACACATGTAGTACCTGTATTCTACACACTGCCCTAAGTGTAGATGTAGCCAAAGATTGCAATCCCACTTTTGGTGTCTGCCCTGGCTATCATGTCAAGGGCATATTTTTAAGAAGATCAGAGTTACTCCACGTATTGCTTTGAAAATCTCTGAGATCAGCACATTTCTGAAGCAGGCCAACGATGTTGCCTGTGCTGTGTTCAGCAGTGCTCCTCCTTGTTTAGCAAGACAAGCTCACTGACTAGCTGGTAACAAACGGAAATGCACTCTGTGATCGGCTTTGAGAGTCTCTGGGAAGATATTGCTTGGCTTTTACATACACCCAATAAAGCCACGAAGAGACAGAGCGAGTTTGAAGAGCTTTGTCCTGTCTAAATAGTAAATTAGGGCTATGGGGACATCCAGAGTGGGAAGTTTCTTTTCTCCTGGAGAAAACAAGTGTGATTTTGAGAAGAAGACTGCCAAGATGAGTGTCTTATCCTGATGGAAATCTCAGACCACTTAGGGGGATGAACTTGGGGAGTGGACTCATCACCACCTTATCCATGTTAAAACGATGTGTATGGTGGTCCAGCCATAAGGATTTGGATCTTGCGGACTTTCCATACCAACCTGATAGCAACTAAGACGATTGTATTGATGGTAGGTGGTATAATGAACATTTTGATGAAGGATCAAAGGGAGGTCTCTAACTGGATGTCAGGCACGAAGGAAGACCTTAATAAATCTCACCACTGTACAGTGTGAAAAACTGTAGCAGCATATAGTCCAGAATCTGGAATCAGGGTTTCAACAAGATTCATATTACTTTGGGCTGCCTATATGGAAAAATTTCACCATTTTGAAAAATACGTCCTGCTAGGAGTTTTCCTGCTCTGCATACGAATCTCTTGAACCTGCCACAATCTGTGTCATGAATGCTCATCTACACAGTATCCAAGGCAGCTGTGTGCGACAAGTGCAAATAGAGGTGCAGTATCTGTCCCCAGTTCAGAGACACTATGTATGGGCAAATAAGGGAGGCATATTGGAGGTTGGCTGGACATCTATAATAGGTCTGACAGACAAAATTGTCCCTGCCAGTAGGGGGCTATCATGATAATGGTAGCCTTGTCCCCTCTGATCTTGGATATTATCCCGGGGATTGGCTGGAAGGCATAAAGGAGACCGTGACACCACCAAAGAAAAATAGCATCCAGCAGAGACCCTAGGTATATGTCTCCTTTGGAGTAGAAAGTCTTGCATTTGGCACACTCTATTGTGGCAAAAATAAGTCTATGGCTTATTTGGATGGGTCCCCATCAGAATATTGGGTCTAGGATAGATTCCACAGAAGTCTGTAAGGTCACGGTTGATTTCTAGAAGAAGAAAGTCTGGTGGAATCACCCTGCGTTGGTAACACTATTCATCACATTTGATGGATTCCAGATAAAGTGAGGACCATCTGGTACCCCGCTTGTTGATACAGTGCATCACCATCATACTGTCCATCACAGTTTGCACTATATTGTTTCACAGACCAGGCATGAATGCTATGCAGGCCAAGCTGGTGGCCCTCATCTTGATGACTTGTAACTTCAGATTGTCTGGTGATCACACTCCTTGTATTTGGAGTTGATTCGGGTGGGCACCCCAACTTATCCCTGTTTCATCTGTAATAAGCTTCACTGTTAGCAAGGGGAGTCAAGAAGGAGACCCACCTTTCCTCATACCGAGTGACTAAACCTCTTGATAAGTTCTCACAAGACTTGGGGCAGGACAGTGACCAATAGGCTCATATTGTGTTTGGATGGGGAGTACGCAGTCCTTGGCCAGTGCTGTAATGGTCACAGGTGAAGTCAGGCAAGCAATGTCACATAAGTACACGCACTTATGCGTTCTAATAATCCCAGGCACATGCAAAAGTTCATGGATAGTCTCGCCCTTATGACACATACAAGCAACTGAAGGGATCTCAATAGGTCTTTTGGCATGTATGTTTGTGGTATCTGTGACTTGAGCAGAGTCCCTCTGAATTCTACATTCTCAGATGGCATGAAAGATGATTTTTCATAGCTCACCAGGAGCCCTAACTGAAAGACAGGAGGAGGACTTGATCTAGGGCTGTCTTTTCTCATCCCAGAACTTGCCCCTGAACAGCCAGTCATCTAGGTATAGACAGACACGATGTCACGGTTTCCTTACAAGTGGCCCTACCACGGCCAAGCACTCGTGAATATTCTTGGTGCCATGGAGACTCAAAAGGGTAGAAAGTTGTATTGATAATGGTTGGGCCCTACTATAAATTTGAGGTTCTCCCAGTGACCGAGGCGGAGAGCTATGTGGAAGTAGGCATCCTGCAAGTCATGAGCTGTGAACCAATGGAATAATGGAAGCAAAGTGTTATGAACCTAAATCTGAGGTGGCATATGTATTTGCTTAGTTTCCTCCTGTCTAGGATAGGATAAACACAGGTAGCAAAAGCCTCTTCCCCTGTAGTCCTGAGGCACCTTCTATATGGCTCCGAGGCAGAGTAAAAAGGCCAATTTTGTTTGTAAAGGGGTCTTGTGAGAAAGGTCCCTGAAAGGGGACATGGAAGGGAAAACAGAGTAGGAAAAGGAACTGGGTAGTATAACTGGGTAGTATAACCTTGAGTTACTATGTCCAGCACCCAATTTGTCAGTGGTAATATCCGATCAATGCCCATTGGAATGAGGTTAGATAGTTTCCAAAAAAGGGCTCCACGGACCTGTCCTGATGCAACTCTCGTCTGAGTGGTCACATTTACTGCTGTTATGTGTGAACAGAGTTCATGAAGAATGATGTCCTCTACTGTATCTCATCGGCTTCCTGGAATGGTATTTCGGCTGCCTATGGTAGGACAGTGTGTGCTATGTTTTGCTGGCGCAAAAGGGAGCACAGTCACCCTGGAGTCCTTGAGCAAGCATAAAGGCAGCGCCAGTTTTCTCTCTCATCCTTTAAATGGCAGATCCTCAACCATGGTTTGTACTCCATGAAGAAGGCACACAGCCTGGAGCCAAGATGCCTTCCACATCGGCAACACTTAGGCCATGTACCTAGTTGCAGTGCCTGCTCTGACCATAGCTGCTTATAAGGCCACTTTGGCCACCAGCTGAGTTTTCTTTTATGATGTCCCTGAGCTCCTCTCTGCTCTCACAACAGAGCTTGCTGATGAACAGAATCACTCTGCCCCAAGTTAAAAAGTCACACTTGGCTTGGAAACCCTGATAGCCACTTATAGTTGAAACAATGCACAGAATAGGATTTTCTCCTAAACAAATACAGTCTTTATCTTTTGGCACATTCTTGGCCGAATAAGACTTCGCTTGGACAGCTGAGACCACTAAAGATCCAGCAACTGTGGCTGAGGCAAGGATGCTGCTGGAGAGGGAGAAGTTTTCCTCTTCCACGATTGAAACAAGGGGCTTGGAAGATAGAGACCTGGGAAGATGGACCGTACGCCACAGGGGCCAAGGAGGCATCCCATATACATCCAGGTGGCTGATAAGTTGCTGACTGGACCAATGCCATTCCAGAGCCAACAAAGGTTGGGCTCTGATGAATTCCTCGGGTCTCTTGGTGGCACCACTCATGGATCACGTGGGGGGGGGGGGGCAGCTCCCTGCTCAATGCTAGTGCCAGCTTGCATCCTGATGATGAGGTGTCTCTCTCTTCCATGGGTGGCACTGATGGGTAGGGAGCCATCAGTACTGGGGTCTTGTTAGCCCTCGTTGGATATTGCAGTGCTGACGTATGTCTTGGATGTATGTCCTGGGTGCCAAGGTTGATCATGGTACGTGTGCTTTTGGTACTAAATGTAGTCTGATGCCCTGCAATCTACTCCTTTTCACTCATTTTCCATGCTGGAGAAGGTTCATCCTCTTGCCTTCCAGTCTCTCTCTGCATGAGAGGACACTGAGTTTTTCCTCAAACTCCTGCCCCAATGTTCTGGGTGGCCTGTTTTAGTGTCCTATTTCAATGTCTGTGATGGGGGGCATGGATCAGCATTCATGTTACACTCCCCATCAGTTTCCAGCCCAGGCCGGGGAAGCTAATGATCCAACTAGCGAACCAAATTTGGTGATGAACCCTGGCCACGTGCCACCTGAGGCTTGTTGTGCATACGCTAAGAAGAATGTCTGTGATGTTGACTAATTTATGCTGGCTATCATACATATATATTAAGCATTAAGTATCCATATTAAGTATTATTATAGCCGTTATATATACCAAATTAGCCTGTACCTTTGAAATAATCCTGTTCACTTATGTCAAGTATCCCATAACACCTTGCATTAACTGAGGTAAGCTTTGGCTTAAGTAGATAGGAACACTGTCAGTATCAGGACATATAATTGTTTCCTTATAGAAACAGAAAGGAAGTTACCCTCACAAACCTATTAATCCTAGTGCAAGCTTAGGAGGTGTCTTCACATCCTTTAGTACCTGGAATGCATGTACCCATAATAAAGATAAGGATCCATCATGACCTAGAATGCACAGTGTGTTCAGAACAAAGATAAGGGGCACACCATGGTACCAGAAAAACAAGATAAAAAGCTAATTGGTTGAACTAGTTTCAAATGAGGAATATGGTTCCTTTTACTGGTAATCAAGTAGGTTATAAAAAGATCGCTTTAGAAGTAGAACTTTGGAGAGCACACCTTCCATATAAGGTGAATGTAACACTGCTGTACAGGACGGCTCTTTTTTGAAGACTGGTGTCATATAGAACCTTTTTCCTATACCATATTAATAAATTTGACTGACATTGGTAATTTAGGCTCTTGACCAACTGACCATACAATTTATCAAAAATGGCATCATCTACAATGTCAAAAGTTTTGATAGGTTCAATGCTGCAGTTGGTGACAGTGTAGATATTGTCAGTGCCAGCTTGCTTGGTGCAGTCTTCTTTGCTGTCATCTTGGCATTACCTGCCTGCTTGATGGAGCTCTGGATGGTGCAAATTTGAACAGTATGGGGGTACTCGAGCCTAGATCTTCTAAGTCTCATGTCACTCTCAGACTGTTCTAAGAGATGGAGCTTCAGGCTCACATCTCTTGACCTTTAAGATGAGTAGAGAATGAAAGGCAAACCAAGCACCTGCTGCTTGGATGAATTATACACCTCAAAAACAGACAACTGCTGTGTCCATCTTTAAAAAAAATTAGTCTGTCAAAGGAAGGACAAGGCTTGAAGCCTACAGGTTTTGACTCCACCGTCTTGAGGTCTTTGTATAGAAGGGTATGTCTTGCGGGGAGGAGGGGGAATGGGGAGAGAGTGTCGTATAAGGAGATCAAATCAAAGAAATTCAATCTGGACAGGGATATGCAGTTGAAAATTAAAGAACTTAAAGCTGTTCTAAAGAATGGTTCCATTTTGCTGCCACAGGCAGTAAGAGGAAACTCAGGGAGGGTCACGGGAACTCCGGCCTTCATGCCTTCCCACGGGAGCATGAGGCGGCATAAGCTGCAGCTCCATGTAAGAAATTTTGTAATGGTTCTAGGCAACGACGTGCACACTGTTAGCAGCAAAAATATTAATTACATCTTCATCTACTGTGCAGAAGTGGTAAAAATTACTTTCTGAAAAAACATTCAGATACTCCAGTCCCTTGAGATTGTACTATTACTCTACCAGAAGAGCAGAGCAGTAAATTGCACTAACCTGTGAAGTGATATTAAGTGTAACTGAATCAAGACCACTAGATAACATGCCCTGAGTATCAGCCAAGGTCAAGGTAACACTACCATCTCCTCCAACTCCTGACGAAGACATTACTAAGTTCTGAGCAGAAACTGTGGATTGAGACATGGGTGGTGTTGAAGGAAGATTTCCACTTGACGTATTAAGTTCTGCAAAAAATAAAGTATGCACAACATTAAAAAAGGAAACATAAGCATCAATCCTAACTACAGGGCTACTTTATTTTAGGTGAATAACTTAGGTGATAATTTCTTGCTTGCTAATTCTTTACTAAGACTTGGTGGCACTACTGCAGATCTTTCTCCTCTTTTAGTCAAACAGGTGGCAAACAATGGGAAAAACAATTTGTTGTATGTGTGAGTCTTGCACTGTGCTGCATGGACATGGGTCCATTACAAGCAGTATAACTGAAGACAAGTTTTCATTGATCGGTAAAACACTATGGAACACCCTACCACAGGAGATTAGAATGTGTCTTCGTCTGATCACCTTCAGAACTCAGAAGAAAAAAATCACCTTTTTCAAAAGTCTACTTACACCAGAAGCCAAGATGACAACAAAATTTAAAGAAACCCAAAGAAAGAAAATTCCACCCCAAAACAAAAACCAGTAAAAGTGACCAAACATTAGGATAGCAAGAGCAGAGCCAGATCTTATTTTCCTGTATAAAAGGCTCAGATATTATGGTGAGATGTGTCCACTCTAATATAAAAATAAGAAAATAATAATAATAATGTAATTCTGTAAACAGATTAGTTAATGCATCTGTTTGCAGAACAGGGCCCCAAAAATATAAACCTACATTAGAACACATTACAGTATATGAAAATAATAGAAATTTAGTGGCTTGAAATAGCCACCAGGTAGTTCCAACAGCATCTATATAAACAAGCTGCCTAGTCATGAACCAGTTTATTCTGAATCTGAAATAACTGAGGATATGAGAAAGTCATCCTCAAGGCTGAAAACATTCTATTGGCTGCCACCTGCCTGAACAGTATGAGGCACGTACTACTTATTAGTCTGCAGTGCACAGAATTATGTTTTAATACCTACTATTGTTAAGAGAAAGATTACTTTGTTCATGAAGTTTTAGACCTTCGATTTATTGAGAAAGTTCAGCCCTGTATGGTATAGACCTTTATCCTGATGTAACACCAATGAACACTCCATGACAGAGAGTTCAGAAAATATTGGAATAATCTAAAAGCTGCACTGCCCACCATCTAAATCTAATGAATTCATTTACAACTATTCAGAGCCAGTTCAGACACTAATGCAAAAGGAGATGTTACTTACCTTGTATAATAAGCCCCCCCACAATGGGGGGCTCCACTGGAGGTGTGCACATGCCCCTTGCACATTTGATTGGAGATTTTCAGCAGCAGTGGCTCCTTCAGTGCATGTATGCACCTTAGCCATCTTCGTGCCCTGTACTGAGGATACATACTTAGGACTGTGATTGACGAACTATCCTCAAGTTCTTTTCTACCACAGAAGAGACTCTGCAGCTGAGGGTAAAGGAGGGCGGGTAGTCGAGCACCCATAGGGAGACATCTTGAAGAACTCCAGTTACTGTACAAGGTAACTTCTCCTTTTTCTTCGACTAGTATCCCCATGCATGCTCTACTTGAGGTGACTCTCGAGCAGTACCCTCTGAAGGAGATGGGCACTTTAGAACCCAGCCTGGTTCTGTTTGTAGACTGCAGAATGTAGCATCTGTTCTAGAAGCATGTACCAAGGCCTAATGTGTTGAGAAAGTATGCCCATGTAGCAGCTTTGTAGATTTCTACAACAGGAACATCTTTCAGTATGGCAACGGACATAGATAGAAATTTAGTAAAGTGGGCTATTACCCTAGTCGGACACTGCCCATTAGCAGCTGCACATCAGGAGAGGATGAAGATGGAAACCTATTTAGAAAGTAACTGGGAGGACACTACTGTTCATTTAGGCTCTGTCTGTATAAGATATGCATAGTCTCAGCCCTGGTCTACACTACAGTGAGGTCGACAAACCGGTTTATGTCGACCTAACTATGTAAGTGTACAAACTACAGCCTTGCTCCCACTGATGTAAGTGCCCTACTACACCAACATCATAACTCCACTTCCACGACTGTTGGATGTTATTCTTGTCGATTTCATGTCTCCATGTCCCAGCTGGGCTGCTGCCCAGGCTCCCCACACAGAGCCAAGCTGCCCCCAGAGACTGGGCTCCCCAATTCCACACCAGGAGCCCGGGTGCTGCTCTGGCTCCCAGATGGGAACCCAGCTACGCCTAGGCTCCCTGCTGGGAGCCTGGGGGGCTGCCCCGCTCCCATTGGGGAGTGGGGAGGCAAGAGCCTGGGCAGCTTCCCTGCTTCTGGCAGGGAGGCGAGAGCCCAGGCAGGGCCACCAGGCTCCCAGCAGGGAGCAGGGAACCAAGAGTGTGTGGGAGAGGACAGCTGGTGGTGAGCGGGGAGCCAGAAGCCTGTGGGGCAGCCAGGCTCCTGGTGGCAAGCAGTGAGCAAAACTGAGAGCCCAGGCTCTCAGCTCCCCAGACTGCCCCCTTAGGTCGATGGAAGAACTCCTGTTGAGGATGTGCACCACTGACCGGAGAGCAGTATGGACCTGAACCACTGCAGTAATTATGTAAGATGTCTATGGAAAACTTATGATTTGCTGAATATGATTATCCTATTTGTATGTATGCATCATTTTTGTATCTGAAGTTATGAATATTAACTATGTACTTGTATTTCAAATGTTTGCTCCTGTGGTAGCACCAAAAGTTATTTAGTCAGCACATTGTGAAGGAACTATCCAAGTTGAATGGCCCATCAAAGAACACTTAACTCACAATGAACCATGGAAGATGCCTATTTACTTAATAGACTTTCCTGTGAACATTCTAACTAGAGTAGGAGTAATGGCCTCTGCTATGACTAAGCAAAGCAGGCATGGCCATGTGACTCCAAACTCCATCTTGTTACCTGTATTTTTCCACAAACTGGACTGAGGGCTTTGTTTGAAACAATGGGTTTCCCTCCACATGGCAGAAGCTATAAAAGGCCCTGGAGACATCTCCATTTTGTCTTTTTCCTAGTCTAACCTCTGGACTATGGATTTATACTCACAGGAGCATTCTAACGAAAGGACTGAGGACCTTCCAATGATTTGGAAGCAACCAGAGACTTGACTTAAGACAGCACTTTATTCCATCACTGCTACAAGCCTGATCCAAGAACCTTGTAATTACTGTATGTATCCTTTAACCACTTTTAACTCTCACCTTTCTTTCTTTCTTTCTTTCTTTTATAAATAAACCTTTAGATATTAGATACTAAAGGACTGGCAACAGCATGATTATTGAGTAAGTTATATATTGACCTAGGTCAATGTGGCTGGGCCTTTGGGATCAGAAGAACCCTTTGATTGATGAAATTGGTTTTAAATAACCACTCATCATTAAGTCTAGTCTTTTTGGTGGTGATACAAGGACTGGAACACCTAAGGAGACTGCTTTTCTGACTTCTTGTTAGCCAGTGTGGTGAAACATCAGTTTACTTCTGTTACTGGTCTAGTATATCTTGTGGAATAATAACCACCAATTTTGGGGTGTGTTTGCCCTATTTCTCAACAGTTTGTCCTGAATTTGGTATTCTCAGTTGTGACCCACTGGGGCACGGTTACAAGCGGTATTTGTCAAAAAACATTTTCATGGAAAGATTTAGAAGCGTACAACAAGCTAATGGCACTAAGGGAGATTTCATTAAAAAATTAAGAACTAAGTTCAAACCCCATGTTCACACTTAGGAAGAGGGTTGATAACACTTTGATGATTCTGGAACCTGAAGGACGAGCAAATACTGAAAAACCTTCCAGAGGAGAATTAAATTCTGTGATGACTGCTAGGCAGACTTGAATGGAGCTTAACGAGAGACCTTCTTTCTTCAGATTGAATAGGTATCCCAAAATCTCCAAGATGGAGAATCAACAGAGAGAGGTGATGGTAAGTGCACCAGTGGTAAAATAGCTTCCATTTCTGAAGGTAATTCATGGTACAGTAACTACTCACTTAAAGTCGTCCCGGTTAACATTGTTTCGTTGTTACGCTGCTGATCAATTAGAGAACATGCTCGTTTAAAGTTGCACAATGCTCCCTTATAACATCGTTTGGCAGCTGCTTACTTTGTCCACTGCTTACAGAAAGAGCAACCCATTGCAGTTAGCTGGAGGATTGGAAGTAGGGTGGACGGCTGCCCCTCTATCAGCTCCCCGCTACCCTAAGTTCCCTGTGCGGCAGCTGCCCAGCAGGCTATCCATTTCCAGCAGTTCAGCTCCGCCACTGCCATGTGCTGCTCCTGCCCTGCCTTGGAGCTGCTCCCGGGAGCTTCCCGCTTGCTGTGCAGGGGGGAGGTAAGAGGGGGGCTAATGTCACGGTGTCCCTCTCCCCCCCCGCTCACCCCATCTCTATAGAGCAGGGACATCTGGGACAGGACAGGGCTCAGGATGGAGGGAGCTTGCTGGCAGCAGCCGCTGTCTCAACTTGCTGATCTACTTAAAAAGGCAATGTACTTAGAGTGGGGTCAACATACTTAAAGGGGCAATGCGCATCTCTCTCTCTCTCACACACACACACACACACAGGGTGCATGTCTCTGTCTGCCATGCTGTCTCCCTTCCCTCCATTTGTGCTGCCTTGCAGAGTGAGGCTACATTAACAACAGCTGGGGCTCAGCCGAGTGGTAGTTCATCATTTAGCAGTAAGGCATTCCCTGAGAAATATCCCACCCTCTGATTCCACCACCTCCACCAAGCTTCACAAACATCATTGCTGTGTACAGTATTAAATTGTTTGTTTAAAACTTATGCTCTGTTTGTGTATATATTAGTCTTTTGTCTGGTGAAAAAAATTCCCTGGAACTTAACCCCCCCGCCCCCGATTTACATTAATTCTTATGGATTCACTTAACATCGTTTCGCTTAAGGTCGCATTTTTCAGGAACATGACTACAACGTTAAGCGAGGAGTTACTGTAGATTATTTTCTGCTGTTAAAAAAGACTTCTTGATCCTCTCTGGAACAGGAGAGTTCTAATCCCGAAAGCCATCTAGGTACCAAGTCTTGAGCCAGAGAGCGTCCAAGTTGGGGTGACAAATGTTCCCCAAATCCTAAGTGATGGCTGGCTGGGAAGAGAGATAAAGAAGGGAAGGAAACCATACCTATCTTGGCCAGGTTGGTGCAATCAAACTTACGATGGCTTTGTCCTATTTGTTTAGAACGCTGAAGATTAGCAGCATTGGAAGGAAAGGTATATAGAAGACTTTTTGACCAGGAAAGGAAAAAAGGTATCCTTAGAGAATGGTGACTGAGACCTCTTCTCGGACAGAATTTTGCACATATGCGGTTGGCAGTACTGGAAAAAAGGTCTATTGTTTGGAAGATGCCAGGTAAGGAAAATCTGCTTTAGTATAGATCTCTCAACTTCCTACTTGTGATCTGAGGTGAAGTGTTGGCTGAGATCATCGGCAATAGTGTTTTGGCAGCTGTAAAAATAACTTGTTGAGATACAGGTATGGTGGACTATACACCAGTTCTATTACCTGAGTGCCTCAGAGCACAGAGAAGGGGATCTCAACCCCTTGTTGATTTATGTCATACACACTGACCCTGTTTGTGATTAGACAAACAGAATGACCTTCTATCATGCTGGTAGAGCAGATTGTGCTGCCCTGAGCTCCAGAAAGTTGATATGTAAACTCCTGGGCGGACTATCTGCATGGGATAACATGGTCCCATAGGTGAGTCTCCCATTCTCAGGTGGATGCATCCAAAACTATTGCGACAGTGGGAGGCAGATAACTGAAGGGAATCCCTGAGTATACCTTGTCCGGATTCTTCCACCATTCAAAAGAGACTAGCACATGGTGGGAATAAAGAGCAACTTGTTCCAACTCTCTCTGCTGGGACGGTATAAACTGTCCTGAGCCAGGCTTTGAAGCAGGGTATATGTAAGCAGGCATGTAACATGACAAAGTACACACTGCCACATGCCCGAAGAGCTGCAGGCACAATCTGGCAATGGTGTGGGGGCTCATTTGGACTTGAGCTATTAAGTATGTAAGATAGAGAAACCTGTCCTCTCTATCCAGGCAGGCTCTGGATGTCATGGCATCAAGAGTGGCCCCTATGAACTCCATTCTCCACAGAAGTCAGAGGGGTCCATTTTGCAGTACTGAGGTGAAGGTGAAGCATGTGGAAGAGAGACATGGCTTTCTTTACAGCAGTTTGTACTTCAACATAGGAACACTCCTTGAGAAGCCAGCTATTGAAATAGGGGAAACAAATTACTCCCCATTGGCAAAGCTGTGAGGCAACTAACATCATAACTTTTGTAAACACGCTGGGTGCAGAGCAGATGGGCTGCAAAGGACGACTCGATACTGACAGTGGTCGATACTGACGAAGTGTAAGGCTCTCTTGTGAGAGGGCTGTATTGTGACATGAAAGTACATGTCCTGAAGGTCAAGAGTCACAAACAGTCTCCAGAATCTAGGGATGGAATGATAGCAGCTAGTGTTACCATCATGAATCTCTGTACCGTGATGAGGTTCAGAAATGGGGGAGACAATCCCCAGAAGTTGGGAGGAAGGAAAGGGCAGAATAATACAGCAGCAAATCTGGATCGCGGAGGTGTTTGTGACTGTTGACCAAGCAGTCAAAACAAACACTTTGTTGATGGTGGCTGCTGCGTCAATCCAGGTGCAGCAGTTGAGAATTTCCCCCTCTGCGTTCAGGGTTTCTTTTTAGGTGCTTCTGAGGCGCTGTGAAAGGTGTGAAACTGAGCTGATCAGGTTCTCTACACTGTCTGAGGCTGACTAAATCTCCTCTTGTTTGCAAGTGTATTTATGCCCAGCAAATGAAAGGTTGCCCTGAGTCTTTCAGAGAATACAGAGACTTATCAGAGAACTTGCAAAATAATTTCAGACGATCAAAGGAGAGGTCCTCTACATTGTTTTGGACTTCACGTGGAATTCCAGAGGACTGCAACCATGAGACTTGACGCATGATTAGAGCTGTGGAGATGGATTTAACAGCACTTGCCAGCAGCATCGAGAGAGGAATGTAAAGCTGTTCTGGATAGATGCTCTTCCGCAACAATTGCCTGAAACTGATCTCTAAGCTCCGAACTACAGGGTGGCAGGATGGCAACTGAATAGCTCTTCTGACCAAAATATCTATGCGCTCATGGAACATTAGCCTCATCACAAAACAGTCTTCAAATGGTTCTGCCTGTGTTGTTCATTCACTGCATCCATAACCAATGAGTTTGGGGATGGGTGGGAAAATAGAAATTCTGAACCGCTAGCTGGAACTTAATACTTTTTGTCTGCCCTCTGAGCTATTAGAAGGTCGGGGGCGGGGGGAAGGAGAGAAGTGAGGTGGCAGTAGCATAATAGCTTCATCCAGGGAAGATCAGGAAATATTTGTCAGAGTAGCCTCCTCATCAACTCTCCTGTTTTTCTAATGTTTCCTCGTGAGGTGGGGATTGCTATTGGAGAATGGAGGGAATCGGGGAATTAAGTCCCTTACATTCCCTTTGAGCGCTGGATGCCTTGGAGAATTGTTGGCAATATGCAGCCCAATGGTCCCAATATGGCCATTGGAAATGAAGGCACATAAGGGAATGAGACAGGCATCCAGGATCATCATACCAAGGACGGTGCTGAGGAGGTTGAAGCTGCACAAGCCTTGAAGTATTCCTTAATGTAGCATGTTCCAGAGAGTGTGGTCTAGACAGATAATCAGAAGAACCCGAACAGAAATTTGAACATCTGAGAGCTGTCATCAGAAAAGTTTAATGGAGGAGCAGATGAAGGAGGAGTGATGATCTGTCTGTCTAGACACAGGGGAATCATACAGTACAGGTGACAGGTGAGGTACTAGAGATAGCAGAGGATGCCATACCAGGAGTTTAACTGAGCTTAATAAAGGAAATATAGGTTCATTGGAGACAAAAATACCTGGAAAATCTGAACTCCTGTGGTACTGGGTGAGGTTGCACAGGAACCTGGTGGGCTGTGGACAAAGAGGCCTGAGGTACTAAGGGCAGTGCTAGCAGCGTTGATATTCGCTGGGCACCAAAGACACAGCAAATGTTGCAAGCAATACCAACTTCTTCAGTGAGGAGTCCCTACAGTCTCTAGTACTTCAGTCATGCTTCGATGGTACCGGAGGCTTCAGTACCAATCGTTGGGTACCATGTGATTTAAATGAGCTCAAGGACTGCAGCTTAGAACCCTTGGTACTGAGATCTCTTGAACCTCTTTGGAAGCCTTTAAGGGGCACGGGGTCCCCAGTACCGCAGATCTCTTAGAACTCTTAGAGCTCTTTCCAAGGAGTTTTAGTACCCCTTTTCAGAAAAATCTTTCCCACCTCACTTGTAGGTCTACCGGAGGCTGATGGGGCAATATGGTCGCTTGGAGGCCACTGTATGTTGGGGCGGTGGGGGGGGCCCTCTGGGCCCGGACCTGAAGCCAGATGAAGGGAGCACTCCATCATGAAGAGGTGAAGTTTAATCTCCCTACAGTGGCTCTTAAAACTAGTGCAGATTTTGCATTTTAAGGGCTCATGTGTATTCCCAAGGCAGCGGATACAGTGGGAGTGGCCGTCATTAACTGGGAAGGACTCCAAGCAAGTGAGGTAACATTTTAAAGCCTGGGGATGTAAGCATGCCCCAAAACATAAAAGGCTTCTTGAAAATGGACACCCCTGTGCAAAGGGAAGTGGAGGCAGCAAGAGGCCAAAGCCTCGGCTAGTAGAAAAGATCCCAAAAGAAATAAAATGATTAACTATAAAAATAAAACTAAAAAAGCAACTAAGAGGCAGGCATCTGCACAAGAGAGTACTACTGAACTCTCTGCCTCTGGCCACGGCAGCTGAGAAGGAACTGAGGACAGTTCATCTGTCGCAACCCTATAGGCCCTCAGTTTGTGACACGAGGATGGGTAGGGCGCATGCACAAGACAAACAGCACTGCTGTCAACAATCTCCAATGGAAGGTGCATGTGTATTTCAAGTGGAGCACCCAGAAGGATGCTCTCAAAGAAGAACTGCCTGCTTATAATTACAAAGGACCTGCATCCACTAAGGGAGAGGGGAAAGGAAAGCAACAGGGACCTACCACACCAGAAACAGTCAGTAAATTTCACTTTTTGTATAGGAGTATGAAGTATAAACTGCTTCATATTTACAAAACAATGTGATAACAAGTCCTATGGGAAATTTGAATCATGACTCCTTTATCACTGTTCCTTGGCCACATGACAGGTTCCCTAACGCCTCCAATTTAATAGGAAATCTCTGTGCATTAATTAACTATCTCAGTGCACCAGTTTTAGATGCACTCCCTTGTTCTCCCTTGCTCCCTGTCCTGTGGGGATGAACATGAGGGAGTCAGTAGAGAGAACAGACAAAAGCTTGGGCTTTGTAATCAGAGAACTAAATGAATTTAACATTTTAGATTTACTGAACTGGCCCAGCAACTATTTTTCCACACAGAAAATTATTATTTCTCTTATGAAATCAATCAGTGCTTACCTGAAGCATTCAGTGATGTACCCTGAGAAAGAAGTTGATCATTGCTTATAGTTAACGTAGCACCTGTTGATTGATTGCTAATTGTTGGTGTTGTCAGTCGTAAACTCCCATTCAACTCATTACTTCCAGAAGAATTATGCTGAATAAGATCTTGACCTAAAGAGAAATTACTTCTATGACATCTGGAAACTCCAGAACAGCAATTTTTCTGCTAATATACTTAGTACAAACAAGTTCTCATTAAACAGTACTAGGACAAATAGTACATCCAATCAAAAGGATTAATTTTGTACTTGGCGCAATATTAATAAGGAAGATTAGAAAAAAATCCCCAATTTCATAAAGTATACTCCACTACTGTAGGAATATTTTTAAAAGGAGCAGTATCAAGTGTATTATTATATATCAAAAATACAAGACAATTCCAGCTAAACGTGCAAGTTTCCTCAATTTATTAAAATGTAGTTGAAAGAAATCTATATTATGAAACTGATTTACAGAAAGGGGAATCATCAGAAAATGAAGAGACAGTTCATTAGTGCCTGCGAACATAAAGAATTGGTTTGCACATGTAAAGATTTTCAGATACACCTCTACCTCGATATAACGCTGTCCTCAGGAGCCAAAAAATCTTACCGCGTTATAGGTGAAACTGTGTTATACTGAACTTGCTTTGATCCACCGGAGTGCGCAGCCCCGCCTGCCCGGAGCACTGCTTTACCGCGTTATATCCGAATTCGTGTTATATTGGGTCACATTATATCAAGGTAGAGGTGTACCAGGCAGACAAATTTTTGTACACTTAACTACTGAACTCACTAATATTTAGATACTCATGAGCAAACATGAAGTCTCATTTAGTTAGGCCCATGAAAATGTACTAATGAAGCCATGAGACCCAGTACCTGGACCCAGAGCTTAATTGTTGAAAATCTGTCCTTTGATAAAATGGGAACTAACCTGTTCTGTAACTGTTGTTCTTCAAGATATGGTGCTCATGGTCATTCCACTACAGGTGTGTGTGCCCAGTGCACCACAGCTGTAGATTTTTCGCTTAGTGACACCCATCAGGGTGGTGCATGTGCCCTCTGTTGACTCATACTGCTGTGCACGGTATAAAGGATGGAGCTGTCCCCAAGAATGCTTAGTTCCTTTTTACTGGACAGACTCCAATATAGAGGGGAAGGGGGTGGGCGTCGTGGAATGGACATGTGCATGATTCTCAAAAAACAACAGTTATAGAACAGGTTAGTAACCATTTTTTCTTCCAGTGACTGCACATGTCCATTCCACTTCAGGTGACACACAAGCAGTTCAGAAGTGGGATCTGAGTCTACCTGAACAGTAATGGAAGGACTATTCATCCAAGTTTGGCATCATCTCTGGAATGTTGATACGGCATAATGAGGTGCAAAGGAACACACTAATGACCAAGTTGCAGCTCTACAAATGTCTTGTACAGGCACCAGATCTGTTACACTGGTAATGTTGTAGCACATTCTTATAGAGGAGGAAATTCATGACGAGATTCTCTGAAGAACTTTCATCCTGTCTTCGAATGCCACAAACACTTGTGATGACGACCTAAATGGTCTAGTCCTGTCCAAGTAAAAAGCTAATGCCCTCATGGAGTATGTAGTCTCTCCTTACTCTTATGAGAATAGGGTTTAGGAAAGAAATTTGGTTAGTATATTGCTTGATTAATTGGAAGTGAGACACTAATTTAGTCAGAATTTTCAGATGTGGGCTAAGTATAGATTGCCCTTGTAAAAGACTGTATAAGGTGGGCCAGCTACCGAGTCTTGTAACTCTAGCACCCTTCTCACGGAGTTAACCGCCATCAAAAAAGCTACTTTCACTAACAGAAGTAACAAGCAGGTAAGCAGCGGTTCAAAATGTGGACCCATCCACTTTGTTAATACCAGATTTCAGTCCCAAGAGGGACAGGATCGTCTGCTTGGGGATATAACCAGTCCAGTCCCTTTAAGAATTTGAATGACATTGGATTGGAGAAAACCAAGTGACGGGTGGAAAGTGGAGACCACTGCTAGGTGAACCCTGATAGATCTAATGCTGTTTCAGGTGAAATAAAATAGTCCAGAACAAGCTATACAGAAGCCCAGTCTGGTGAACCTCCTTTCTGCTGTGACTACAAGGAATTAAAGGAGAACTTAAACAGGTAATTGTACATAGCAGAAGGCTTTCTGCTATGCAGGAGGATGTTTTGTACATCCTTTGAACAGAACTCCTGAGATGTTAATCATGAAGCATCCAGGCCACAAGATGAAGAGCATCTGGGTTGGGATGAAGCGAGTGACCATAGTCCTGTGGGATTTGGTCTGGTTCTGGAGGAAGTGTAAAAGGAGCTCTAGTTGAGAGGCTCAACAGACTGGAGAACCAATGCTGGCAAGGCCACACCAGTGCTATGAGGATCTCACAAGCATGATCCTGCTTGATTCTAAGCAACTCTCTGGGAGGGAGCAAAACCAGAGGGTAAGCATACATTAGCTTGTCTTTCCAGAGTAATAGAAAAGCTTCTATCAGAGACCCTTGAATGTGATCTGCTCTAGAACAAAAAGATGTCACTTCCTGTTATGAGTTGCAAACAGGAGTATGCGAGGAACACCTCAGGTTTGAAAAATCAGTCTTGCTATATCTGGACAGAGAGAACACCAAGGTGGGACACTGAGGTGAATCGTGTTGGTGATACAAAACTCCAATGCTGTATCATCTCTTGATGATCTGATCTAGCCCGTTCCTGTCAGTTCACATACAATGTTCTGCTGTGTTGTCCATAAGGACAAGAAGAGTCTTTTCCTTGATGTGGGGGAGAAAAGCCTGACAGGCAAGATGAATGACTCAACTCTCTCATGTTTTTGTGGACAGCTAAATCTTAGTGAGATCAAAGACCTTGAGTCTGTAGATTCCTCAGGTGGGCTCCCAACCAAGAGAAGTGTCTGTAACCAGAGTCAATGTGGTTATGCAGACATGAAAAGAACTCCAATATATACATTTGTTGGATCCATCCACCAATTCGTAGTGGCTACAATTCCTATGGGCATTCGAACCAGCATATCTAATGATGAGCTGGAGAGTTCATTGAGATCACCCACCGGCATGCTGAACCAAATATGTACACGAGGCCATGTGACACAGTAGTCTGAGGCAGTTCCTTACAGTTGTGACTAGATGGACCTTCAGGTCCAATACAATGACTGACATCATCTGGAATCTGGTTTGCGGGAGGAAAGCTCTGGCTACAGTAGAATCCAAGACTACACCTATAAACAATTTCTGAACAGGGGAAAGACTGACTTGTCTTCATTGATAAGCAATCCCACAACTCTAAAGATGGACTGGATCTTGGACACACGGAATTCTACCTGGCTCTTGGAGAGACCTCTCACCGATCAGTCATCCAGATATGGAAATACTTGTACTCCTGTTTTCCTTAGGAACGCAACCACCATCCCCATGTATTTTGTAAATACTTTCAGGGCCACAGATAGGTCAAAAGGCAGGACTGTGGCCTGATAATGGGAGTCATTTACCATAAATCTTACAAATCTCCTGTGGCTTTGATGGATAGCCACATGGAAATGTGTGTCTCAACTGAAGGGCAGTGTACTAGTCCCCAGGAAGGGAATAATGGATGCTAGGGTCACCATGCAAAATTTTGTTTTCTTTATATATTTTGTTCAGCTCTTGGCAGTTCTAATACGGGTCTACAACCTCCTTTTGACTCTGGAATTAGAATGCAGCATGAATAAAACTCTTTCCTTCTGTGGAGAGAAGGGACCTCTTCTATAGCTCCCAACAGGAGAGACTGGACCTCCCAAGAGGAGGAGAGACTGGACCTCCTCATGAGAGTAGTCCCTGAAGAGGGACTGGGGGAACGGACGGAAGGGAGGTATAGAAAAAAACTGGAGGATGTAGCCTAACTCCACAGTGTTTAGGTAATATGGGTACAAGCATAGGATAACCTGTTGGAAAAAACAGGGATAGGAACTGGTGTAAGGCAAACTTGAAAGCTGTCCTCGACAAGGCAGTCAAACAGATTGCTTGGAATTTCTAGGCTGTCTAGAAGAGCTTACTGAAGACAAAAAAGTGAGGATGGTGGCATCTGCTCTGAGGACTTTTCCCTTTCCTCCTAGACAGGCTGCCTAACCATAAAGGATGCGTAGCACTGGAATGACTGAGGGTGGAATTGCTTCTTTTTAGGGAGTGGAGTATAAATCCCCAGAGCTTTCAAACATAACCATGGAGTCCTTGAGACTGTGAAGACGATGGCTGGTGCCTCAAAAAGGAGATTCTGAATAGTCTCTTGGACCTCCTGTGGAAGACCCAATGATTGAAGCATGAACTCCAATACATTGTTATTACAGATGCTCTGACTCTGGGCTGCAGAGTCTGGACCATCCAAAGCAGCCTGTAGCGAGGTTCTAGCCACCAGGCTACCCTCTTCCAATACTGGCCTCCTCTGGTAACTTGTCCGCAAACTTAAGAACATTGTCCCAGAGGAAGAAATCTTATCTAGGCAGCAAGGCTTGTTGGTTTGAGATATATATTTCCAGGCCAGTAGAAGATTTTTTTTTTTCCTTCAGCTTGAATTGCAGACATACCCAGAGACTGAAAAAGAAAAATATCTATAGTAATATAATAAAGGAGGGGACAGAGTCTAATATGACCATCGTCAAAGCAATGCTATTCAACATTTAAAAAAAATAAATCTGGGGAAGATATTTTTAGCCTTGGAGAATCTAAAATACTTTAAAACTAAAGCCATGTCTGCACTAGGATGCTTTATGAGTAATGGTGTACAGTATATTATCCCAGCAAAGCACTTCTAGCATACACACAGCTATACCAGCAAAGCTGTACTAGGTATAAGTATAGTAAAACCAGCCCACACAAACAAAACAAGATTCATCAGTGAAGGCACAGCTTTGGCCAGTAGAGCTGTGACTATGCTAGGGACTTTCTCCAGCATAGATATGTCAGTCGGGGATCACATTCTTCACATTCCTGACAAACATAGCTAAATAGTGTAGATATAGCTTTAGGCTAAACTTGCAGGAAGTGGAAACAAATGATTTCACCCTCTAATAAAATTATCCAGCAAATGTTATTGTATAACTAGCATTTTGGATGGGAACTAAGAATGATTGACCAGTGATAAAAATACTAACCAGATATGGTGAGGGTAATTTCTTGCGGGCTTTCTGATGAGTTTGTAGTGGTGGAACCAGCAGCATGAGCTAGAACTTGACTCAAACTTGAGTTATTTATGGTCAATGTTATCTCATGCTGACCATTTGAAGTGGACACCATACCCTGTGAGGTCATCACTTGAGAGAGATCCTGTGCACCTAAAATATTAGTTGGGAGGGGGAAAAAAATAAAATACATGACAGTACTTTTGTTTGTATAATTAATACAGATCTTTACAAATATTTTTTTAAACAACCAATGAAATCCTTGTCTTTACAACAATACTAAGCTGTTTAAAGTTGTGTTTTGAATAAAACATTGTTGATAACCAATCTTTACTTTCCTAAACTTTTAGATCTTTTTGGTAACCAGTCTTTGTGCTGCAAGTTATAGTACACATGTATAATTATATAAAAATACAACTTTGCAAGATATAATGCTAAGCTTATTTTATTGTAGCTAGACAGCTAATGACAGCTATAGTTTCAGTACCTCTATTCTAAACCCCATTTTCAATTTTTCCAATTTCAAAAGCTTTCACCAATGTTTTCTAGGCTGTTTGTTGCTAAGAGATTGCTTGAATTTTCAAAAATAGAACAAAACAGCTGGGCGTTTTTTGAGAATGAAAAAAAAAAGTGAAAAACCACCCACACTAACCTCAACAGCTGTATCAAAGCAACTGGAGCTACAAAGTTGTAGTTTGACAGGGAAACCACCCTCACTAAGACATGACTTTGAATATACTGGGGAAAATCAGACTTATTTTTCCAAAATTTGTCACGAACCTTCAAGAAGAACTACACTTTATGTATAAACAGTATTTAACAACTAATACTAACCAACATTCCAAATCAAATGAGGTTACATTGCACATAGCTAAAAGGTTACTTTGGCTGTTTTCATTCTATGCTTTTAGTTCGTACAGGATAATACAGTTACTGAGGGACAATCTACACTCATTCATTTATTTGCGTTCTACAACCAACTATCTGTATAACTTTTCATGAGCGATGTACCCAAATATTCGGATTCTAATATCTAATATCATTACATTTATCTAAATTTGGGTTATTGCAGATTATATACTATATGGATCTTATGAGTTTTTAAACAAACTTTGTATTTGTGGATAATCCAAGCACTATACCCAGATGTACAATCTTTTCTCAACCTGTGTATTATATAATTTTAACATTAGCTTTAATACAATTTTTAAATCAGTTCTTCTCAGTTTAATTACTGAGGCTAAACATGCAGTTCTAAAGTTATAGAAAAAAATGTGTATTACACGAAAAAAAGTATGTGATCGTGTAGACTTCAAAACACACAGTCAATCAGTTACGTTGTCACTAAAGCTGGTTGAAAATTTTCCAATAGAAAAGATTTCCATCAAAAATAAAATTGAAATGTTTTGTGGGAAGATATGAATTTCATGAAAACTTTGATGAAATAAAGTTCAAATGGCTAGTTTTGATCAGGTCAAAACATTTTGTTTAAACTTTTATATTATATTATACATTAAAATACAACAAATCAAAACAAAGTTTGAAAGTTTTTACCTTATTGAAACTAAATGTTTTGATAACATCAAAATGAAATGTTTCAGCATATTTCATTTCATGAAAAATTCTGAGATTTCAACTTTTCACCCCAATTCAGAATGGAAACAAATTTTGAAATCTCATTTTCTATGGGACAGAAATTCCATTTTTCAGCCAGCTCTACCTGTAACCCTAATTCTGGGATTTCCTCGGTTATGTGCTTAGCTACGCAGCCTCTATGTTTTCTCAAAAGTATTGTTGATGAAACTATTATTAACATTTAGGTAACTAATTTGCAAATACAATCACAAAATTAGAGGTCAAAGTGTGCCTGGAAAATACGAGTAAATTTTTAAAAATCAGGCCCCAGATGTTTATGTTGTACAAACAGAACTCTCTTTATGGAGTTGTATATTTTATCATCAAACTTAAAACAGCAACGCATTTAATATCAATATAAATTTATCTATTTAATGAAGTCCAGAGGGCTAAGAGCAAGTTAACCAATACGAAGATTTCCATCCATAAATGATTTAAGAATTATGGCCAAAAAAACATAAAAGGCAAGAGAAAAGGGGCTATTAATACTTCTTACCATTACTGTTAGTTGTTAACACAGAGTCTTGCTCAGACAGTGGTCCTATTGTCATATTAGCTGAAGATGTAACTGTTGGCTGTAAAGATAAGCCTGATATGGGCTGGATAACAACATTAGCTGGCACCGTGCTATCTGTTGTCTGGAGGGAGTTGTTCTGTGGAGCCATACTGGGATCCCCAGTTAGATGCTGGGCAAGTAAGTTACTCTGCTGTAGTGTCTGCTGTAAAATACTGGGATCAATCTGAAAACCAAGAGAGTCAGATATGGATAAGTAAAAGTTAATATAAAACCTGAATTCCAGGTGACAGCCTTAAAATGCCTTTAATTCCCTCTGCCTTTTTAGACATGAACCTTTCCTTTTGATCTGGACCTTGCCATACTTACAGGTTGCTTATGAAATCTGGTGCAGAATGCAGCTGACGACTTGTTAAGCAATGAAATAGGATTAAAAAAATTTAACACCAGTTCCTCAGCAATTACCTTGGCTTCCTATTTGTTTTTAATGCAATTCAAAGAGTTGCCTATGAACTACTGAAGTCATAAATGGTTTGGGCCCTGGCTAAGAGAGTGCTTCTTTCTCCAGGTCTGCCACAGCAATTGAGATCAGCAAATTTGAGCAACTGTAACAATCATTAGATTAAAACATGAGGAGACTAGTTGCAGGATGTTCTTCTTGTTAGAACTCAGTATTTCCTTTGTATTGCCTTCAGGTCACTTTCCTCAGTCCTTTGACAGAGAAGGTGAAAGAGAGTAGAGGAAAAGGGTGGACTGACAGTGAGAATAACTTATTTTCCCACCCTTGCTAGAGTTATATACTTACTTTTGTGTTTTATTAAATTACGTACATCCACCCTCAAGCTTTATAAATTGGTATCTTAGATAACTTTCAAAATTTACTTTTTATATATATATAATTTATTTATTTTAGGGCTGTCAAGCGATTAAAGATTAATCGCAATTAATCGTGTGATTAAAAAGATTAATTGTGATTAATTGCGCTGTTAAACAATAATAGAATATCATTTATTTAAATACTTTTGAATGTTTTCTACATTTTCAATATATTGCTTTCAATTACAACACAGACTACAAAGTGTGTACCATGCTCACTTTATATTTATTATAAATATTTGTACTGTAAAAAGAGATAGTATTTTTCAATTCACCTAAGACAAGTACTGTAGTGCAATCTCTTTATCACGAAAGTTGAACCTACAAATGTAGAATTACGTACAAAAAAAAACTGCTTTCAAAAATAAAACAAACAATGTAAAACTTTAGAGCCTACGAGCCCACTCAGTCCTACTTCAACCATTCGCTCAGACAAACAAGTTTGGTTACAATTTGCAGGAGATAATGCTGCCCGCTTCTTGTTTACAATTTCACTTGAAAGTGAGAACAGGGGTTCACATGGCACTGTTGTAGCTGGTGTCACAAGATATTTATGTGCCAGATGCACTAAGGATTCATATGTCACTTCATGGTTCAACCACCATTCCAGAGGACATGCATCCATGCTGACCATGGGTTCCGCTCGATAACGATCCAAAGCAGTGCGGACCGAGAATGTTCATTTTCATCATCTGAGCCAGATGCCACCACAAGAAGATTCCGCATCTGAGTGTTGCTCTTAAGACTTCTGAAAGCATGCTCCACACCTCGTCCCTCTCAGATTTTGGACGGCACTTCAGATTCTTAAACCTTGGGTCGAGTTCTCTAGATATTTTTAGAAATCTCACATTGATGTACCTTCTTTGAAAGTGTTCTTAAAACGAACATGTGGTGTGTCATCTGAGACTGCTATAACATGAAATATATGGTAGAATGCGAGTACAACAGAAGACTTGCATCTGAAGAAGTGAGGTTCTTACCCACGAAAGCTTATGCTCCCAGTACTTCTGTTAGTCTCAAAGGTGCCACAGGACCCTCTGTTGCTTTTTACAGATTCAGACTAACACGGCTACCCCTCTGATACTACAACAGAAGAGTAGACATACAATTCTCACCCAAGGAGTTCAGTCATAAATTTAATTTAATGCATTATTTTTTAACAAACATCATCAGTATGGAAGCATGTCCTCTGGAATAGTGGCCGAACATGAAGAGGCATACAAATGTTTAGCATATCTGGCATGTAAATACCTTGCAATGCTGGCTACAAAAGTGCCATGCGAATGTCCGTTCTCACTTTCAGGTGACAATGTAAATAAGAAGCAGGCAGCAGTATCTCCCGTAAATATAAACAAACTTGTTTGTCTTAGCGATCGGTTGAACAAGAAGTAGGATTGAGTGGACTTGTAGGCTCTGAAGTTTTACATTGTTTTGTTTTTGAGTGCAGTTATGTAACCAAAAAAAAGCTACATTTGTAAGTTACACTTTCACGATAAAGAGATTGCTCTACAGTACTTGTCTGAGGCGAACTGAAAAATACTATTTATTTTGTTTCTTATTTTTAGAGTGGAAATAAAAATAATCATATAAAGTGAGCTCTGTACACTTTATATTCTGTGTTGTAATTGAAATCAATATATTTGAAAATGTAGAAAAACATCCAAAATATTTAATACATTTCAATTGATATTCTATTGTTTAACTGTGCGATTTTTTGGGGGGTTAATCACGTGAGTTACCTGCAATTAATCGACAGCCCTAGTTTATTTATATACACACTGTATTTAAGTATATGTAATTCACATTTACATATGGGAGTTCTTGTTGTATGTTTAAAACCAATAAAACTACACCAAGTCCATTTTTCCCCACAGTGCGTTCAGAGTAAGCACTGAAAAGTGGCTGAACACAAGAATTTTCTCTTCCTTTTTTTAAGCAAACATTTCTGCTGGATTATGTTCACAACTTTGTCAAAAAATTAAATAACAAATCTAGAGATGGAGGGTGCTGATATAATGCAGTTTTCCTGCATTAAGAGGGAGAGCATTCCGTGAAAGACTGTAAACAGAAGGAAAATTTGAACTAAAATGCTTTGGAAAAACCAATGTTTTTAACGGATAAAAAGCAAGTTATAATTTGTATAAAATGTTCAGAAAAAAAGGCCACTGAAAACCAGAAACCCTAAGTTTTATTTTCAACACACACTCATATATACAAACAAAATATTTTTAATACTGTACAACATGGATTCATTACACCCTGTACAGTGCAGTGAAGTCAATAGGGCTCTGCCAGGGCACAGGTAGTCTACACACAACACTCCATCCACTCTTATTAATAGAAATTAACATTAACCTACCTGTAATGTGATGTTGTTAATACTGGCAGCATCTATTCCAGAAATTTGAACGTTCTGTCCAACCAGATTAGTAGCAAGCTGTAACTGTATGCCTTCAAGGGTGGCCAAGCTACCATCTGTCAAGGACACAGTTAAGTCACCTCCAGCTACCAAAGAAAATAGTCATATTATAATTTTTTCTTTATCATTATTGGTCTCCTTTTTATCCAGTTTTTTTTTTAAATGAAATCATTCTGAAATATCTAAGCATTTGCAATTCTGTGAACCAAGAAAAATAAATTAGATTCTAGTAGTCAGTGCTCCATTTTTTAAATTTAAAACAAATGTGCATAATGCATTTAGAGGGAAAAAATCAAAGTATTTAAGCAGTGACCAGCTTCTTTCATAAAGTAGAATAGTTTCAGAATGACTTTGGATTTCTAGACACAAAGGTTCAAATATTTCAATATTTTCACTTTTTGAACGTACACCCTCTCTGAATGTAAAACACACATTCGCAAATAATTGTACCATTAAGTTTGAATATGCATGCACATATGAAGTTTACCCAGAGTACAGCAACACTGTAGTTCAAAGTTCCACCTATGTCCCAATAAATGCTTGTGTGGGTAGAATTTAAATACATGTAAAGACTTCAAATCTGACCTGTGTTAAACTGTTATAATTTAGAAGGCTATTCCATTCAATACTGGATATATCCTTTAAAAACTATACAATACATAAAAAATGTCCTTTCACAAGTCACATAAGAACCATTTTAACAGCCAGATGGACTGCCATCTGTCCTGCTTTCCCTATTTTCAATCATTGTGCTGCCAGAAAGATAAATTTGCTCCCACTACATCTACAGGAAATACCTGTGGAGTACTGGGCAACCTGCAGCACCAGGGGGTCGTGAGGTTATTTCATGGTGGGTCGTGAGCTGTCAGCCTCCACCCCAAACCCTGCTTTGCATCCAGCATTTATAATGGTGTTAAATATATAAAAAAGTGTTTTTAATTTAGAATGGGGGGGTCGCACTCAGAGGCTTGCTATGTGAAAGGGGTCACCAGTACAAAAGTTTGAGAACGACAGGCTTAAAAGGTTCATTACCCCATTCTGAGGTATATGAATATTCTGAAGGCCCCTCTTTCCACTCAAGCAAAACTCAAAAGGATGTAAAACTCCCACAAATTGAACCTGCCAATTAATGTTTACCAATATTGTGTGAACTGAAACCAGTCAGTTTCACCGAGTTCTATGTAACAGGCTAAGATCCAACCAGACAGGCTAGAACGATGGTGGTTACAACTCGATGGATATGTAAGCATTTAAGAAAATGGAAGTAAATTTGTGATAAATCCTTGCCTATAAAGAAGGTTTAATTGGCAACATTTTCAAAAGTGCCTTAGATTCCTAAGTCTCATTTTCAAAAATGCTTAGGACGCTAATATCATTTATTTTCACGAAGACTTAGTCTCCTAAGTGTCTAAGTTGCTTATGAAAATGTTATCCTATACTTATGTTAATTTCTTCTGCATTGCTCACTGTAATATTTTTGTTAATTTTTGCTTTGAACAATTAACTGTAGGGAGGGATCTGTGCATTTTATAGTTCTGTATTTTAAATGCTTTCTTCATATCCACAACTAATGTAAATGAATTTTCCTTTCTTTATAACCTAACGCTTAAGGTTAAAAAATATTTTTTAAAATGAACAGTGTACATAAAACACTAATTTTCTCTTATTTTACAGGAAAGAGCCTCAGAATTTAATTAAAATAAACCAGAATGTGGAATCTCTAATTTAGGCTGCTATTTCATCTGTATTGTCCTCATCTTCGTGTACAGCACTACTGCAATATCACAACAACATGAAGAGCTTTTTTTTTTTAAAATCATAACTTGAATATGTTCTCTACTCTCCTGAGAATAATGAATCCTTAATAGACAGACTACATGCTATCTTCACCCCTGAAAGCACCACTTTATGAGGAAGAGTCAAATAATGGCTTCAGTGGAAGTCCTATCTGAATAAGAACTACAATTTGGCATATGTCTGTAAACTTTCTCTAACAGAAATCAGAGCTTAGTATTTTGGCTAACTAAACCCAAATGAAAGTATTCATTTTTACCTGACATAGAAGCAGGAAGGATCGCCTGGCTCACAAGTCCTTGCTGAAGCAAATTTTGATCAAATTGACCTGTCAGAACAGAGTTATTCATGATAAAAACATTGGGGTCTGTCGTGGAAGAATTAAGAAGATTCACTGGTTGTAATCCCTCAGCAGATGTACGGGTAACAGGCTTCCTGACCCTCTTGGTTTCTGGTTTATAGTGACACTGTATGTGCGTTTTTCTGCGTCCTGAAGTACGAAACCGTAAGTCACAGTGTGGACACTTAAATGGCTTTGCTCCTGTATGCAGACGCATATGCACTTTTAGACTGCCTTTGGTAGAAAAAGAATTACTGCATACATGACAACTGAAGAGCTTCTGACCTGGACAACAAAAGAGAGAGCAAAAGAAGAAATAATCAATAATTACCAGTACTGTATAACAATGTAAACAGTCAGAGTTCTAAACAAATATGAAAAGGAAGTTCAATTTGCAGTACTGTTAAAAAGATATTGGACATTTCAAAAAAGCTGAGATATGTTTGGTCTCACACCAAGTCTAGAATCTTTTCCATTTATGTAGGTAAGTATAATGAGGAGTTGTATGTCTGCCTTTTAAAAGAATCTCCTTTACATCCTCTCAACAGATTATGTCCAGATCCTGGAACCATGAAGGAACCATGCCTTCAGGTGGAAAAGTTCTAGATTCAAATGGAGAATTTGGCCTTCATCCTGCAAGAAGTTTGGAGTCAACTGCATGGTGATTGGTGGACAGATTGCCATGGGCATGCGATAAGGATACTATATATATCGTGGCCATGTTGGAGCTATGAGAATGACTCTGGCCCATTCCACTTGTACCTGGTGAAGCACTTTGAACTGTAGGGGAAGGAGTGGAAAGATGTAGAGGAGAGGTGCATCCCATGTAAGGGGGAAGGCGTCTCCCAGAAACTGGTGACCCAGACCCGCTCTTGAACAGAATAGTAGGCATTCAGCGTTTGCTGAACAAATCTATGTTCGGGAATCCCCAGTGGTTCAATATGTGTTGTAGGGCTCTTGTGTCTAACTCCCTCTTGTGAGAATCTCCTGTTCAGTGAATCTGCTGTCATGTTCTGGTATCCAGGTTGATATGTGGCAGAGATGTTGATGCCATGTTGGATACCAGCTCCACAAATTTAGCGCTTCTGTGCACAGGAATTGGGACCTGACTTCCCCCATCAGCTAATATAAAACATGCAGGCGATGTTGTCCCATCACTTTTCTTATGGCCATCTGATAACTGGTAGAAAGCGCAAGCATGCATTGTGGACTGCACGTAATTCTAGAAGTTGATGTGCAATCCGGATTCTGAGGGGGACCACATGCCCTGTACTGTGTAGGTCTGTAGATGTGCTCCCCAACCAAATAGGGAGGTGCTGGTCATCAGGATCAAGGACAGTGGTGGTTGGAGGAAAGGAACTCCCATGCAGACATTTCAGGGTTGCATCCACCAGTCTAATAAGTCTTTGACTTTGAGTGGTAATGAGAGAGGTTTGTGCAGGCTGTGTCTGTGGGGTATGTACACTGTTGGTAGTCATCCCTGCAGGCAGTGTATGCTTAATCTGGTGTGTTTTACCATGAATGTTGCTGCTTCCATATGACCGAGCAACTGTAGACAAATTCTGGTGGAGACCTGTGGGCTGGTACTCACAGTAGAGATGAGAATGAGTATCGTGGAAAATCTGTGAGCTGGGAGGAAGGCTCTGGCCTTTGTAGCATCCAGTTTGGGCCCAAATAAAATTCAGAGGTTGAACTGGTGTCTGTCGTTTTTTGCATGTTTACCTAGTGGGCGAGTTTCAAGAAAAGATCCATTGTTGTTCTTATGGCTTGGAACACATCGACTCTGGACAGAGCCTTGATGAGGCAGTCATCTAAATATGGGAATATTATAATCCCTTGTTTTCAGAGATGCACCGCCATCACTCCGAGGACTTTGGAAAATACCCTGAGCACTATTGAGAAGTCAAAAGGTAGTGGTAATGGTCAGACCCTGGACAAATCTAAGGAACCATCTGTGGGAAGGGTGTACGGTGATATGGAAGTATGTACATCTTAAATTATTATATTATTATTATTATTTTATTTAGCTCGATGGCCAAGAGCTAGTCCCAGTGCTGGGATTATTGTTGATAACATCACCATATTGAATCATGTAGTTTGACAAATTTGTTGAGGTTCCTCAAATCTAAAATAGGTCTCCCTCTGCCAGATTTCTTGTGGATTAGAAAATAGTGGGAATAAAAACCTTTCCCTCTGTGTTGGAATGTGACCAGTTCTACAGCTCCCAGTCTCAGAAAGTGGTTTGTGTCTTCTTGCAGAAGCTGTTCATGAGAAGGGTCCCTGAAGAGGGATGGGGTGGGGGGGGGGGGAAAAGAGCGAGGAATAGAACTGAATAGCCATTGCTGATGATTTCCAACACACACTTGTTGGAGATGATTTGTCACCATTGTCATTACCACAGATGTCTCGCTGGATCAGACTGGTCTTTTTTGTCCTCTGGGAAATGTTAACTGAATTCAGTGAATTCTGAATAGTTCATATGATTATATTTGGCTAGAACTGCTTCATAATTAACAATGCAAAACTGGAGCATAGCTGAGGAATATGCCTTGCGACTGAAGAGATCTAGTCTCTTCCAGTCCCTGTGAGATACGATTGCCTTGGAGTGGTGTTGCCGTCCTCTCTCATGACACCACATTGACCACAAGGGAGTTGGGAGTAAGATGGGAGAATAGGAATTCCATGTCCATCGTGGGGAAATAGTACGTTTTGTCCGCTCGCTTATAGTCAGGTGGTATTGATGCTGGGGTCTACCAGATTACCTTGGCTGGGTCCAACTATGCAATTTTTGCCGATGTGGAGTCCTGTAAGATGATGAGCAACTTGTGTTGTTGCTGTCTAACTTCCTCCAGTGGGATTTGGAGAGAGTCTGCAATGCTGCGGAACAGTTCTTGAAAATGTTTAAAATCATCAGCCAATGTTGGAGATGGTGACATGATGGCCTCGTCAGGGGATGAAGTAATGTTCGCTGGTGGTGTAACATCTTCCTCCATTTTTTCCTCGTGCTCTTCTAACAAATCTGGGTCAGAAGGCCTAGAGACTGATGAGGATGGACAATGTATTTGTGCCCTATGTTTGATCTGTTGGCAGTTTGAGAAAGAGTGACCTATACGTGGCCCAAGGGTCCCCATAGGGCCAATCTGTGGGAATTAGCATATGGGGTTGCATCAATGGGGGTCCATACCAGGGACCTGGTTCAATTCTGGTCACCGGGTGGGTATCTAGGGTGGTAGTATGATTCTCTTTGTGGAGCCTCTTGATACGATGGTAGGGTGCAAGGAGCAATGGAGTATTCCTCCTCACTAGAAAAGGGTGGTGTCGTGCTTAGGGCTGATGGAGAACGATGTGGTATGCATTGGGTCTCCAGAGGAGAGGCATGAACAATGGAGAGCTCAATTTGGAGGAGCAGCAACTCTGGGGTATCAGAGACTATCAGGTCTCTAGCACATCAGAACTCTTGCAGTACTGGCAGGAGCAACTGGTGGTTTTGTGTATTGGTGCAGAGATTGTGGATACTGCTGGCACCAAAGGTGGAATGCTTTCTGTCAAACCACCAGTAGATGATGCCACGTGCTTCACAGGTGCAGAGGGCTTGGACAGTGCTGATGCACTCAGTCATTTGTTTAGTTGAAGTGGTCAGTGCCAATTTTGAGATCCTTGAACTGTCCTTCTCGGTCCCGAGTGACAGTATTCCTTTATGTAGTCCTGCCTTGGACCTCTCGATAGTGCCAGTACTGCAGGTGATTGGATGGTCATAGGAGCTAGGTCTCGTCCCCAAAGATATTGAGGCTACGGATCTTGTAGAAGATGCCTTTCTTTGAGGCAGCTCCTTGGTGGGTGAGCTCGGGGCCCATTTCTTCTCATCTGGGTGGGAGAGTTTAAATTGTCTTTTAGTAGTAAGCAGTGAGCAGGGGTTAGCCGATGACAATGCTGATGGTGACCACCACAGAGAGGTATTGGGTCCAGGGTCTGAGGCTGGTCGCACTGAGCTCTCCATTAGTAAAAGTTTTAGTCTCAATTCATGGTCCTTTCTGGACCATGCCTTCAATTTGAGGCAGTGGGTGCACTTTTTTTGATAAGTGCCCCTCTCACTCAGCATATGCACCATGAGTGATCGTCGCTCATGGAGACAGGGAGGAAAGAGCAAAGGAAAAAAAACGTTTTTTTTTAAAAGTTTATAAAAGGTTGAGGGAAGAGAGAAAAATAAAAGAAATAGCCAATAACTACAAACTTGCAACATAAGCACTAATATTACTAAAGGTTCTTGGACAAATGAAGGGCTCTGCTAGGGATACAATCCCAGACCAAGGGCAGTTGAGAGGGATCTGAAAGTGGTTGGACCACACAGTGCAATATAGATGCCACTCACAGCACGAAACAGGAAATGCTACCAAAGATCTCTGATCCCAGGCACAGGGACGCTACCACACCTACAGTGGAGCACCCATAGGGACACTATTCGAAGAAGAACTTGCAGTAGCAAGGCTAGAATCAGGCCAACAACCATTATGGGTGGTAAGAAGGAACTGAGGGGGGCCAAGGCAGCTCCACACCTTATACCTGCATGCAGTGGCAGGTGGCAGCAGAGGGCATACTAGCTGTCTTGACAGGTACTGCGGAGGGGAAAAAAAAATCTGTGATAACTGTGCACACATTCATGTATAGTGGAATGGACATGTGCAATTAGTCCAAGAAGTAGCAGCATGCTTCTGGCACACTGTTGCTCAAGTAAGGTACTAACTGAAACTCCCATACTTTACAATGTTTGTTCTTTCCTATCCAAACAAGAACTGCAGGCAGCATACTATATACAGACACCCATACCACAGAAGAACAACATTTCAGAGCTCTCTAAAACTGACTGAAGGAAGGATTTCAGCCAGTCAAGTGGGTGATGAGTGAACCATGACTACTATTTGGCCATTTCCTCTGACAAACTCTCAAACTACCTCCTGAACAAGTTAAACTTAGTTCTTTATGGCAAGACTAACCTGCTCCCAGACACTCTGTGGTTGGCCCAATACACAACTCTTTACAACTGAATACCGAGGCTGTGGAAGCCTGGTCAGCCTAGAATTATTATTAGTCAAGATGTGGCTTTAACTGATATCACAGGACTGTTTATTAAATTCTCAAATAGCAGCTCAGACTTCCACAGATTATTTAGGGCAGGATTGTATATCCCCAACAAGGAGGTTGTCACTTTTGTTCAGTGAAACAAGTTTGGGATAACATTCATCAACACAGATACTGTCTGGAGTTTGTTAGTGGGGGAAAAAATACCGCTTCCTTGGAATGAAAGGGATCTTCAGAAATCAATATAATCTTAGGTTATGGCATTATAAACCACTTGGGTCACTTTCTTACATGGTCAGAAAGAGCATTATTACACAACATACTGATTCTGAAACCATTACTTCCAGGAGTAATAAATTACTTCAGAAGTGGCTGCATCAATAAGTTGTACAAGTTCAGCCATAACAAACTAATACAAAAAGATACTCAGAAAAAGTTTAGTTAATTCATACATATATTATGGTAGAAGTCTATTAGTTCAGGTATTTACAATCTACTGACACTAGTCATGGTAACACACTGCAATTATTATAACAATTTAGAAAAAGACTATCAATGCCAGCCCAAACTCCTTCTGCAGAAAAATGGCCTAAACACTTTCTACTTAGTGTTCCAAGATATTTAGGTCGGTTTCATTTTTAAACTCATCAGACAAGAAAAAGTACCTTTTGGCCCATGAGTTGTATCAAGAAAACTTTTCTACTTGTATATAATCCCCAAACCCTGCCCAGAGCATCACTAAGGGCTTGTCTTCACTATCAGAGTAAGTTGACCTAAGTTACGCTACTTTAGCTGTGTGAGTAACGTAGCTGGAGTCAACGTAGCTTAGGCCAACTTTCCCTGATGTTTTCACTGCGCTGCATTGATGGGAGATGCTCTCCTGTCGATTTACCTTAATCTTCTCGGGGAACTGGAGTACTAGGGTCGACCGGAGAGTGCTTTACGGTTGATTTAGTGGATCTTCACTAGACCCACTAAAATCGATCCCTGCTTCATTGACTGCAGCAGCATCAATCTCCCGTAGTGAAGACCAGCCCAAAGTTCGCCTATTCCAGCAGGTATGAAAGTAAAACATATGTGCAAAGCATGGCTATATTTCCCTGACACGGCTTATCATAAACCTTCTGATACATATAATGTTAAAACAATAGGTTTTATCAGCGACCACTACGAAAGATATTATGGACTCAAAAGTGTTATCTAATGTTAACATTGTGCTTTTAATAGTGACATATACCATATCCTCCAATACCTACAGATAAAAGAGCCCATTAAGAAGATAGCTAATGGGGCTGCAAGTACACAAGTTCAAACTCCTACTGACCTGTGTGCGTTTTTACATGGCAATCCAGAGTAGACTTCACAGTAAAACTCTTTCCACATTCATCACATTTATATGGTTTCTCCCCAGTGTGGATACGAACATGCCTAGACAAAAACATGTTTTCATGAATGTGTGTGTCGGTTAGCTTTCTTAAACAAACATATTAATTTCCATACCAATCACTTTGTATCTATTATAGATCTTTAAAGTTTTAAGTTCTGAAGTACTTAAACTTAAATGTATGGTTATACTACATACTCAGAGCTCTTGGAAAGAGGGTGTTCTACTGGGGAGGGAGGATTTTTTTTCAATTCTTTTTCATTCTCCAAATAGATTTTTCATATTATATACCAAAATTTAACTGCAATAAAATCCCACAATGTTACCAAACACCTGCATACAATTAATCATTGTAAGATTTTAAATTACTAACTTAATTCAGGGAAATGGAGAAAAGAGCAACTGTAGTCAATTCTAGAGAATGAAATAGCAAGGAAACATTACGGAGACCAATGTGTGTCTGTAAATCACTTTGGAAATGAAAAATTGCTATATAACTGCTAGTTAATCCCCATAACGCATAGTGAAATAAACAAAAGTGAACTTGGCTATAAAAAGTCTGATGAAAAGCTAATACTGTTAAATGTCCAGTAAAGAACTTAGTACACCCAAAAGCATGACCCTCTGCTTAGCCTTACCTGACTAAATCGCTGGGTTTTTTAAAGCTTTTGGGACAATAAGTACAACAATTGGCATATTTGGGCTCCGCTTCCAGTTCTGCATGCTTATCTTTGATCTCACTAATTCTGTCCTTTTCCGCAGCAGACTGGACAAGAACTTTTTCTGAGACTGTGGCACTTTCTCGAGGTCTAATTTTTGCCAGTTCTGCTGTTTCTTCCTCTGTGAAAGTGATGACACCAGGCCGAGACTTTCTGGAAGCAGTTCTTTCACAATTTTCATCGTCTTCTTCCACACAAACAACTATTTAAAAACCACACAGAAAATCAGTTGAATCTAACCTGAAATTATGAACACTAACATGCCTTAATCAAAATCATATAGTTATTGTATGATGTGTCTACATGGCAGAGCTAAGGCTGTTTGGTGTCTTAACTGTGCAAGTTTGGGTTTCCTTTAAGTTTAACCTTAAAGCTAAATTTCCTGGTTTTATAATGCTTGTTTTTATGATAAATTACATCATCTTGATAATGTATTTTACACCAAATTACTGATCGGTTTTCTCAACCTTAACTCCACTATAACACAGCTATATTTCCAATGGGAAACTGCCTAGTCCGGAAAACACAGCTATGGGAGAGAGTACACTGGATTCTAACTCTACCCACATAGAAAAAATTGTTAATTAAGTCTCAAATACAGAATCTTTATAGTTAGTGAATTAGGAGCTAGAAAGAACCTACATGACTTTCAGATTTCAAGCTGAGTATGCAGGCCTGGTGTTCTGCAGAAAATCATTTCTTTATTTATACTTAAAAAAAGGAATTCAATTTAGATAGTATGGAATGCTCAATGCCATTTTTACAAGTCACTTTTTTAGAGTAAAACTGCACTTTAAAATTCTGTAGAAAATACTGAAAGACCCCAAAAAATCCACTCTTGTGGGATCTTGAATTCATGGAAGTGCCCACTCACATTTCCAATAAAAAGTGAGCTTTTTTGCTGCTTATAGGATATGAATGAAGATAGCCCTTTTTTTAGCTAGAGATTGGAGCCAGAAAAAGAGCAGGTTGACAGAATGTGAAAGGAAGATCTTAGTCAAAGCAGAAATATGAAAAATATTCTTACAAGTCACTTGATATCTGCCCCATGAAACAATTTTTAATAAATTACTGTAAGGTGCAAAGACCATTAATTACATTGGGATGGAATACCACGTATAGATGTATTGTAAACTATTGCTGGGTTGAATGTGTCAGACCTATTCATAAGTGTGTTCTGTTTCCTCTACTAGTTAATGTAAAGGAGCAATTTTACTGGCTTATTGGGCATAGTCTTGCATCTTGAAACAAGAGGGCATAAATTATAGCGCTAATATCACATGAATGCAATTTGTTGATAATCATTTTTGCCTGGTTTGCAGTCAAGGTCTATTACAGTTAACAAAAAACAAACAAACAAAAAATTGTTCACCTCCTCCTCCGGCCTCTCCAGTTGCTGCTACTGCAGAGGAGACCGCCTGGTGTTTTTTCATGTGCTTTTTGCAGTGAACGGTTGTTCGGAAGCTTTCATCACAGAATGGGCACTTGTAAGGCTTCATGCTCATATGAGTTGCCATGTGCCTGGTAAGGCTGCCATTGGTAGTGAAAGCTGTATTGCAAATGCTACAGCTGAATGCTTTAACTCCTTAAAGTAACAGGAAAAAAAAAAAGTATTGTACTTGTCTGATTCACCTGCACATAGAGAATATTAAGAGACAACAGCAACTTCCAAAACGGAAGTCATATAAACAAATACATATTTTCACAAGTGAGGCTTTTGTGTACACCATAAATAAACACAATATTAAAAAGGTACTCCATTACCTGTGTGAGTCTTCTCATGGGATTTAAGAACTCCTGAGGAAACAAATCCACGGCCACACAGCTGGCATTTATAAGGTTTCTCACCAGTATGTGATCGTACATGCTGCTTCAAATGGCTGGATTTCTTAAAACCCTTGTTGCAATAGTCACATCTATTTAAACAAAGAAATGGTAGTTTTCAGGTTGTGCTATACTGACAGTTATTATTGCCTTTTATTTGAACTCTACTGATGTAAGTCATTCTTGTTTAAACGAAGGAAAACGGCAGTGCAAGTGTACTCCTATTCTTGAATGTATGTATTTTAAATCACGTGTCCTCAAAGTTTTCCAGATTTTGTGAAGTTACATAGGGAGTATTTGACAACCTCAGTTTAGTACAAGCAGCATTCACAGCTTTGATATAATTAGTAGTATTTTTTGTTTTGCTATGATCTAGTAAAATTATGCCAGTAAAGCAGCTAAAACAATTCTGTAGGTAAACATACAGAGATATTTTCCAAATATACAGTTTTAGAAAGTATAAATTCCTCAGGTATAGACATGCGGTCACCAGGGGCTTTCCCTGTGGCCATGACAGCCTCCTGGGCGGTGATCGGGGGTGGGAGGGGAGCGGCAAAGCATCAGCTTCCCCGCCCCCTCCCTATTGCTCCTGGATGCTCTGCCCTGCACCGCCTCTGGAGACAGGTGGGACATACAACGCTGACGGAGCAAGCACCGGGTGGAGCGGGGGTGGGCAGCAAGCACAGTGCGGCAGCAGGCACAGACCCCAATCACCAACCCCAGGTGCCAACCCCCAGGCGCCAACACTGACCCCTAACCCTGGCCATGTGACAGCAGCTGCGAACCCCAAGTGCCGACCCCCAGCCCTGGCTGCTGGCCCCAGTTGCTGACTCTGGGCTCTAGTGGGCACGGGCTCTGGGCGCTGATCCCTGGGTGCATATCTCCAGCACCGACTGCAGACTCCAGCGGGTGCTGGAGCTGGGCGCCCACCCCCAGTCCTGATTGCGCAGCGTCAGGTTCCAGTGGGTGCTGGCCCTGGACACCAACCCCCAGCCTTGGTCATGTAGCAGCAGGTGCAGATCCAAAGGCAGGCCCCAAGTGCCAACCCCCAGCCACATGGCATAGGGTGCTGATCCCCTGCGCTAGACACGGAGCCCCAATCGCACGGCAGCTGGCTTCAGCGGGTACTCGTCCTGGATGCCGACACTAAGCCCCAGTCGCACTGCAGCAGACTCCGCGGACACCAAGCAGTGGCCCTGGATGCTGACCCCTGGACACATGGTGGGGGCGTCAACCCCCAGCCCTGCCCATACAACAACGGATACTGGCCCTGGATGCCAACCCCTAGCTCCAGCCATGCAGCAGCAGGTGAGGAGCCCAGGTGCCGACCCCTGGACACGTGGGAGTTGACACTGATCCCCAGCCCTGTCAACACAGCAGCGGGCACCAACCTTGGGCTCCTGCGGGTGCTGGCCCAAAGTGCCGATCATCAGCCCCAATCACACGGCAGCGCCCCCACAACTCTCCATCCACAGGACTTGCTGTGAAAAGTGACATTAACGAAGATACAAATATCACTTTTCACAGCACACTTAGCACCCTAATGCCACCCTGCCTTCAGAGTTGGACACCCACCAGCAGCCGCCACTCTCTGGCTACCCAGCTTGAGCCCTGACACTTCTTTCGTTACAAATTAAGCACTGCCCCCATCATCCCTAGTTCCTGCTGCCTCTCCGGGCTCCCCACCTACCGCCCCATCACCCATGTGTCCTGCTGCCTTTTCCCCATTGTCCTGAGCTCCCTTCCGAGGCCTCAAACCCCAGGCCTAGCCGCTCCTTGCTTCTTGACCCTGGTGCTCCCCACACCACGGCACTGTGTGCGGTTGCCCACATCACCCACCCATAAGGCCCTGTTCAGTCCTGGTTAAATCCACATCGCCCTGCTCCCCCAAATACAGAAGTCAAAATACTCCTATGTACCCGAGTGCCCCAACAATTGTGGAGATGTAAAGTTTTAAAGTTGCCTTGTAAACGCCATAAATCATAATGCATACTCATTCCCTTCTACATATTACTACAGTTCAGCCAGAGCTGAATTACATAGGTGTGGTTTTCTTTCAAGTCACAAAATGTTTTCATACTGTGTTTACATCTCCCACTACTGTAGTTCCGTAAGCAGCTATTCGTCAATGTCATCATCAGCAAGGTCACTGTGTGGTGTTTGAGTAGGCTGAGATTGTTTGTGGCAGAAGGCAAAAGACTTAAAGACACGAATGGATATCAGAAAGTTTTTCAAAAAATCAGCACTAGAATGTGACCCTGAATGTGATATAGAGATGGTCCCACCTCCTGCTAAGAAAAGCAAAACATGGAAGGAAGAAAAACCAACATTTCAAGACGGGTTTAAAAGCAGTTTCTTGTAATTCTGAAGTTGTCTGATTCAGTTTCTGAGCAAGTTGCAGTGTGTGCTGTTTGTAAGAGAGAAATTCAGCAAATCAAAATTTATGCAATGCAACGTCACTATACCATGGGTACTTGAAACAGAATTACCACGAGGTGCAAACTATTACATGATGCAAACCCTGAGTTCAAAATACAACAGCAGCGTCTCAGAGATTTTTTGAATAAAGTGGATCAGATTTGGGTGGCTACTTTTGAAGTTGCACTACTTTTGGGGAAAGCATGGAAACTATTCAGCGGTGGAGAACTCCTGAAGAAAATTGTTCTGGTCGTAGAACCAGAAAGTAAGCTTTTCAGAAAGATACCACTGAGCAATGACACATTACAGAGGAGCACAATTGTGAAGGTGTTTTATGTCAGGTGAGTCTCAGAGGTAGGCCAACTGGCAAACACATTTTTGAATGTGTCCAAGACAGAAAAGACAGTTACCTTTTTGTAACTGGTGTTCTTCGAGATGCGTTTCTCATGTCCATTCCATTGTAGGTGGGTGTGCTTGCCACATGCACCAGTGCCGGAATTTTTTCCCCCCGGTGGCATCTGTAGGGGACTGGCTCTGGTGCCTTCTGGAGTGGCATGCGTATGCACCAGTATAAGGGGGGCTGCCGGCTCCCCCCACCCTCAGTTCCTTCTTGCCAGAAACTCCCAACAGTGGGGAAGGAGGATAGGTCATAGAATGGACATGAGCAACACATCTTGAAGAACACCAGTAATGAAAAGATAACTGTCTTTTCTTCTTCGAGTGCTTGCTCATTTCCATTCCTTTATAGGTGATTCCCAAGCAGTACCACCAGAGGCGGGTAGGAGTTCGTGGATGTGTCGACTGCAACACAGCTCAAGGGGGTCTCTGTGGCAAAACCAGTCACACATCTCATGTGAGAACAATTTACCCTGGACGCGAGGGTGGAAGGCCGATATGGCTGCCAGGTGCACCTTGACCGAAGAGAGGGCAAAGCCCTGGTACTTTAAGTGAAGCAGGTAATCCAGGATGGACTGCAGAAACAACTGGGTTGGGCAGATGTTGCACTCCGACGCCCAGCAGAAGAAGTGCTTCCACTTCACTATGCAAGTCGCTCTGGTGAAGGACTTTCTGCTTTACAAGAGAGCCTGCTGTATCTTACTAGAACAGGCCTGTTCCTCCTAGTTCAGCCATGAAGCATCCAAGCTGTGAGGTGGAGAGAGGTAAGATTTGGGTGCAGGAGCCGACTGTGGTCATCCGAGAGCAGGTCCGGGTGGCCGGCCAGTAGCCACAGGGCTGCCATGGCCACTTCCATGAGCGTGCTGATCCAATGCTGGTGAGGCCACACTGGAGCAATCATGACGACTCACACCTTGTCCCTCTTGATTTTCAACAGGACTTTGCCGATAAGCAGAATCAATGGAAACGTGTACATCGGGTCTCCTGACCATGACAGGAGAAAGGTATCAGAAAGGGCGCCCCTGCCGAGGCCCTGGAGAGAGCAGAACTGATTAAACTTACTGTTCTGTCTGGTGGCGAACAGGTCCACTCAGGGAGCCCCCCACTTTCGGAAGAGTGCCTCTATTACCTCCGAGCGGAGTGACCACTCATGGTGACAGAAGGACCTGCTGAGGCGATCCGCCAGCGTATTTTGGACACCAGGAAGATGCAAGGCTTCCAGGTGCATCGCATGCTGGATGTAGAAGTCCCACAGGCGTAGGGCCTCCTGGCAGAGAGCCGATGAGCGTGCTCCCCCTTGCCTGTTGATTTAGAACATCAAGGTGATGTTGTCTGTCAACATCTGCCCTACCTAGCCAGAAAGCTGGGGTAGGAAGACTCCGCAGGCTAGGCAGATGGCCCTGAGCTCCCTGACATTTATATGTAACACGAGCTCCTCCCGAAACCATGTCCCTTGAGTCCACAGCGTACTGAGATATGCTCCCCAACCAAGGTAGGAGGCATCCAATATAAGGGAGACTGTGGGTTGTGGACTCTCGAAGGGCACCAGCACCAACTTTGGGTCAGTCCACCACTGTAGAGAGGTGAGTACTTCGATGGGACCATGAAGACCTTGTCCAGGTGGTGTCTGGATGGGGAATAGACTGTTGCCTAGCCACATTTGAAAGGGGTGCAGTCTGAGCCTCGCACAGTGGACGACATACGTGTATGCTGTCATGTGACCCAGTAGTCTGAGACAGACCCAGGCCATGGTGAGCAGACGTGTGGCGATGTTGGCAATTAGATCTGACATTGCCCAGAACCTGTCCTCTGGCAGAAACGCTCTGGCTCGGGTAGAGTCGAGAACCGCTCCAATAAACTATCCACAAGACCAGGATTAATACTGATTTTTGGTCGTTTAACAGCAAGCCCAGCGCTCAACAAGTGGCTTGCAAGCATCTCGACCCTGCATTGGACCTGGACAGGCCCCGATGAGCCAGTCGTCGAGGTACATGTAAATTTGGATACCCCGACATCTGAGGTAGGCCACCACCACCGGCATGCATTTGGTAAACACAACTGGCGTTGTTGCCAGGCCAAACGGGAGCACCGCAAATTGGTAATGGGCAGTCCCAACCATGAAAAGTAGGAATCATCTGTGAGCATTGGAAATCAATATGTGAAAGCAAGCATCTTTCAAATTGAAGGCAGTGTACCAGTCTCCTGGATCCAGGGAAGGAATGATGGAGGCCAGGGAGATCATATGAAACTTCAATTTCTTGAGATGCTTGTTAAGGTTCCGCAGGTCGAGGATGAGACGTAGACCTCCTTTGGCCTTTGAGATAAAAAAAATAGCAGGAGTAAACCCCTTACCCCTTAAGTGCAGCGGGACTTCCTCCACGGCTACCACTTAGAGAAGACTTGTTCCTCCTGGGCAAGCAGATGCTCGTGACAAGGGTCCCTGAAGAGGGACGGGGAGGTGGAGTTGGAGGGGAAGGATAGTAATAAACTGGAGGATATATCCCCCTGCTACTGTGCTGAGGACCCACCGGTCCAATGTTATAGAGGCCCGGGCAGGGAGGAAGGGGATAGGCGGTTGGAAAATAACAAAGGAGTAGGATCCAGGACACAGGCTGGAAGGTCGCCCTTGAGCACACACTCAAAATGCCTGCTTACCACCCTGCTGGTGCTTATAGCCCTTGCCCTTCTTATGGAAGGGCTCTGACCAAGGTTGGCTGCCGAATCTATGGGTCTGTGGTGGCTTAAACCGCCTCCTTGCCAGCTCCGGCATGTATAGGCCCAGGGTGCGCAAAGTGGCCCTCGAGTCTTTCAGGCCATGCAATTTGCTGTCTGTCTGCTCAGAAAACAGCGCTAGACCATGGACTGCTGAACCTCCGTCGAAAGGCACGATAATTGCAATCAGGACACCCGCCTCATTGAAATCGCCAAGGCCATAGTTCGGGCCATAGAGTCCGCTGCATCTGAGGCAGCTTGGAGGGCTGCCGAGGCTAATGCCCTACCCTCGTCCAGGATCACCTCCAGCAGCGTGTCCGAGAACTTGACCATGGACTGCCAGATATTAAAATCATTGCAGCCAAGCAGGACCTAGTGGTTGGCCACTCAGCTGGAGGCTGGAAATAGAATAAATTCTTCTACCAAAGAGATCAAGCCTCTTTGCCTCCTTGTTCTTGGGCGTCAATCCCGGTTGGTCTTCTCTGTCACGTTCATTGGCTGCCGACACAACTAGTAAGCTTGGGGCAGGGTGGGTATAAAGATACTCGTACCCCTTGGCAGGAACATGGTATTTCTGCTCTGCCCACTTGAAGATGGTGGCAGTGAGGAAGGTATCTGCTACAGGGCCTTGGTGATTTTTGCCACCCCCTCATGCACAGGCAATGCCACCCTGGCTGGGGCTGCCATACGAAGTAAGTTGAACAAGGAGTCCGAGGGTTCTGCCAATTCCTCGGCTTCCAGCCCCAAGTTGGAGGCGACCCTCTTTCAGAGCTCCTGGTGAGCTTTGGCATTGTCCTGGGGAATTGGGTGAGAGGGTCCTGCTATTGCCTCATCGGGCAAAGACGATGAGGAGACAGGTACAGGTGGGTCTGCCAACTCCGCCGCTTCTACCATGGGAGCCTCATCTGAGGCTGGATGGACCTGGGGAGCCTGCTCTGACTCCACGTCTGAGGGCGGGCAGTAGACTGTTGCCAACAGTTTGCTGAATGCCCCAAAAGCCGATGGCTGGGGAAATCCCCTCGGGTTTCAGAGTTGCCAAGGGGCAGGCTTCTGGCCATGTGGCCATGCTGCCACTGGTGGTCCAGCAGGGAATGCCAATGCCCGACGGTTGGCCCTGGCCCACGGGCAGGATCTCCTCCTCGCTATCGGAGCCCAAGGAGAGAGATACATGTCTGGGGGACCAGGCCGGTACTGAAGCCTCCTGTCTACCTCAATCCTTTCTGCCCTGGCAACGAGCCTCTGTTGAGGATCTGTAGGAAGACGACGGATCACGGTGCCACAATCTCGGTGACCAGCGGTGGTGTTCGGTGGATTAGCAATGGAACCCCGGTGATCGATGCCTTATGCTTCGCTCGTGGTGCCACCCTGTCGAGCGGGAGTGGGAGCATGAGCCGGCCTACTGATGAATCGGAGACCGTCAACATGCTCGCCGTCAGCCGTACCGCTGGTCTGGCGACCACTGGCATGGATCCAGGCAGGGCCGGCTTTAGCAAGAGCGGGGCCCGATTCCTGGGGGCGGGGCTTGCTACAAGCCCCGCCCCCAGGTATCGAGCCGCGCTGCGGGGGGGGACAGGGAGGGGGACCCGAGCCGCGCCGCGGAGGGGACGGGGGGGGGGGGACCCGAGCCGCGCCGCGGAGGGGAGGGGAGACCTGAGCCGCGGGGGGGACGGGACGGGGGGAGCCGCGCCGCGGGACGGGGGGAGACCTGGGACGGGACCCGTGCCGCGGGCGGGACTGGGGGGGGACCTGAGCCACGCCGCGGAGGGGACGGGGGGGGGACCCAGCCGCGCAGGGGAGGGGGGGACGACCCGAGCCGCGGAGGGGACGGGGGGGGGGGGACCTGAGCTGCGCCGCGGAGGGGAGACCCGAGCCACGGGGGGGGGGTGGGGAGACCTGGGACGGGACCCGCGGGGGGGGGGAAGACCCGCGCCGCGGGGGGGGGGGGGGGAAAGACCTGCGCCGCGGGGGGGGGGGGGGGGAAAGACCTGCGCCGCGGGGGGGGGGGGGGGGGAAAGACCTGCGCCGCGGGGGGGGGGGGGGGGAAAGACCTGCGCCGCGGGGGGGGGGGGGGGGAAAGACCTGCGCCGCGGGGGGGGGAGGGAAAGACCTGCGCCGCGGGGGGGGGAGGGGGGAAAGACCTGCGCCGCGGGGGGGGGAGGGGGGAAAGACCTGCGCCGCGGGGGGGGGAGGGGGGAAGACCCGCGCCGCGGGATCTGGGCCGGGCCAGAGCCACTGGGGCCTGCGGGAAGCGGCCACGCCTACCCGGAGCCCTTCTCGAGCCCCCACCCCGCTTACCTTGTGCTGTTGGCCCGCCCCTGCTTCTTTTCAGACTTCCTGCAAATCTCTGATTCGCGGGAAGCAGGGGAGGGGGCGGGGCGTTCAGGGGAGGGGAGGAGGGGCCGGGGAAGCGAGCGCGGGGCCCTCTTGGTGCGGGGCCCAATTCAGCCGAATCGGCTGAATCGGCCTAAAGCCGGCTCTGGATCCAGGGACCAGCATCTTGACACCGCAGAGCTGTGCCGTGTGCTGGATGAATAGCTAAGACACTCCCGGTACTGGGGCTCTGAGCACTGGTGCCATGCCTCTGCGGGTCTGTGCCAGTCCACTGGTGATCACCACTTCGAGCCCGAGGAATGCTGCCTGGAATCCCTGGACCGATGCTGGGGACTCCAGCAGGCCAGCCAGCCCATGGGCTGGTGCCGTTGCTCAGGCGAGCGTTGATGGGGTACCTCCTGCAGTGAGGAGCGGTGCCATACTGATGGGGATCGTTGGAAGGGTTCCAAGGCCAGTTTACTCCTTGAACGGGGTACATCCATAGCCAGTGTGGGTGACACTGGCAGGGACAGGATGTCTTTTGCGGCCTGAAAGGCCTCCAGTGTGGACAGCACCGCCAGGTGCCGAGTACCTTTGCCACTCCCTGGGGTGGTGGGCAGGTCCTGGAGTGGGCTCGGCCGCTCAGCAGGAGTCAGAGCCCAACCTCCATCTGGCGAGGAAGAGCTGCCCCTCGCAGGTCTTTGCTCTCCTCCAGTCCTCTCCTTTCCCTGTACGGGGCATAGGAGAATGTCCTCTCCCGGCCTTTCTTTACTTTTTAGCTGGTATCGAGCATGGGGATTGGTGCCAGTGGAACACTCCACACCAAACCCACGGTGCTGGGAGCAGAGTCCGACCTGGTGGACTCTGACGCCAGCATAAGGGCCGACTCCAAAAGGAGTGCTCAGAGAGGAATGTCCTGCTCCTTCTTGGGCCGCTGTCAAACTCTTGCAAATGCGACACTTGTCGCTAATGTGGGTTTCCCCGAAGCACTTCCCCATGGAAGCTGATTGATCACTGACTGGCATAAGTTTTTTGCAGCAGTCACAAGGTTTGAAGCCCAGGGACCAGGACATGCCCCATTCCTAGGCTAAGTCCCGTTTGGGACTAACAAACTATACCAAAACTACACTAAGGGAACAATGTTATAACAACTATATACAAAAAAGTTTGCAACTGGGTACAGTTGAGAAGGATAGGCTTGCCGAGGCAAGGAGATGTTACAGCACTGTCACTGGTGGTAAGAAGGAACTGAGGGTTGGGGCAGCTGGCGGCGACCCTTACATTGGTGCTTACACGCACCATTCGAGGGCGCCAAAGCTAGTTCCCTACGGATACCACTAAGGGAAAAACTTCCGCCACCGGTGCATGTGGCTTGACAGCTGATGGGGCAGCACCTATGCAAAGTGCATGAGTAGGGGTGTTGAACTGCTTCCAGAAAGGTGCACTCAAACTTTTTTTGTTTCACTGTTTTGCCCACCAAGAAGTACCGTATATACTCATTTATAAGCCGAATATTTTTGGTAAAAAAGTGACGCATCAAAGAGCGGGGGTTGCTTATAAATGGGTATACACCAAAATTTGATGATTTTAAACTCTATGGAATCATTGAATTGAATATCTAATACATTGTCGTTTTGTTTACCTGGAGCATCTGCAAGTATGCAGCCTCTCAGCTCCCACTGGCTGCAGTTTGCCGTTCCCAGCCAATGGGAGCTGCGGGAAGTGGCCTGTGAATGCTCCAGGTAAACAAAATGCCCAGGCCCACTAGTGGCTTACCCTAACGGGCCAGGAGCCAAAGTTTGCCAATCCCTGAAATATAGGGTCGGCTTATGAAAGAATCATACAGTTTTTGCTATTTTGATCTATCCATCTGGGCCCTTATAAAGGGCTGGGCTAATGAATGAGTATATATAGTACTTGCCAGCAAGGCTTCAATGAAAAGTATGGACTGAATCCATAGTGAAAAAAATGCATCAACGCTGCCAACCAAGGGAGATTCGCAACTCTGAGCAAAATGAGCTGAGAGATACACAAGGTGCTGCTGAATTACAACCCAGTCCACTGGCTTAGTTTTAATTACAGTATACAGAGGCTGTTTGAGCTCCGAGAAGAGTTAGAGGGTTAGAATAAAGTTTCACCAAAAATAAAGTGCCAAAAGCAACAAGATCCAGAAGTACATGGTTCCCTGCTCTTTTTGAAAGAGTTTTTAACCAAAGCTTGCTTCCTTGAGCTTCAAAAACCTCAGCTAATATATTTGATAGCATTGAAATAATTCATACATTTAGGACTGACAACCACAGACATCGTCCAGCACCTACAAGAGGAACAGGACTTCAGTTTTTTACTAGCTTAATCAGTTTCTCCTCTCTCAGGATGAGAATGTGCAGCAAAAACTTGGCTTAGCTGTAACCAAATACCTGAGTTTCCTCTTGGAGGAACCTGAAAATCATTTCAGTGAGGGAAACTTTTTCCGTCAGTACACCTTTGTGACTGACCCATTCAACAATTCTGGTCAGGTTTTTTGCTGCAAACAAACTAACTGCCTTGCAAGACAGATTAAGCAAGCTCAAGTTCCTCATGCTGAAAATGTGCAATGATTCAAGAATGAAAATATACTTCAGTCAGACCAGTGTTACAGTACAGCAGTTCTGAAGTAACATGTACGTGTTTGAGGACACCTACAAGCCCCTAGCTAAAGTTGCTTTTCTTTTCTTATCCCTGTTTTTCACTACTGTGCTGTGTGATAGGGCATTCAGTCCACTGCATTTTCTGAAGAACAAGTACCGAAACTGCCTCACTGGTGCTAACCTGGAAGCTTCCCTTCTAGTTTCACAGGGAAACTGAGATCCTGCAGACTTTCCATTCAAAGAGCTCCTGAACTTTTGCAAATAGTCTGTTCCACACAATGGATGTGTTAAAACCCAGAACTTTAAATTTCATTATCACACTGTATTACTAAAGTACAATAAAACAGGATTATGTTTGTTGTTACTATTATCATTATTACTGTATTGGATTGATTTTTTGTCTGTTTCTGAAAGAAAAAAATTGGTCATATCTGCAGATTTTTCTCATTATTATTTGGACTTCTATTATGTCAAAGCATTTTTAAGTTTACTTCAGAATTGTTGTACAGACCAAAAAAGCAAAAGAATCAACAACAAAGAAGACAAGAACGTGCAAAGCACCTTATTTGTGTTTCTATACTGTTTAGGTCCAGTAAAGAATAAAGACAACTGTGCATTATTTATTTCGATTATTGAGTCTGTAAAAAAAAAAAAAAACCCTACATAAATAGATTACAATGATTTGGATGTATATATATGCATATTTATTTATTTTTCCTAAAGTATTTTAGGAAAAAAAAAGTGTCAGTGCAGCCATCACCAATAATTAGTGGCTGCACTCTGAGGGCACCAAAAATTTGTTGGGAGAACTCTGATCTAAAATGTCTCATCCCACTAGAATTACCTTAATGCTGCAATGTATTTATTACATTCTTTGTGCTAGACTGATTCCTCTGGGTCTTAATTGCAGGAGTTGATAACCCTTAGACTGCACCCTTTGGATGGGTTCTATCTATTGTTTAATAAAAATATCCTTGGTTTTCTGGTTCCTTCAAATCCTTGTCTATCTTAGGGCTTGTCTTCACCACGGGGCTAAGTCTACCTAGATTACGCTACTTCAGCTACATGAATAAAGTAGCTGGAGTAGACATAGTTTAGGTCGACTTACCCCAGTGTCTTCATGGCACTGAATCAATGGGAGACGCTCTCCGGTCAACTTCCCTTACTCTTCTCGGAGAGCTGGAGTACCGGGGTTGACCGAAGAGCACTCTGCCATCGATTTAGCGGGTCTTTCCTAGACCCGCTAAATCGATCGCTGCTGCATCAATTGCAGCAGCGTTGATCTCTCTGGTAGAGGAGACCAGCCCTAAGTTACCTAAAATAAGTGCAACAGCAACTTAAAGTGGTGCAACAATGTGGCATTTTTGTTGAGAATCATCGGGAAATAACAGAATTCAGTTCTTAATAGCTCTAGCACAGACACACTCTGTGAGCTTGGACAAGTTACTTAATTTTTGTGTTCCTCAGATTCCCCAATTGGGAAATGAGGAAGAGTAAGTTATTTGTGAAGATTAATTCATTAACATTTGCAATGCCCATTGAGAGTGGAAGTTAATCAGGTTAAAATTTTACATACAAAAAGTTTTCCTGATTAAAATTGGTCCTTTCTGGAAATGGAACTTTTCACAAAAAATTGTCAACCCATGGGAAATCTTCTTTTGTGAAATTTACCATGATATGCATTAGTTTTGATGCATATCGTTCCATTGCTAACATTTTTGTATGCTAAAAACATCTTTTTGGTCAGCAAAAATATTTCATATTGATTTCACACATTATCTTAATAAGCATTCCAATTATTAAAAAAAAATCACTGAAAGTTTCATGAAAAACATAAAATAGGTTTATTTCCAACCCGGTGAAACGAAACAGTTAAACTTTTCCCCCAAATTGTCTTTTCTTGTGAAATGATAGTTAATTTGCATTTCTACAATATCTTCTAATTAGAGCTGGTAAAAAAACAAAAAAAAAAACAAAAAACCCAAAACCCAGTTCTTTAACATACAAAAGTTTGCAACCTCTTCAAAAAACAAACACACACACTCCCTTGACTCTGAAAATGCTTGCCAATCACCACTCAATTTCAAACACCCCATGTCTTCACTTTGAAGAAAGGTGATTGAGAAGCAAGCATCTATTCAAAATAGGGTGTACTTGTACACCAGGGACATCCTGAGCACATAACATTCCTGGTTTCAAACCCTTTTTTTGGTGTTCATAGCAAAGTAGTCAGGGCTATAATCAGATCATCTGCTCTACAAAAGGGGTCAACTTGCCATTTCTGCATACTGAATTGTCAGCATCCTCCGTATGGCTAATGTGACTGCCATCCAATGGTACCACAGGTTATGTATTTTGCACAGATTGCACCCATATTTATCCTGTTATACCCTTGCAAGGACAAAGGAAATTTATTTACTTACCTGTATAATAACTGGAGTTCTTTGAGATGTGTTGTCCATATATTTTTTATATATATATATATATATTTTTTTTACTCTTGGTGTGAAGGCGCCCCACGTATTTGTGATCAGCGTCTTTTGGCCAGCAACCTCCGCTGGGGCTACACTTGCTCTCTGAGTGTCCTCATGGTCTGTACCAAGGGCATAAAGAGCAGTATGGCCCAACCAGCTCTCAGTTCCTTCTCATCACCCGGGGCTGTGAGAAAAAGTGCTTAGTGTCTACATCTTAACACACTTACCTTAACTGTTTTTACTATACTTCTTGCAATTAGTGTTAGATTAGAATGAGTTAGCTTATTGAACTGTAAGCATATCCTTTTGATAGGTTTCACATGCACCTTGAGTATCATCATGCTCCATACCAAGGACATAAAGGGCAAAGGAGCCCAATCACCACTCAGTTCCTTCACCACCACAGAATCCAAGTGACAAAGGACTCCAAAGTAAAAGGGAAGGAGGGTGGATCATGGAATACTGTGTGTGTGTATACAGATAGATAGATAACATATTGAAGAACTCCAATTTCTGTACAGGTAAGTAACTTTTCTTTCTTCCATATTTTTAAACTATATATACACACACACACACACACACCCCACACACTCCATCCTTGGTGACTCACAAAGCAGTAACCTAATCTAAGAAGGTGACTGCTCAGAGTCTAGTCCGAGAGATCGTAGTTCAGCTTTGCCAAAAAAGGATCTGACCTTGACGCTTCAAAATGGAATATTTCTTTTTAAAAGTATGGATTGTCCCTCCTTCCACAAGTGGCTGCCTTACAGATATCTGTGATAGGAATATGTCACAAAGAAGCTGTGGATGCTGCCTGAACCCTATTAGAATAAACCTGAACTGCAAAAGTCTAAACTAGCCATATCATAAGAGGACCTAATACAACCAGAGGCTCATTCAGACAGCCTTTGGGCTGAAATTAGATGACTTTCATTTGCTCAGCAACTACTACAATCTATCTCAAGAAAATTCTGAACTGATTAGTTCTTTGTAAATAAAAGGCAATGCTCCCCCACTGGAGTATGCAAACTAGCTTCTCCTTTATTTGAGTGACGTTTAGAAAAAAATATAAGTAGATGGATCATCTGATTCAAATGAAAGTCCATAACCACCTTTCGTAGGAATTAGAGTGGGGTCGAAAATAATTTCAGAATGAAATACTGTACAGGGTGGGTCTACCATGAGGGCTTGTATTTCTCCAAATTCTTTTTGCTGACATAACTGCAACCAAAAAGGAGGCCCTCATCAACGTAAGTAGCAAAGAACAGGATGGCATGGGTTCATAAGCAGAGGACTTGCACATGATGATGCTCCACATGCGCTACCACAGCCCCAAAGGGATAAATTCATCATCACCATGGTTCTGATTGGAGGGGTGGCACAAAAATAATTGCAAAGTTGATTGGAATGATTCCACCACCCTGGGGACATCAGTACATTTTGTAGTATTAGGCATATCCAAGGGATGTCTGCTCAGAATGTAAACCTATTTTAGCAAATCTTGCATGCAACTAAGGCCTAATTTTGGGATGGGAGAATAGGGGACTTGGATCTTTTCTTAGTGGAAGCTTTCACAGGCAATCTACCTCTTTTTTTCCTCCAAGGAGTGATGCTCCTTATTCTCAGAAAGCTTTTTGTCTGTCTTACCAGAGACAGAAGCTGGATTCTTGAATGATGGACATCTGGAACTGACAAATCCTGAGCTTACTGAAACACTCATAGAAAAGGGTGGAATTTGTCCAAGGAGTGGGACTAAAATACTCGGTCACTTCTGCAGTCAGTCTTACGGAGCTGTCGAATAAAAACATCTGCAAACATGCTTCCTTGGCTTCTGAAATCCTTTTCAAGAAAAATTTATGAACGACACATTTGCTAGGAGTCCCCAGACAAAACAAGACAATAACCTAACTAACCCACTCTAATTTAACACTAATTTACAAGACATAGGAAAAACAGTGAAGGTAAACACAAGTAGTCATAGACACTAGGTAGTTCCATCTCAGTCATGGGCAGTGAGAAGGAACTGAATGCTGATTGCCCTTTATGCCCTTGGTACAGACACTCAGGGATCACACACGGTTCTGAAGGATATGGCTGGCCAAAAGACTCAGATCTCAAGTGCAGAGAGCACAGGTACACCAGGAGTGGAATACGTATCTTTACACATATGTTTATGGACAAACACTAAAGAATGCATGTTCCCACAACCAGCTTACTGAAATCTATTTGGAATAGTTCTCAGTGAGGATTCTCCATCACTTGAAGTTTTGTTCAGACTGTTGTATTACCTTTGTTCTCTAGGGTGAACCAAATGATCATCAAAAAGCCTTCACAAAGGATTTTTTATATTGACTTTCTACAAAGTCATGGATCAATTTTTAGATGGCACTGCTGGTTTCCAACGCACTTACTGGTATTGGTCTTGACTACATTTAAATGGTAGTAATGTAAGAAAATAAGGTGACAAAGGCTAAAATGAAATATAACAGACCTGTATGAACGTCTGCTTTGATCTTCATTGTCCTCAAGAAACTGGGGGCGTTGGGCATGCAGCTCAAGTTCTTCTTGTGACTGATCTTGTATGAGGCGAGTAGTCTAGAAATCAAACAGAGATCCAAGATAAATCTTAAATCCAGCAATACTAAAGTCAAGGCACAGAAGTCTGTATCACAGACTTGGGGCAAGTGTACATCTCAAGTATTCAACAGAAATGGTATAAGAGCATAAATTTATAAATACACAAATTCTCTAAGAATTTAGACAGTGTATCTAAACATTAACAATGGGACCAACACTCCTCTACTGTGAAGCGAGGAGGGTAGCAAAAGTGCAGAGATGGAAGGGCTACTGGGACTTACAAAACAGGATAAACAGAGCCAGTACACTACAAATTTTCCCTCTCACTGGGAGTCCCATCTATGTCAAATCTGCAATCAGGTCTTATTGTTTGGGTCATGTAAAGGGCAAAATCAAAAAGCAGTCACTCTACATAGCCCTTTCATAGGACTAATGACAGCAGAGCCTCACAGTGAAGCTGGTACATCATGAAATTTGAAGGAAAAGGAAGCTCTAATGTAGATAGCTAGAAAATACTCACCTAACTCCTCTGGGGATACTAAAACCCATCTTTTGAGGTGAACTGGGGAGTTTTCATCTTACTCTGCGGCATGGGTCACTTGCAGGTTTAAACTACAGTAAATGATGGATTTTCTGTAACTTGAAGTCTTTAAATCATAATTTGAGGACTTCAGTAATTCAGCCAGAGCTTAAGGGCCTATTATAGGTGTAGGCAGGTGAAGTTCTGTGGCCTGCATTGTGCAGGAGATCAGACTAGATGATCATGATGGTCCCTTCTGACCTCAAAATCTATTACTCTAACTTTGCAGAGTTTCTCAGGTCTTCTGATCCCCGCCCAACATTCATCATAGGAGGATACGATGTGGTTGTATATTATGCAGTTTTATAGCGCAACTATCAGGAAAACAATCTCATAGTAGTTACAGCATGCATTCAAGTTAGATACAGTAAGGTAATGCTAAGATTATATAATGGAAAAGCATGTCATTTGCAGCAAAAAATGAAAACAAAAACAAAAACTGAGAAACATTTAAAAGTCTAACCCATAAGAGTTGTTCCATAAATTAGCATAATGAATTTCCGATCTGTCTATGTAAGGTTCTTTCAATGACTCACATTAAGTGTATCCATAGCATACGCGTATCTTGATTTTTAGATTTAAGAAAGGAAACTGCCAGAATATATAAAATAAAGTGACACTTTTTATATTCTTAAACATGTGGACAGGGAAACTTATTATTTTGCCTTTTTTGTTTTTTTCCCCAGTTTGTTTTGCTTTTGTTGTGTTTTAAAGAAAAATGACTAAGCAAGAAAAGTCTTCTTGAATCTTCCCTCATTTTCTTGGTGCTTTACATGAACATCCCCTGGAAGAGGCTAATGTCTTCACAAGGTCAGCCTCACAGAATGAACAACAATATATTCTCTCTTTCATAGATACTCACCACATTAATAGTCTCTGGATTAGGAACTTGAAGCAGATTTGGTTGATGGTAACTTGTTGAAAGAGCCTGAGACTCAAGTGTGCTTGAATCCTGTAGCTGCTGTACAGCTGAAAATTGATTCTGTTGATTGTAGCTATCATTCACTGTAAAACCTGTCAGAAATTAAAGAAAGTCAAAAGCCCAGAATAATGGAAAATGTACAAAATGTAAAACGGGACAAATAAATAGTGCACTACTTATTTAAATGGTAACTTCAAAAAAAGATTAAATAGTAATTTACAGCAGAAAATTGTGACATTACACTCTTCACTAGTAAGCATAAGCAAAATACATAAGCATTCTGGGCATCTACTAAATATTCACAATAATAGGGTTACTTACCATTAGCTGGAGTTCTATTAGACAATCTCCTCCATAGAACAACAGTTTGAAGTTTCTTCAAGATGCCTCTATTACCTCAGAGCCATTGAAATTTTGAATTTCTTGTACGTAAGCATGCATGTGTCAAACAGGTTGACCCAGCTCCCTTTATCCATGTTGATATCACGCTCCCTTACTTACACTGGAAGCCAATCACAAAGATGCAAAGCTCAGAGGGGAGTATGGCGGGTGAGTGGAGGAGATGACCCAATAGGAGAACTCCAGTTTCAGATAAAGTAACCCCATTTTCTCCTACTTTGGATCTCCTCCACATATTCCCACTCTTTAGATTATAGTAAAGTAGTGCCTTTTAAAGGCAAGTTGCAAAGTAAAAATAAAATTGTGTTTGAGGCCATCTTTATCTATCAGTAATGTACATAAAGATGGGTTTTCTCTGTGGTTTTTCTTTGGTAATATCAGATTATAACCTTCCTCTTTGCTGAAGGAACAAATGGGACAGTGCCATCACAAAAGGCTAATTGAAAGCCAGGAAAGTATAGCTCAGATTTCAGCCTGTTCTGTCATCAACATGAAACATAACCCTTTAACAACAACAAACAACAACAAAACCAAGAAAAAGAAGACAGGATCTGATATTTCTAATAGAAAAAACAAGTACAAATTTTTGGTGGAAAAGAATCAGGCCATAATTATGCATCATTAAGGAACAGCAAAGGGTACAATTTTATTTTTGCTGTGCAGTTTGCCTTTAATGGACAACAGATGAAGATTATGAAAATAATGTAGAACTGTACAAGCATATCAAAATGACCACAACAGCATCAGAGCCTAAACAGCAATGCTTACAAAATGTTTGCATATTACTAAGCATCATTCATTGGGATGTGTCAGGTGAAAGCAGAAGTTTCCTTCCAGTTCCTCCTACGGTAGTTCTCACAACAGAGAAATACAGTTATCAGTATAGTAAAGTCACAAATAATTGTACGTAAAACCTGCAACTGGCTCTAGTTTATTTATAACTAAGCACTCAGTGTAACTGTGCAGCTTATATAACTATTTCTTTCCTAGATCAATCAAGGTTGGAAGAAAATAAGATTCAATAAAGTGAAATTCAGAAGAATCCCCAAGAAGAAAAGGACACAACTTCCGAACCACAACTCCCTCTTTTTTCTAATGGTCAGCTTACTTAACCAAGGCTGTAGATCATTTATTCACCTTGCTGAGGTAACTGCCAGACTCAAAAGGTACCCTGAAGAACAAAAAAGGTATCCTGAAGAACAGTCTCATGGGAGTTTAAAGCAATAATAGAGAAGATTGTTTGGGATCAAATTTATATCTGATAGCAAAGAAAATGTTTCAGAAGAACATATTCAGGCCACCTTTGAAAAGAACAAGCAATTCAAAAACAAAAATTATGACCTTTAGGAGAATTTGCACAATCATTCCCCCATCCAAAAAAACCCCAAAACAGTTGTTAAATATACCAGAAGAGACCACCTACAAATCCAATCAAGCCAAGATGAGGTAACGCAGTATCTTTTTCCCTAGACAAGGGTGCTAAAATGTCACTATGACTGAACATCATCCATTTCACTTCATGGTTTTACAGTAAAGGGATTATGGACAATTTCCAAGAAATCCTGAAACAATCTCGAAGTTTCAAACAAAGTGCTCAGAAGGAAGATCTGTACAATCAAAGTTGTTGTTGGGTCACACTGAAGTATTAGGCCCTGCTTGTGAAAGAAGTTATGGACTAAATATAAACTGAAGGTATAACAAGGAGTATCAGAGACTCACATTGGCCTGTTTAATTTCTTGTATTAAGATCATATTTCAACAGTTAAGATTTTAAAGGCATCTGGGAATTCAATACAGCAACTTCACTGTTCTGAAGATATCTACTACTACTGTACTTCTACAGTGCATCTATTTTATAGATAGGGATTGTAAGGGACAAAGCAATTCTGTGTCTTACCAACCATGTCTACACATGAAGTCTGTGACAGAGCAAGATATAGAACACAGATCTCCCAGACACTCAGTCCTGTGCTTTAATCAAAAGAGCATACTCCTCTCCTGAAGACCTTATCTTCTTCCTTTACCAGACATGGAATAGGGGATATTTGGAATTGAGTAGAGTCCCAGGGGCCTATTACTTGAGAATCCCTGTTCGCAGTGTGTTGTACCAGTGATGGTCTCAGGATATCAGAAAGACAAGGTGTGTGAGGTAATTTCTTTTATTTGGCCAACTTCTGTTGGTGAAAGAAAAGCTTTTGAGCTTACACAGAGCTCTTCAGTCCCTCTAAGTGCTGGATGAGATGCTATACCACTTGCAGCATGACGATCAATTTGTGAAGCTTGCTCCTTCTTGGCTTGAGGACATCGTCCAAGAAATTTTCTTTCACTTCCACATGAAGTTATTAGAGAAACACTCTGGAAATCAGCTCATTATCAGAAAAAAATGTCTTGCATATAAGGACTACAGACAAACTATAGTATCCCATGGGAAATATGGCATTTGTATTTTCAGTCATGATCTGGTGTCTTCACTTCCAAAACTGACATCCTTTAAATGGTAACAATTTTCTGGAAAAGGACTGCCTCTGAACCTCCAAAGATATCTTCAAATGAAGAGGAATGGAGCATTCACATGTAGAAGCTATCAAGAAAAACTCAGTGCTTCATCATTCTTGATGTTGTCAAAACCAGCTCAAGTGAATAATGGATTATGGTGCTGGCCTATATTGCCCTCAGGGGAGGAAATCAAAACTCTTTAAAAAGTCTGAATAGTAAAAGGAAGGAAATCTATCTGAACAAAACAGGCACCCTGTAAAAGGCTGTGAGCCCTACAAGAAAAATGTAATGTATGATCCTATAGACCTGCGTAGGTCTATGTCTGTTCTCTGACAAATACAGAAAGTGGTTGGTTGTTTATTTGAAGTAGTAATTATGAAAATGTCAGAACACTCCAACATTGTTTTATTAAGAAATTAAACATTTAACCAATATATTTAACAAGAATTACAGCCTATAAATACCAAGGAAAGAAAATGTCTGGGGCTCAGATATCCTACTTAATTGGCAGGAAAAAGTAACTGAGGAGCATGAAGCACAGATGCAGACATAGGGAGAGGGTCGACCAATTTAACGCATGCATCCGCGCATATGCTTACCTACCTGAAATTCAAAAAAACTGAAGGGCTCCAGGATCTTCAAGGAAACTTCAAAGAGTTGGGAATCTGTGGATGAGATTCCAAGTAGAATAGGAGAAGTCTTATACAAATGAGATTTTTATTACGTTTTATAAAACATGTTGGGCAGCATACATTTCTGTGGTAAAAATGAGTATCACTAGGATTCCAAAAAGACAATTTTTTTGGAAAAAAGCATTTACCAATCTATATTTGCCAAATGACAAGGAACATACAGAAACCAAAGCATAAATTACATAATACTTTGAGATGAAAACTGTGTACTTTCTCAATTTGAAATGAACGACCAAATCGGAAAATTAACAACTGGAGAAAAATCAGTAATTCTGCCATTTTTTTCTACTTGGAAAGATCTCAGATGGGATGGCCAATCACAAAATTCCAATGGACTTTAATGGATCCGGATTGGGCCTGTTTAATAAATCTAGAGACATTAATACCTTCTCTCAACTCTTATTTAAAATGCATTGTAACAAAGTATCAAAATCAGCAAAACAAAATAAAACATCCTAAATTGTATAACACACTGAAGTAATAAGAGGCAGTTATATTTTTATGAAGGGAGCTATTTAACTAGACAAGGAATCAAATTTAAAATTGAGGAAATGAAAAACAATAGTAAATCAAATCATTTACATGTAATTAGGGAGCATCAATAGGTATTATGTAATTAAGGTTGAAACTAAATGCCCATACGTCCAAATTTTAAACCACTCCTCAGTCACAATCAGAAACTGATCATCTTAAAGTTTTGCATACCACATTCTACATTCCACAGGTATTTTTCTGGAAAGTTTTGTAAATATCAGAAAAAGTTTTCACATGACCCACTACTGACCACATGCCTTACAATTGCATGACCTCCATGAGGGCATGTTTACACTACAGATTTAAGTCGGGAGCTGCCCAGGCTTCTCGCCTACCCACCAGGAGCAGTGCCCTGAATGGGGAACTGGGCACGGCTGGGAGCAGGGGGGCAGCCAGGCTCTAGCTGTCCAGCTTTCTTGTCAATTAATGCTGGAGCCCTGAAATTGACAAGACAGCCAACAGCCAATGTAAGTAAGGCAGTGTCTATATAGACACTGTCACGCTAACTATACCGAAGTAATACCTATGCCTCTTGTGGAGGTGGAGTTATTATGTCTGCAAAGGCCTATACTTTAAAAATTTAGGTGTATTCTTATTACTTAGCTAATTATAAAGGTATAAAAGAAAGAATCAAAAGCACTGGCTGCCGGTGTAAGGGCCTTCTCTTACTGTGACAGTCTGAGGCCTTGTTCTTAGGCTAAGGCCTTCGGTTAAGCAGCAGAGGCCAGCCATAAACCGGAAAGTGTATAGTCAATCCTTACATTCCAAACTAGTCACACTGAAATAAGGTGCTATTGGGCTGTTAGGAATACAATCCTGTCCTAATATTCTTATCACCTCCAAAAGAAGGAAAGAGCCTAAAAAATGTAAAAGGAAACTTAGTTTAATAGCATCCTGTCTGGCAAGAACTCACTTATCAATAGCTGGAATGTAAAATCCTCATTTCTGTATTGTTCTATCACTGTAGTCTCTACTTCCCTATTGTTTGTCTGTATAATCTCTATCTGGTTCTGTAATTGTTGGGTGTAAACCAATTAAGGTGGTGGAATATAATTGATTAAATAATCATATTACAATATGTTAAAATTGGTTAGTTAGCTATACCATAACCAATTATTTGACTGAAAGTTAAGCACAACTCAAGTTTTACTATATAGTCTGCAGTCAATCAAAAAGTAGGGGGGAAATAGGAACAGGGAATGGGGGTGGGGGAATTGAAATCATGTATCGCTGGGGGGGGGGAGAATGGGAACAGGGACACAGGCAAGGCTCTATGGTGACAGAGCTGGGAAGGGGGACACTAAGGAAGGAAATTGGAATCATACTTGCTGGAAGTTCACCCCAATAAACATCGAATTGTTTGCACCTTTGGACTTCGGGTATTGTTGCTCTCTTGTTCATGCGAGAAGGACCAGGGAAATGAGAGGGTGAAGAAATAAGCCCCCTAACAGGCACTTACATCAGCAGGACAAGGCGGTAGTCTGTACTTAGGTTAACGTAAGCTGCCTTACGTCAACCTAAATGAGTAGTGTAGACCAGGCCGGAGTCAGAAATAGGGGTAGGAAATCAGGTGGAAGTATGTCAGGGCAGAAGTCTAGGATGAGATATAGTAGGGGGTATTAGAAGACTGGGGACTGGGAGGTACATGGAGCAATGGCATGAAGTAGCGCTCACAAGTCTCCAAATGAAAGACACTGGAGAATATGGGATGAGGACAAGGGAGATGGGCAGGACAGACAGAGCATCCATCCATTATAGGTTGAAAGGGACCTAGAGGTACAGAGGAGATAAGACATGGAATGGTAGCAGGGCAGAGAGGACAAAAGGACACACAGGTGCATACAAGGGACTAAAGTGAGGTGTTGAAAGGGTGTGGCATGTTTCAGAGGTAAGAAGAGAGATGCATGCAAGGAGACAGGGGAGAACAGAGGTCTTGGGTGGGACATAAGAGGTATTGGAGGAGCCCCCAGGAGATCTATCTGAGTTGAGAGGGGCAAGAACGGAGGGAACAAGGAACCAAAAGGGAGGGAAGGAGTTTATCAACCTCAGAAACTTCTAAAACCTTTGAACATTAAAAGTTTGATCTCTAAGAAAACTTCAAGAACTTTTTACATGTGGATAAGAGCCTTCCTGTAATCATCTGCATAATCCACTACCCACCGCATATCCCATCCAGGTATATATTTCCCCATCACACACATCTCTCTTCTGGACTTGCTGAAATTTGCAAAAGATGAGCCCCATTTTGGTGGGCCTTGTAAAAGAACAGAACTTCCTTTCTGCAGACTTTATATGACAGCCATATTAACAACTTTTGACGCTCATTCGAAGACATGACCATTGCTGAACAAAAATTTATTTAAAAAGAACTGAAGTTGAAAGTAAGTTCCAGTGGAGTCTAGAGAAAAGACGGTTACCTACCTTTTCATAACTTGCTCTTTGAGATGTGTTGTTCACATCCATTACACATTAGGTGTGTGCACGCCGCGTGCACGGACATCGGAAACTTTTTCCCTTAGTGGCTTCCGTCGGGTCAGCAGGGGAGCCCCCTAGAGTGGTGCCTCCATGCCAGTTCATACATACCCCTGCCGACCCGACCCCTCCCCCCAGTTCCTTCTTGCCGGTGACTCTGACAGAGGGGAAGGAGGGTGGGAAGCGTAATAGACGTGAACACCACATCTCAAAGGTAGGTAACCGTCTTTTCTTCTTCGAGTGCTTGTTCACGTCCATTCCACATTAGGTGACTCACAAGCTTACCATAGGAGGAGGGTAGGGGTCATGGAACAATTGATTGGAGAACAGCCCTGCCGACTGCCGCATCATCTCTGGCCTGCTGATTGACCGCGTAGTGGGCTGTGAATGAGTGCACCGAGGACCAGGTGGCTGCTTTACAGATCCCCTGGATTGGGACCTGCGCCAGGAAAGCTGTGGAAGACTCTTGCGCCCTGGTCAAGTGGGCCGTGATCACCAGGGCTGGAACCTTGGAGAGTTCGTAGCACACGCAAATGTAGTCCACAATCCATGACGATATACACTGCGCCGAGACCAGAAGACCTTTCATTCTGTTCGCTATGGCAACAAACAACTATGTCGACTTGCGGAAAGGCCTAGTCCGCTCCAAATAGAACGCCAGGGCCCTTCAGACATCCAGAGTGTGCAGGCTACGGTGACTCGGGTCCGTGTGTGGTTTAGGAAAGAACACTGGCAAACAAATGTCCTGGCCCATATGAAATTGCGAGACTACCTTAGGGAGGAATTTAGGGTGCGGCCTGAATTGCACCATGTCCTTATAAAAGGCTGTACAAGGCAGTTCCGAGGTGAGGGCCCTCAACTCAGACACCCTCCTTGCGGACGTAATGGCCCCCAGGAACGCCACCTTCCAGGAGAGGTGGAAGAGAGAGCAAGAGGCGAGGGGCTCGAACGGCGGGCCCATGAGCTTGGAGAGTACCAGATTTAAGTTCCAGGGTGGGACCGAAAGGCATGAGTAAGGGAACACTCTCTCCAGTCCCTTGAGGAACTGCACCACCATGGGGTTAGAAAACACCAAACACCTGGATTCCCCTGGGTGGAACGCTGAAATGGCCACCAGATGCACCCTGATCGAGGAAGGGGCGAGACCTTGATGCTTGAGGTGCAGGAGGTATTTTAGGATGACTGGAATGGTGGCCTGGAGTGGCTGTACCTGCTTAGGCTCAAGTCAGCAGGAGAATCTTTTCCACTTAGCTAGGTAGGTCGCCCTAGTGGAGGGTTTCCTACTGCCAAGGAAAATTTGCCTTACTGGAAGAGAGCACTGGCTCTCCATAGTGTTCAGCCACAGAGTTTCCACGCCATGAGATGCAGAGACTGCAGATCCGGGTTGAGCAGGTGCCCGCAGTTCTGTGTGATGAGATCTCGCTGCAGGGGCAGGGCAATCAGGGCGGACACTGACAGCTCTAGCAGGGTCGTAAACCAGTGTTGACGAGGCCAAGTTGGGGTGATCAAAATTATCATCGCCTTGTCCCTGCGAACTTTGAGGAGGACTCTGTGGATGAGTGGGAGCGGAGGAAAGGCGTACTTCAGACTCCCGCCCCAAGTGATTGCGAACTCATCTGTGATCAAGCCCGGACTGTGGTTCTGGAACGAACAAAACTGTGGACATTGGCTGTTGTTCTTGGTGGCAAAGAGGTCCATTTGAGGAAAACCCCACTTTTGGAAGACAGATTGCAAGATGCCCTCATCAACCACTCGTGCATGCGGTATGACCTGCTGAGGAAGTCTGCCAGCTCGTTCTGCGCTCCCGGGAGGTATGACGCTTTGAGATGGATGGAGCGGGCTATACAGAAGTCCCACAGGAGAAGAGCCTCGCGGCAGAGGGGAGAGGAGCAGGCTCCGCCCTGCTTGTTTATATAAAACATGCCGGTGGTGTTGTCTGTCAGAACTGTCACGCTGTGACCTTCCAAAGTAGTGTGAAAGGTTTGGCAGGCTAGACGAACCGCCCTGAACTCCTTCACATTGATGTGGAGCAACACTTCATCCCTGGACCACAAGCCCTGTGTCCTTAGGTCCCCTAAGTGAGCCCCCCAGCTGAGGTCTGACGCATCTGTCACTAGCGTCAGAGCAGGCTGCGGTGCAGTGAATGGGGATACCCTCACATACTACTGGCTGATTCAGCCACCGGCACAGGGAGTCCAACACCTGGGCAGGAACCGTCACGACGAGGTCTAGGGGATCTCTGCCCGGGCGATACGACCGGGTGAGCCAGGCTTGTAAAGTCCTGAGCCTCAGCCAAGCGTACTTGATCACGTAAGTGCACGCTGCCATGTGCCCTAGGAGCTGCAGACAGCATCTGACGGTGGTAGTGGGAAACCTTAGCATCGAGTCTACCACGCGTTGGATGGCCAGAAATCTGGGTTCCAGGAGGCTCGCTCGCACCTGCACCGAGTCCAGCACTGCCCCGATGAACTCCAGCCTTTGAGTTGGTATCAGGGAAGACTTGGGCCCACTACGAGGAGACCCAGCCTGCGGAATGCATCCAGGGCCACCGTCACATGGGAACAGACCTCCTCTTCAGACTAACCCGTGAGGAGCCAATTGTCGAGGTACGGGTATACCCATATTCTCCTCTTTTGCAGAAAGGCTGCAACTACTGACGTGCATTTTGTGAATATGTGGGGGGCTGCCGCCAGGCTGAATGGGAGGACCATAAACTGGTGATGGTTTATGGTGAACCGCAGGAATAGCCGGTGAGCTGGGTGAATGGCGATATGAAAGTATACGTCTTTCATGTCAAGGGCAGCGTACCAATCCCCTGGATCCAGGGACTGGATAATAGTGCCCAGGGAAACCATACGGAAGCGGACCTTGACTAAGAATTTGTTGAACCTACGAAAGTCTAAAATGGGGCGAAGGCCCCACCCTTTGCCTTGGGGATAAGAAAATAACGGGAGTAAAACCCTTTCCCCCTTAGTTCCTGAGGGACTTCCTCCACTGCACCCGCCTCGAGGAGCGACAACCTCCTGCATAAGGAGTTGCTTGTGAGAAGGGTCCGTGAAGAGGGACGGGGAAGGGGGGTGGCTAGGAGGGAAGGAGAACTGCAGCGTGTATCCCATTTGTACCGTGCATAAGACCCAACAGTCTGATGTTATACAGGACCACGCATGGTAGAAGTGGGACAACTGGTTCAAGAAACATGGGGAAGGATCCGGGAGTTGGATTGGTACACTGTCCTCGAGCGCACCTTCAAAACCCCTGTTTGTTTCCAGGCTGGAGCTTGCCCTGGCCCTGGTTAGGCATGTTGTTCTGCCTGCGCCTACTGTCCCTGCTCCTGTCTAGGACAAGGCTGGTACTGCCGAGGCGGTTGAGGCTTGAACGACTTCCCAACGGGGTGTGCATTCCCAATGACTTGAGGGTAGCCCGGGAGTCTTTGAGGCTATGCAGCCTGGCATCAGTCTGATCCGAAAAGAGGCCAGACCCTTTGAAGGGAAGGTCCTGCAGGGTATTCTGGACCTCTGGCAGGAGGCTCGAAGCCGGAAGCCACGCTGAGCTTGATCGTTCTGGCTGCAGCATCTGCCGAGTCCAGAGAGGCCTGTAAAGAGGTCTTGGCTTACTACCTTTCCCTCGTCTACGAGGGCCGTAAACTCAGGCTGAGAGCCCTGGGGCAAGCGGTCCTTACATTTTTGAAACTGCCACCCAGGAGTTAAAATTGTGCCTGTTCAGGATCGCCTGCTGGTTTGCAATCCGTAACTGGAGGCTCCCAGAGGAGTAGACCTTCCTTCCGAAGAGGTCCAAATGTTTAGCCTCCTCGGCCTTGGGAGCCAGGGCTTGCTGACCATGACGTTCCCGCTCATTAACGACTGAGACAACCAGAGAACAGGGGGCCAGATGACAAAAAAGGAACTCGTAGCCCTTGGACTGGGCAAAGTACTTCCTCTCTACCCCCTTGGCCATTGGTGCGCTGGAGGCTGAGGTTTGCCAGACAGTCTTGTAGTTGGTCTGGATTGTCTTTATGAGTGGGAACGCAATTCTGGAGGGACCCTCAGGGCTTAGGAAGTCCACCATAGCATCCTCCTGCTCAACCGCCTCCTCCGCCTGTAGGCCCAAGTTCTGGGCAACCCTGTGGAGCAGCTCCTGGTGCGCCCTGTGGTCGATCGGAGGTGGCCCCAACAGCCTCGTCTGGGAATGATGAGGAGGTGAGGAGCTGCTGTGCCTCCTCCACCTGCCCTTCTTGCTCCTCCATATAGGCAGGGGGCACATCTGGGTCCTGTCGGGTTGATTGTCCCCGGAACAGCACCAGGCTCGGTGTCGCTTCCGCTCACCAGTGCTACGGAGAAGCGTCCGGCAGTCTGGACACCGTGGCCTCCTTAGCTGTCGAGAGGTGCCTGTGCGGGGACCGATGCACCGAACAGCCGGACCTCGAAGCTCTGGTCCCCTGCTGTTGATGATAGGCCCACAAGGTCCAAAAGGGCCATTGTCCTGGCGGGCCCCATTGGGGTTGCCACACGGCCTGGGGCTCCCTGCCCGCTGGCGCCCTGTGGACGTAGCTCAAGTAGCCTGAGTCGACCTTGGACTCCGACCTCGATGGTCAAGGCGGTGCCGTGGCTTGGTGTCGTCGGGAGGCTGCAGAACAGCTCCTCACCGACCGTGATTGGTGCTTTCTGCCCAGGGCCGGTGACCTTGGCCTTATGTCCCTTGGGTGCCGGCCTAGTGACGGCGCCGGGGAGCGGTGCCCCAACAGGGCAGGTACCGCATGCTGGCTCAGTTCCTGTGCCACCAAGTCCCGCTGAATCAAGGGCATCTGGGAGTCCACGGAGGCTGAGCTTGACCGGGACCGGCACCGGGAGCAGTGCCGGGGCGGTGACCTCGAGCGGCACACCATTGCCTGCTTCCCTCTGGATTGCACCCTTGGTGATGGTACCAAAGGCTTCTCCTTGTCAGGGAGGGGGCTTGCTGCCGACAGCTCGATGAGGTCCTTTGCCGCTTCAAAGGTGTCTGGTGTGGAGGGCTGTTCTAGGATCTCCTCCAGCCCTTCATTGGCACTCAAACCACTTAGCCCGGGGCTCAACGGGCCTGCTGGAGCCACTGGTGCCGGTGTATGTACTGGGGCCGCACTGCCCCTCTGAGCGCCCAGTCCCTTGGAAGGCACTGCCTTCTTACATGCGTAGCGCCCCCTGTCGCCTTTTGGTTGCCCTTTTGACCATGCTGGAGAGGTCAAACGGTGTTGGGGCCTGTCCTGCTTCCTCGGTGCCACAGGCTTATGGTGCCCCACCGGCGCCGGATCACGGACTGACGCCGGGGCACTACGTGCTGAGGACGCCGGCACCGAAGATAGATGGTCCGAGGCCGAAGGTTGCAGTGCGGCCCCCATGAGTAGCTGCTTGAGGCGAAAGTCTCTCTTTCTTTCTTAGTCCTGGGCTTGAATGCCTTATAGATCTTGCAGCACTCAGTCTGGTGCGCTTCCCCCAAATAACAGAGACACGAGTCGTGGGGATCACTAATCGCCATAGGCTTGTGGCACGAGCCTTAAACCCATGGGCCTGCGGCATGTCCTGCAGCCCGGGGCTGGTGCGGGAAGCAACTTCCAGACACCTCTAACAAAGGAGGCTTAAGTATCTAACAACTAAGAAGTGCTAACTAACTACTGAGAACTGCTACAACTGTGCTAAGGGATCACTCGCAAGTGAGCGAGCGAGTTGTTCCAATGCTGCCACGGATGGTAAGAAGGAATTGGGGGGGGGTCGGATCAGCAGGGGTATATATGCACCGGCATGGAGGTGCCATTCTAGGGGGCCCCCCTGCCGACCCGACAGGAGCCGCTAAGGGAAAACGTTTCCAATGTCCGTACACGCAGCCCGTGCTCACCTAATGTGGAATGCACGTGAACAAGAACTCAAAGAAGAACATGCAAAATTATTATGCTTCCTTTAAAAATGTATTTTACAGCTTCAAAAAGCTCTAATGTTAAGGCATCTAAAATGATTAGTTCAGGGATCCAGCCAGTTCTATTATCCTTCCCTCACTCACTCTAATACCACCAGATTTACACTACTTGCCCAACCTTGATAACATCCCCCCAAAATTTGCAAAAATGCATGTAAACATCAAAATAATAAATTAATAGATTTTTGACTTTTGCATATACACCCTGATATAACACTGTCCTCGGGAGCCAAAAAATCTTACCAGGTTATAGGTGAAACCGCATTATATCGAACTTGCTTTGATCCACTGGAGCGCGCAGCCCCGCCTCCCCGGAGCACTGCTTTACCGTGTTATATTGCATTTGTGTAATATCGGGTCAAATTATATCGGGGTAGAGGTGTATTTTTGCAAATTTTAAAGGGCACTACTATGGCAGTATGTAAATTTGATAAACTAATGCTGTGCATTTTAATACCTGGTGCTTTTTTCATCAATAATCTCAAAGTGCTTTACAGACATTAAGTAAGCCTCAACGCCTTTGTTGTTTAGTTGAGACAGAAGATTCTATGAAGACTGCTCATGATCACTCAAACTAGGAACAGAATACAAAATGCCTGACTATAAATCTCATGCTGTAACCACTAGATAGAGATCATTTTAAAGGAAAACCTAGATAAGTTTAAATAGCCGAAAACTCATTTTTTTCAGATCACAAGGTCTATTTTCAAAATAGTTAAGATCAGGTTTTCAGTAGGTCTATTTATTGTGCATGCACGAATGGGACAGCTAAACACATGGTTACCCATATTCTGTGTGCACAGAATTGAAGCTTTTAATAATTCTAACACTTTAGGGCCAAATTTACTAAGAGCTGTAATTTTAAAATGTTTTATCTATAACTAACCTTGTGATAACCCTTGCTGATCAAATGACTGCTGTGTTAGAGTTTGCTGTTCAAATTGATTGATGTTCTCCTGTAAAGCATGTTGGGATGTCACAAACCTATCTGAAATCAGGAACATAAATTCAAAAAAAGAAAATGTAAATTAATTAGGTAGATATACAATTAGTCAGAAGTAAATTAATTTAATATGTCATTATTCAAGCTTTTAAAATCTTTTTTATTTTAAAATTATCTTTCAAGTGCAGTCCTGCAGATTTAAATCTTTAGGTGTTGTATTGGTTTTTTTTTTTTTTTTTTTTAAGTTTTAATTTTTTTAATCAACTCTACTGATCAACTGCGAACAAAAACATCTCATTTACCAGATCTACATAACTTTCTGATACTGGCAGTGGCAACTAACACAATATTTTGTATTCTTTCCACCAACTGTGCACGTGTGCTTTGAGAACAACCTGAAAAGTTTTGCTGGAAGATGGTGATTTAGAAAAAAAATGTTTGTATAAAGTATCACATAGCATATTTTTGTGATATATTGTTTAGATTTGTTTGCCAAATAGAAATGGGTAAGGGTTAATATACAATATTTTATATTTCCCAGTATATTTTACACAATTATGAAAGGTAAGAAAAATTAAGTCATTTACATTACTTAAAATTTATTATTGTACACTTTTACAGAAAGTATATGTTTTTCTAAACCATTATTTCAGATGTCTTAAAACCAAATTCATAAAAGTTTTCAAGATAAAATCATTTAAGAACTTCACCTAAAACTGATTTTTTCCATTAGTGTAGTTTTTGATGTTCTGAATATATACCTTCATCTTGCTCTAAAGGTTGGTCAGTCAATTGTTGTCCCAGTCCTGTTTCTTCTGTGGCTACCACCTGCTGCTGGTCTAGTTCTAAAATAGCTTCCTGATCTGTAGTGACAGCTTCTGTCTGCTGCAACTCATCACTTTCAATCTCTACTTGCATCTGAGTGGAAACATGAATGCTCTGCTGATCTACTGTTGAATCATCTATTGAAGCAGCTTGCTGGTGCTGCTGAAGCTGCTGTGCAAGCTCATACCTGAGAATGAAAGGAGAGGTCTTTTATTAGCAAATGATGCATACACACCTAGACACTATTTTAGCGCTTTATTTGACCTTTTTACTATTTTATCATCATTGTACTAAAGTAGTGCCTAGGAGCTTCAGTTGTAGACCAAGACCCATTATGCTAGATGCTAACAAGGGCTTTTTCCTAATTAATTATGCCAAATAACTCTTAACTCTTTTAGAACCCAGATAACAATACATAGCTCCTAAATCAAAGCTAGGTTTCAAGGAAGCTTTAAGGATTAACTACTGCAATGTATTGGCAGAGTTTAAAAAAAAAAGTTTTATACCTACCTATGAGTTTTCATGTGCTTTTTGCAGTTTAATGAAGTTTTGAATGTTTTTTGACAATATGGACACATATATGGTCGAAGATCATTATGGATCCCCATGTGTCGCCTGAGGCTACCACCAGTAGTGAAAGCCCCATTACATATAAGACACTTAAAAGCTTTCAATCCAGTATGAGTTCTAATATGCGCTTTTAGCACTCCAGCCGAGACAAAACCTCTTCCGCACTGAGAACACTTAAATGGCTTCTCACCAGTGTGTGATCTTTTAAAAAAGATAAAAAAAAGCAAAAGCACAAATTGGGTTTGATTTCTCAATGTCATTAACAGCAAAATAAGAAAAAACATAACCAAAGAACATCTAACATTTTGTTCAACAAAACCTGAAAATAAGATAAAAAATGGTTATATAATTACACTTAAGCACGTAATTATAGGCAGAGTTGGTAGAAACTTCTCACTTACAACTTTGCCTAACTTAAAATATTTGAGCTGAAATTCTGCATGCCAACCTTCTGCCTATGGCTGATTGTTAAGTATTACTACTACTGGAAAATTTCAGCTAACACAATTCAGCCATTTCCAAGAATAAGGTCAGGAAAAAATGCTGGTGACCTTTTTTTGACCTCTAGTGCCACCATGTTTGGAGCAGGGACTTGAAATTGGGCTGGGGTAGCCTTTATATCCAGGATATGCCTTTTGCTGTTACCATGAAAATACATGCAAATTTAGTCAAGTCTTTGAAAAATCTCAGTCTGCAAATGCTCAGTTGAGACTTGCAGCTAAATTCCCTGAAGTTTTTGTCCACTGTGAGCGTACTCCAACTCAGGGCTGAGTAGGCCCTGGGCTGCTGTGAGCTGAAAGCAGAGGGACTGTCTCTTCTGTGTGCACACCGCCCTCCCCAACCTGATTGGGTCCAGCAGCTCCCTAATTAAAATGCAGAGTCAGACTGGGATGGGGGGAGGGGCAGATTGGGAGAAGGAACGAGGGCAGGAAAATGCAACTAAGAAGTGGGATATTGAAACTGGAAGCCAGTGAGTGAAGGAGAAGACTGAGATCAGATGAGGAGCTGATGGGGAGGGAAACCGAGACTAGCTGTGCAAGGAGACCGGGGCTTGTATGAGAAGCCTGAGTGGTAGAGAATGGAACTGGAACTAAGGAGACATGACTGGATCAAGCACAATCTGGAAGTGATGGGGCACAAAGGATTAATCTTGTAGGAGAGGGGAAGTAGAATTGGTAGAACAGTATGACTACTACACCACACTCCCTATAGAGCCTGGAATGGAATCCAATACTCCTGAGTCTCACCATTCCTCTATCCGCAAATACCTGTGAAACCTACTAGCAAAATGTATATCTCATCCCCTACTAGTGCTGATCCACAGAGAGGATGACAACCTACTATTGCTGTAAATAACTCAGTTAGCTCAAAAGGCAGAGGTCTGTGTAGTGGATCTAAAGGTTTCAACTCTGCAGATGAACCATGTGGGTGCCAATATGATGACAAATGAAAATTTGTTTTTCCAATTTGCTTTTTTTTAAAAACCAAGAAATTACACACACACCCCATTCACACAAAGCCCATACACCCCATTCACACAAAGCCGACCTTCAAAGAACATTAAGGTTGTAAAGTCAAGCACTAAAAAGTTTGGAAATGCCAGAATTAAGATTGCCTGTTTAACCTTATGGTCTTTAATTACATGATCAGATTTTTCCCCACAGGAATTATACTGCATGCATAATGCATACCCGAAATTATTTCTTGAATTTAATTTCAATCAAACAACCAGTAAGAAAGTATGCACCGAGAACCACTAGCTGTGAACTGTGTGCACAGAAAAATGTGCATGCAGTTCCAAGCCCAGTTAAACACATAATTGGCTCCTTTAACATAACTCACTCAATTCGTGCAGTAAATGTCCATACAACTGCTTGCACATTTTTGTACATAATTTAGAAAAATCAGGCGCTTAAGAGTCAATAGGATAAATTCTGCACTAATATCCCCAAGCAACCCCATGGACATTGATGGCAGTGCACAGCGTACAAGTTAGCCAAAAATCTCGACCAATCTGACTGCTTAAAGTTAATTCTGTAGTTTCACTAGCTAAGGACAGCAAGATAATAAAGCTGAAGCCTTAGCTAAGGAGTCCTATATAAACACCTCCCACAAATTATTCTTCCATTTTAACTGTCCTCACATTAAATAAATTTTATTAAATACATTTCCTTTCTCTTTTGTGTTTATTTTACCTGATATGTTGCTTAAGATGGCAAGATTTTTTATATGCTCGATTGCAGTAATAACACTTGTATGGCCTGTCTGCTTCATTTCCAAAACTATTATTAAAATAACTTTGGAAAAACTGGCTATTCCTTGGGATTGGCTGGATAAGACCTGCATGTATAAAACAAAAAGGGATCATTTGGTAAAGCTGCAATGGTATAAAGAGATTAACCATTTTTAAAAACAATACATAGTATTAAATATAATAAATCGGTAGTAACAGAAAAAAAACCTAAACATTTTTACAGTATCTATTTAAAATTATGTGTAGTACCTTAGCTGCACAATTTCTTCTAGCACTAGTGGCTCTAGCCCCTTATAATCCTATATATAATAATATAATCCTAGGAGTCCATAGACATTTATTTCCAACAAAATCCAAAATAAATTCAATAAAACCCAATTTATTTACTAATTCACTACCAACTGACTGAAGTCCTATATACGGATCTTATTTCAGTCATTTCACATGACACTTTAATTAGCTAGATTTCATTTTGTCCCACTGCTGTGTAATTTTGTTGCATGAGATTTAACTGGAAGAGTTTACATAAGTGATACCCCATCACTGCAGCACTGGTCTTCCTCACATTACATAAAACCTACATTTGAAACAGAGAATGGAAATTACCAATGCTTCTTTGCCCAACATCTACCTCCACTAATTGGTGGTTATCTTTTCAGTGCCATTAGAAATTCATTGGGGGAAAAAAACGAACAAACCTTATTTAAACAGATGCTGTTTATACACTGTACCCTGAAGACAGCCAACTTCAGCTCTGCAAAATGAGGAGAGTTCCTGCTACTAACTGTCCAAGTCTTAGTCCTCGAAGATACACAAAAGAACCCCTTCTCAAATGATACGACAGAATGTGGGGTAGTAGCAGATTTCTCAACTAAAAAGGTCCAAAACCATTCACACATCTTTGAACCGAAAATAGAGTCCTGTGCATAGCAGTAGTGTGCAATCTTGTAAAAAGTTACTGTACAATTTACTTTTTAACTAAGAGGCTACATAAATCTGTTTGTGCTGCTTAAATTCACAGAAATAGCCAGTTTTTGCCATCTTCTAGCTCAGGGGTTTTCAAACTTCATTGCACTGCGACCCAGTTCTGACAACAAAAACTACTACACAACCCCAGTGTCCTGTATTACTCTAGATTCTAGAGTCTAGAATCAGGAGCATTAGGGGGCGGTTAGCAGGATAATTGCCCTTGGCCCCATTCCACAGGGGGCCGAGCAAAGCTAAGTTGCTCATGTGTTGGCTTCAACCCCGAGCAATGGGGCTCAGCCTTCATCTTCCAGCCCTGGCAGCAGGAAATCTAACACCACCCCAGGCGACCCCATTAAAAGAAACTCGCGACCCCACTTTGGGGTCACGATTAGGGTGACCAGATGTCCCAATTTTTGGGTCTTTTTCTTATATAGGCTCCTATTACCCCCCACCCCCATCCCGATTTTTCACATTTGCTGTCTGGTCACCCTAGTCACAACCCACAGTTTGAGAACCACTGTTCCAGCTCTTCAGGCTGCCCACCAATCACTCTTCCTAACAGGTGTTTTATTTTTCCCCACAAAGGGAAGTTTAGAGGGTTTCTTCTGCCTGGCTCCATACTGCTAACCTTGACGGTAAGAGCATGAGAGGAGAGGAACATCCTTTGGGATTAAAAACAGCAGCTAAGAAGAGAATATGTGACCAATGAATTTCTTTCAGCACTGTTTTGGAAGGGGAGGGGGGAGAACCAGGAGAGGCCTACAGGAGATGATCTGGGTCTTCTAAATCAAGCAGGAACAGAGCTTCCCTTGGCAAGTGCCTTTCCTGCTGTGCAGTTCCTAAACCTTGATAGAAGTAGAGCTCCTCTCAGTAGAGACTTAACAACTATAGATGGCAATTGCCTCCTCCTGCAAACCTATCTTTGCCCTCTCCAAAATAGTTTTTCTATCCACTTTCTTGCAACTTAGGATCCATATCACAGTGGTATGGAGATACCATATCAATTTTAAAATTGTACAGGTGGCTCCGCACAAATTAGTATTTGGAGATCTCTCGCTCTCTCTCTCTCTCTCTCACACACACACACACTACAGGCAGGTGTACAGTAGTGGAAAAGCATGTGTCCAGTCCACACTAGAACCATCACTCATGCTACCACTGGCACTCAAAAAGTATTTGGAAAAGTAATGAAAATTCCTACTGTGAACACAGCCAAATATTCTCTAATTATATCTATAATTGATCAGATGAATGAGAAAATGTTTGAGGTAGCCAGGAAAGACAAGAGACACTTTACCCAGGATGCAGCAACTTAACCAGATATTTTTGAGAACTTATTTTGAGAAAATAACATTTCTTCCCAACCAAAGGCAGGAATAAATAGTATTGGACATCAGTCAAATTCATAAAAATGACTGAAGTCATAATGGCACTTTTTGGTTAATACTTTAATAAAAAATACCATAGGGAACATATAAAGAAACCTGCCTTAAAATATCTGGACCCAAGAGCAAACGAATGAATAAATGAATAAATAAATGGATGAATGAAAAATATTTTCAACAAAAAATAAAACCTACGTCTTTTTAATTTTCTGTCAAGAAACAGTTCAACCACACCACCAACACAGAGCAAAGACATTTGCAGCTTGGAATTTCTTGTCACCATTCACAGAAAAGAAAATGATAGTTCTCAGAACACTTAAATGTCACCAGAGGGAAGGTGCATGTGCCACCTGTTGGAGGAGTAGTAGAAGTTCAGATTCCTACACAGCACATTTCAAACCGGGTAACGTGCAAGAATTACAATATATCTGTAACAAAAAACAACTACTTTTCCATATATTTCACAATTCTTAACATTTAGAAATGTGCAATTTAATCAAATCAATCTAATCACTGAAGACATTTTAATTCCACCACAGAACAAAATATGCTTCTATTTCTTCTTTGGTCTAAAAAATAAAGTTACATAGTTGTACTTGAAATTCACTCCTGGCTGATCTGAATATTATACCCTATGACTAAATGTTTTGATGTAGTCTAACATGATTAGTGTCAAGAGATTCTTAAAACAAAAACATGTAGGAGGGTGTGGAACCAACATGTATATATTCCTTTTACAAAGGGAAAAAAGATTTTACAAATTGAATAGGCAAACTGTCTTCTCTAAAATATTAGCAACCTTTAAGAATTCTTAAAACCAACAGAAGCACAATGATCTTTCCAGACAAGCAATGATAATAGAGTAAGGATACTATCAAAATATAAAAAAAGCAAATGCACTACTGTGTACAGAGTGGCTATGGACAGCACACTAGACAAAGGCAGAGGAGAAAGTGACAGATCATTAGTGAAGTTAACAGGACTGGAAAGATTCATTTTGCTACATCACATATCAAAACATGAGCATCTAAATTTCATAGCGCACTCAGTGATCCCCTGTTCAGTCACTGATTTGCAGTGGCAGTAATGAATTCTATAATGTTCTCAATGGAAAGAACTGACCTAAGAAGAGAAAACTGTTACTAACCTGTTCTGTAACTGTTGTTCTTTGAGATGTGTTGCACATGTCCATTCCACTTCAGATGTGCACACCCAGTGCATAAAACCTGAAGATTTTTCCCTTTGTGGTACCTATGGATTTTTCCCTTTGTGATACACAGGTGGTCTTTGCTGCTCCATGCTGCTGCACAATGGTATAACGGTGGAGCCACCTCCACCCCCCTCAGTTCCTTCTTACCAGACAGACTCCAATAGAAGCGGGAAGGAGGGTGGGTCATGGAGTGGACATGTGCAGCACATCTTGAAGAACAGTTAGAGTAAAGGTTAGTAACTGTTTTTTCTTCTTTGATTGATTGCACATGTCCACTCTATTTCAGATGACTCCAAAGCAGTTCAAACTCCAGGTGTCATTCGGAGTCTACCTGAACAAGGACTAAAGAACTACTTGAGCCAAAAAAACTGCATAACCTGCATGAGATCCTGTAGAGTGCGCTCCAATCCTGCCTGGAAGGGGCACATTGGCAATATAATAGTACAGGCATAAGCAGGACAAAATCCTCTGCACTGAAAATGAAAGGCCTTTCATCCTGTCCACAACTGAGACGAACATGATCTAAAAGACCTAGTTCTGTCCAAGCAAAAAGCCAATACCCTTCTGACATCCAAGGTATGGAGCCTCTCCTCACCCTTATGAGAATGAGGATTAGCAAAGAATGTCAGTAAATATATGGCTTGATTGAGGTGGAATTCCGATACTACTATAGTCGGGAATTTCAGATGCAGACATAACTATTTTTCCCTTTGTGATACACCCAAACTGCGTAAAGAGGCTCAGCTATCAATGCTCCTAATTCTGCAACCCTTCTTGCAGAGGTAATAGCTACTAAAAATGCTACTTTCGTAGAGAGCTGCAGCAAAGAGTAGGTAGCCATCAGTTCAAAGGGCGGACCCATCAACCTTGTCAGCAGCACATTTATTTCTCCAGGGAAAAATATGGAACAAGGTTTCAGATGGAACAAGCAGTCCAAACCCTGTAGACAGAGGTTCAGATATGTAAAACACCCATCTCCTTTGACCCTAAGGAGACTCATTTCCACTTCAACAGGTAAGCATACCTAGTAGATGTCTTTCACCTATTCGGGAGAACATTTGGTACATTCCTTGAACACCCTGCCTCCTGAAGCATTAACAATGGAGAACTCAGGCTGTAAGATGGAGAGCAGCCAAGTGGAGATGTAGAGGCGATCGAGGTCCTGGGAGATCAGGGTAGGTTTCAGAGGTAGCATCAAACGAGCCCCGGCTGAGAGACTCAGCAGACTGGAGAGCCAATGCTGGCAAGGCCACACTGGAGCTATGCGGATCATGCAAGCATGAACCTGCTTGAGCTAAAGCAACACTCTGGAAAGGAGCAAAATGGGGGAGAAGAAGAGGGAGGCAGGCATACATCAGATTGCCTTTCCGAGACAGTAGGCAAGCATCCATCAGAGTTCCCTACCTGTGCCTTGCCCTTGAATAAAAGAGCTGAGACGTTCTGTTGAGATGAATAGCAAAACAGGTGTGTGTGAGGGACCCCCTAGATCTTAGGAATCTCTTGTGGCTTTAATGGATTGCCACATGGAATCTCACAATATCCGGCCTGAAAAACCACTTGTGATCTCTGCTGAATGATCTGTTCAGGGCAATTAGATGTATGGTATTGGTGATACAAAACTCCAGAAGATCTATTGCTTCTTAACAGAAAATTTGATCTGGGCCCTCTTTGTCCTTCCATGTAGAACATCAATGTAATGTTGTCCATGACAACCTGTAAAGTCTCTTTCTTGACGTGAGGGAAAAAAGCTTGACAGGCCAGATGAACAGCCCTCCAAGCTAGAAAAAAAGCAACTGTAACCAAAGTCAATGTGGGTAAGGAAGGGCAAAAAACTCCCATACACATGTTGGCTGGATTCATCCACCAGTCCAATGAGGCTAGTACTCCTGCAGGTACTTGAATGAGCATATCCAATGGGTGATGAGCCAGGGAGTACAATGAGTTTAACCAGCTCGGCAACTTTCTGAAACAAAGTCTGGCATGCTGAACCACATATGTGCAGGAGGACATGTGCCCCAGAAGTCTGAAGCAGGTGGGTTTTTGTTGTTGTTTTTGTAGCTGTTTATGAGCTTTGAGATCCATGGAAATGTTTAATATTGTCTGGAATGGCTGCGGAAGGAATGGCCTGTAGAATCTGGGATGACCCCATAAATTCTATTCTCTGAACTGGGGAGAACAGTGACTTGTCCTTTTTATCAACAGATCCAGAACCCTGAAAAGGGATCAGTTCCTGGATAGACTGACTTTTACTTGGAGCTTGGCTCAACCTTGTAACAGTCAGTCATCCAGGTGAGGAAATATTTGCATATCTGCTTTCCTCAGGAATAAAGCTACCACAGCAATGCGTTCTGTAAACACAGGAAAGCAGACAGCCAAAGGATAGGACCATGAACTAATAATGAATATGGTTGACCAGAAATCTTAGGAATCTCTTGTGGCTTTAATGGATTGCCACATGGAAATGTGTGTCTTTCAAGTCAAGGGCAACATACCAGTTGCCATGATCAGGAAGGGAATACTGGAGGCTAGGGTTATCATTTTAAACCTTATTTTCTTTATATGGTAGTTCAAATTTTGCAAGTTTTGCAAATTTTCCCAGAGTACACCCTGTTCTTCCCTGAGTGCTTAATGGTGGACAGTACCGGGGACCTTGATCATCTAGTGGAGCCAAGTCTCAGCTGCTTGCATGAGTTTGCCCTTTTGCATTTCTTTCTTGACACCGGAGAAGGGGATCAGTACTGACTTTCAGAAGCCCTGTCCATAGGGCCACTCCTCACTGATGCCAAAGTACTCTGTGTGTGCCCTGAGTGGGAATGTTCTGAAGGGGGACACCGGGCAACCTCCTTGAGACTGTGATGCAGTCTCATTTCTCTGTCCTTTTTTGTCCAGGGCTTGAAGTCCCTGCAATCTGGCAGAGTTTTCTAATGTGACTCCTGCCAAGGCACTTTAGGCAGGAGAACAAGGGTCTCTCACTGGCAAAGATTTTTTGCAGCTGGCACACAGCCTAAACCCCAGAGACTGATGCATATCCCTGTACTGAACGTTGGCAGCCTGAGAATAAGATGGAACCTGCTCCAAGAAAACAAAGACCAAAAAAAAAAAAACAGCAACAAAAACCACTACTAATCTAACATATGCCACTAACTATGTGCAGTAAGGAAGATAATTTTTCTGTAACGAGAGAGAAACTTGCAGTAGCAAGTCAATGTCCTCGGACTACCAAACACAGGCAGTAAAAAGGAACTGAGTGTCCAGGGTGGCTCTATCATTTATTCCATTGTGCAGTAGCATGAGGCAGCAGACGGCACCTGTGCTGCCCCCACAGGTACCGCTAAGGAAAAATCTCCAACTCTGGTGCACTGGGTGTGCATACCTGAACTGGAAAGGACATATGCAATCACTCGAAAAATAATGATTGATGCTTCCAAAACTCTGAACAAATGGAACTTAATTGGTCTCTATGGAATGGTAACTATAAGAAATAGTAACCACTTGAATATTATTTTTTGAGGATGGCGGCAGTCTAAATACAAGTTTGAAAAATAACTGACTGCTGAATTTACTTTGTCAATTCTAAGAAACAGCCAAGCAAATCTTATATATTCTAATTGTGTAGCAAGAAAAACCCTGAATCTCATTTTCTCTCCAAAGCTGAACAAGTAAACAATACTAAATTACTTCTCAAATAAATATAAAATATTTACAATTATTTTAACGCACAGTAACTAAAGCAGTTAAATTTAAAATAGAAAATCAGCAGTAAGGATATCAACATATGTACATTAAGCTTTTCATAGGCCCTTTTTAAAAAATGCTAAAGCTTTTTTTTGTGGTAAGATAAACTCCAAAAAAAAAAGTGTTACTTCACTGTTGTTAGAACTAAAATGAACTGATCAGGCCATGTTCAAAGGAAATGAAAATGTCAAAGAGAAAAAAAATTCTGATCAGCTCAGCTCATGTGTCACTACAACAAAGTAACTGGAAGCAGCCAGATTTCCCTTGCTGGATTCACCCAGAATGGGGGTGTCTTCAGCTGGAGCAGAGCTAGCATAAACAGTTCCTATATTGCCCCTACCATCATCACCCATAGCCCGGTGCATGCTGGGCTGGGGAGAGGGCATGGCTGGAGCACAATATGTTCCAACAATACCAAGCTAAATGAGAGCCCCTTGGGACAGGTTACTAACCATTTCAAGGACTAAGATTTAAAAGGTGTATTGTTAGAACATGTTTGTCACTGATTTTCAGTGAACTATGCTGGTCCTGACACAGTGACAAACTGTGCACAGTCATGTGCATTTTAAATGCAACATTTAAGAGCTTTTTAGACACTTGGGCCCAAATTCTTTTCCGTGTCCAGTCTTCGCTGCAATAGATTACCATTTGCAGCTCCTTATTTCTTAGCCAAACTCTGTGCTGGTGCTGGCATAGTTTAAGCTTAGTCTTGACTAGCATTTAAAAATGTGCTAGTCAAAAGCCTTTGCTAACATGCTCTACAACTCTATCCAATTCCTTGTCCACAGTAGAGTTTTAGAACATGTTAGCAAACACATTTTAATATCGCATCTTTAAACCTTTAAGGAGCTGCAAATGGTAATCTATTGAAATGAAGACTGGACCTGAAGATAATTTGGACCCAAGTCTCTAAAAAGCTCTTAAATGTTACATTTAAAATGCACATGACTAAACAGGACTTTTATTAAAGCTACCTTTATTATATAAAAAACTAAAATAGGATTGTAAAACTATGATATTATTGGCAGTTTCTCATTTAAAAAGAAGTATGGAGCCAATCTGATTGTTATGGCCACGTTAATATCTTTAACAATTTAATAATATTCTAGGTCTATAGTTTGATCTTTTTCATTTGTTATGGTTATTGTACTCTCGTTGGAGTTTTGAAAATAATACTATGTTTAGTATATCTAGTTTAAGGTGGTCAAAGCAGAAAACTGCCCATCACTAATGGAGTCTAAATCAACGATATTTAGGTGAAAATGTAAGTATATACAGATCATATCATCTTGTCCACTGTCACCAACCTGTTATTTACAATACAATCCTTCATCTAAAGCTGAACAACAACTAACCTTTTCCAACAAAATGGTTTTAAAAAGTGATAAATCATATAACATCCCATCCTATGCCAAAATAGAAAGATGCCATGGGAGCTTTCTAGAATATATTCCCATGTTAAAATGTTATCGCTAATGGAACACTAATTCACACTTACACAAAATCCACTAAAGCCATATAAAATTATAATTGTATCAAAGAATAAATGCGATTAGAATAAGGAGATTTTAGAATATGTTCTCTAAGCATTAGCTCAAAAAAACTAAAGGAAACAAATGAATATGTTTACCTTTTCTACACTGCATATTTTATAATTTTTTTTCTGTTAAACTTTATAGGATTCTATCAATAAAAAAAACTCGGTTATAAATTCATAAAATACACTTTCAATTCAAACAGCTGACAGTACAGCTTTAGCTGCAGCTGCTGAACAGTTAATTGCAGGTGCATCTTCTTTAGTGAGTTTATAGACTGTCTTTGCCCAATAGTGTACTCTACTTCATTCATATTCTAAACCCAAATTTCAGGATTACAATAAGTTACAGCACATACGAACTCAGTCTTCACCTAAATCAGTGATGAGTATGGGTTCTTGCAAAGGAATATCCGGTACTGGAACGCTGGTCTTTCCTATTCGAACTTTTGCAGGTTTACGCTGATGTCGCATCTTTCGTAGTTCAGTGTGTTTAAAGTGTGAAGCAATGTGAGTCTTTCTGTGGCCAGATGTTCTGAACTTTTTATCACAGTGAGGACAAGCAAAAGGTCTAACACCTGAAAGAGATTAAAATATATTACTTCATGGTTTACTCCCATGTCCGCAGGAATAAAAGCTATGGAATCCAAATAGTAAAATCATAACCGTGTGTTTACAGAGACTGACATGACCAAATGCGGGGAAGATGTGTGTGTTATTTTTCCTTGGGGGAAGAGAGCAGAAATGGGAGATTGTGTGTGTGCTGTTTAAGTACATGGCTAACTTAAAAGTGAAGGACAGATTAGTTCCATCCATGCTCCATAAATGAGAGGGAAACTTAGCACAAAAATTCCCAAACTGATGGAAAGAGGGAATAGTGACTATGTGGCACCCTCTTCACTATCAACTACAAGCCAGTAGGAATGCCTGAAGGGTGAACTCCATGCTGGAACACCACAGAAATTGGAATCGCAGAACTACTGCACTCAGCAGCTTTCAACTCAGGTATACAAGCTTCTACCACCTTCAGGGCCAGTCCACAAACATTTTGGCACCTGAGGCGGGGAGCTCAAATGACGCCCCCATGCCCTCTCGCTTGGACCAAAACTTTGAAAGGTCTCAATTCTGCCTTCTTCCTGTTCCACTCCTCTCATGGTACTGCTCTACCTACCCACCCCAATAAAGGAGAACTAACAACTTAAAATGCCTTGTTCAAAAATTTTAAGTAATGCCTAACTTTCAAATGCCTGAACAGCAAATGTTACTTTTCTTGTCTGCATAGTAAACACTGGCATTTTTATCTGTTTGAATAATCAAAGTGGTGATTTCTGTGCCCTCTTGGTTGCAAAGATTTGAACTGCTTCCTGAAGGTCCACAGTCTGGGCCAACTCATGCTCTATTGAGATTGTTACAAGGCCGACCAGCCTCTCCTGTGTCATTATGGAGTGTGGATGTGTTTTTATTAAACTTCAGCTTCGAGAAGCTGCGTTCTCCACTGGCAACTGTTACAGGAAGTGTTTGAAGTATGTGCAGAGCATCAAAAGCATTTGGAAAGAGGGTGGTCATCTTATTTGTGCACATATATTCTAGAACACCCTTTGGAGTTGATCCTGCTGAAATGTATCTTGAAAGGGCTTTCAGTTCATCACCTAAATCATTCGCATCAATATAGCGCATGTCATCATGTGTCCACACTGTTCCTAGTGCCCTGCATTGCTGGTGTAGGTCTTCTTAAGGTATAGTGAGGAGTTTTGGAATATCATACAACATCCCAAATATACTGCAGTGTTCCTTGAGCTGCATGAAACGTTCTTCAACTGACTGTACTCCACAATCTAGCAACTGGTTAAAGAATTCAACTTTGAATTGTTGTTTGGGGTCTCTTATGGGATTATCCTGTGCCTCGTAATCAAAATGTCTTCTTCTTCGCTGACTCTTGTATTCTTGATAATATTCTTGGGTGGGAAAATAGCTTCAGTGTGAAGTTCCTCTGCCAACTTCTGTCCACTCTTCAGAACATTTTGAAATCCCTCATCTGTCCAGTAAGACTGCAGGTATGACTTTGCTTTGTCCAGTTGTTCCACTGCTCCAGACATATCAAGGCCAACACCTTGGAGTCTCTTGCTTACATTTATTTCAAACAGTATGTCATGCCACAACACTAAGCCACACAGAAATTTGAAGTTATCTATGTTTCTGGTGATTCCATTTCCCTCTGCCACTGTTCTCCCATGAACAGTTCCTGTCATAGCATTATCCTCCATAATGGCAACTATAGCATCATCTATCTTCCCAATTTGGTGTTTGATAGGCTTTATCGCCTCCACTCGACTTTCCTATTGTGTGGCACTCAGTGGTTTCCGTGTCAGAGAGGATGTTCCCAAATGTTGCTTCAAAATTTGCCATCGATGAGTTGATGCAGAACAAAATACAGAGATGCTTTCAATTACATTAAAAAAATTCAACAGCCTCACTAGAAGCTGATGCTGCATCACTGACCACCAAGTTCAATGAATGAACTGCATGGGACAAAAAAAGTTCGAGGGTTTAATTCTCGGATCCGTGTCTGCACGCCTCTGTTCTTTCCTCTCATGTTAGCACCATTATCATAGCCCTGACCTCTCACGTCAGCTATCGCAATTCCTGTATCTTCCAGCTTTTTAAGAAGCACATTTGTCATACCAGCTCCTGTAGTATCATCAATGTCAATAAATTCTAGAAAATGCTCTCTGACAGTCACCATTGAAGGAACATTTTCACTAGATTCTGTTGTTGTTACAAAACGCACCATTAAAGTCATTTGTTCCGTATGGCTGATGTCAGGTGTGCAGTCCGGAATAACAGAATAATATCTTGCTGACTTCAGATCTGCCACAATCTTCTGTGCGACTTTTGTTGCCAGTAACATTTTGAATTGTTTTTCCAAGATAGTGGTGTGTGTACATTTCTTGGGTGGTGACTCTTAGACGCTCCTGGAGTACAGCATCAAACTCAGCCATCAGCTCCACAATTTTAAGGAAGTTTCCATTGTTTGGCACATACAGCTGATCTGAAGTGCCACGCAGTGCTAGGTTTTGTGTAGCAAGCAGTCTCACTATGGCAATGAGCCATTTCAGAACATTTTTCCAGTAAAGAGACTCTGATGCAATCTTCTCTTGATACTGATCATCTATGGTGGCCTTTAACCATAGTCTCATCTCGAGCTCTTTCCACCTATGGAATGCTCTCTGATGATTTGCTGCCTTCTCAAGCCATGCCAGATTTCTAGCCAGATTTTTCCAGTCCTTTGTTCCTGTAAAACCCAACGTGACTGGAACATTAGACTGGAAGAGTTTGCAACAAAAACAGTATGCAGCATTCTGGGTTTTTGAGTATATAAGCCATGGCCTCTTCACTTTGTCACCATTGGGGATTTCATGCCAGTAATGTGTTGGATGGAAACTTCTATTTTCATTGTCTTTGGGAAACGAAGTTTTTCACTTGCTGTGGCCAGGGCCGGCTCTAGGCACCAGCAAAACAAGCTGGTGCTTGGGGCGGCACATTTTTAGGGGCAGCATGGCCGGCGCCAGAATGCTGCCCCTAAAAATGTGCCCCGGCCACCCTAGTTCACCTCCGCTGCTGCTGCCACGGCGTGCGAAAAAGCTGATTCGCGCGCCGTTACTCGCCCTCCCTCCCAGGCTCTCAAACCTGGGGGGGGGGGGGGGGAGAGATCCCGAGCGGCCGTTTCACGCACCGCTGCTCCCCCTCCCTCCCAGGCTCCCAAGCCTGGGAGGGAGGGGGAGAAGCGGCGCCCGCGCCGCGGCCACTCGGAGTCTCCCCCTCCCTCCCAGGCTCTCAAACCTGGGATGGGGGGAGACTCCGAGTGGCCGCGGCGCGGGTGCCGCTTCTCCCCCTCCCTCCCTCCTAGGCTTGAGAGCCTGGGGGGAGGAAGCAGGGCTGGGGATTTGGGGAAGGGGCAGAGTTGAGGCGGGGCCAGGGGTGGACTAATTAAAGAACGGGAGGGGGGGGGGGGAGCGGCCAAAATTGTTTTTGCTTTGGGCGGCAAAAATTCTAGAGCCGGCCCTGGCTGTGGCCCATGTAGTACAAGGAAGTCCCTCAGGCTACTGCTCAAATGGGCCCACAGTCCTGTATCATCTAGACTTAAGGAACTAAACTCAGCAGCAGCGGTTTCTTGCGCCTCCACCACACTCTTCTCTGATCTACACTTTTCTTCAGGAATGTACATGGTTACATCCATTTGAGATGGAGATATGGATGCTGCAGTAGCTGCCAGGTCACTTGCACTCTGACTAACTGGAAAATCAGGCATCTCCTCACCACTCACATACTCACTGAGGCCGGAAGGCTCATCGTAAACACTTCTGTCTATGTATCTCAGAAAAGCTCCTTCCTGCTTAGATAGAAAAGCTTCCTCTCTTTTTCTGAATGCTGCCCCAGAGGGGTATTTTCTTCTTTCACTCACGACTGCTGTTCTGTGCCAGCTATAGTGGCTCTCAACACTCAACTGAAGGGGACAAATAAGCAGGCTGGTAGCAGGGCCTGAGTGAGGGAAGATATCACATCTTAAGGGTCTAACTGGCCCTACTACTTCAGTTGACTGCCTGTTCTCCTCAAGTGGGTTCAGGGAAGCAGCAGGAAACAGGAAGCTCCCTGACAAGCTGGTGTTAATCAGTCCAGGCTCCTGAGGGTGCTAGAGAGGTAAATAAGAGACACCTCCTCCTCATTCTCCCTGCAGCTCCTGCTGCTTTCTGTTATTCCCTCTCACCTTTTCTCCTGCCTGCCTGTTATGTCTCTTGTGCCCTCCTTCCTCCAGCACAGCACTCCACCATCTCTGCGCATCTAGAGCAGAGAGAATACATATGCACCAGAAGCAGACAATTTTCTACACTCTGGGTCCTAGTAGCACTGCCCCACAGTCTGGCACCTGAGGCAGCCGCCTCAGTTCGCCTCATGGTAAGACCAGCCCTGACCACCTTCAGTGATTCAGTAGCTTCATAATTCAAGAAAGAGTTTTTGTCTGGAGGCCTGGAACAGCTAAAGAACTGGCCCTCCAGGTATATGTTCCAGGAGAAAATGAAAAACAAGAGTGAAGGAAGGAAACAACATATGTGGACAGTTGTGGTTTAGCAGAGAAAAGGGAGTTAAAGTCACACACCAATGAGAATTGGGACATGAACAAGTTAAAATATTTGATGAATAGAAGTTTATAATACAAGAATTCAACAGGGTTACTATTTAAATTCTTATGAAGTTATTTGTCAGAGACAAAATACTTCATTCTATATTCGATATTTATGATGGTGCCTGATCGCCTTCATATCTACAAACCAAACTCTGTCCCCTATTCTTGAAGGGCTTCTGAACATCATATAAAACCATAGGGATAACTCACAGGCCTTACCTGTATGCAGACGAATGTGAACTTTTAAGCTTCCTGAGGTGGAAAAACATTTCATACAATACTGGCACTTAAAAGCTTTAATGCCAGTGTGTGTTTTTGTGTGTGCTGTGAGAGTGCTCTTCACAGCAAAGGCGCGGAAACACTGGGGACACTTGAATGGCTTCTCATGCGTGTGAATTCGAATGTGGCGCACTAGATCACTGGGTTTTTTAAATTCTTTAGAGCAATATGGGCAAACATGCCATCTTATTCCATTCTCTTCACGTACAGAACCTGAAATAAACAACACTGAAATTAGATGTGTGCCTGTTTATATTTGTAAGTTAATAAACAATCTGTTAAATTGACATTGTCACTCAAAAGATGAGAATTAAAAATGAGCACTGAAGACTCTTGCCAAGACTTAGTAAACAAAGCGTAATGCACTTCTCAGATACCTTCCCCTTAGAGTAAATACTCCTTATAGAAATATGATTAAAATAAAATCAAGATAATGCTATTTAATCGTAGTTACCAACATACCTGTAATGAAGGAGGACAAAAAACAACAAAATACACCTATAGTAACATTTTATTCTACAGTGTGGAGTGTGTGTATGGGAATAGCATATAATGTATTAGCCATTTTTGAGTTGTATATTTGTGTTGACAGGATTTAAGCATAGCATACTCAATTACTGAATTGTTATACTCCTCAGAGGATTGCTATAAAAAAAAAAAAAAAGTATCACGATTATAGGTCTGCAATTGGGGACACATGGGTTTGTTTTGTTCATTTGTCTCTTTTAAATAGACTATTAAAAACAGTGTCCAGAATAGCAGAAAGCTGGTGAATAGCATTGTTTTATTAGAAATGTCAAATTCACTACGAAGATATCAGAGAATGAATAGTCATTCCAAAAGCAGATTCCAGTAGCTCCAATGGAGGAAAGGTCTTTTAATACTTTTATACAAAAAACCTAGAGAACACAATGTGAAGAATGTAAACGAAAGCTCTGAGATTGATTCTAAGGATCATGTGAATCAGCACCAAATCACCTTAATCGTCATAACAATATTATGCCCAATATCTTCATTTCCCATTAACAATTAAACTGATTTTGCCTATTTGTAAAAGTTTTATTTTAAAAAAGTTACTCTCTATTTTCTTTCCATAATCTCTTGCCAGACGTTTACAAAAAATCTACTCTAGTGAGCAAACTTATAAAATGGATTTCCTAAATGTTATCTAATTTTCTTTTTAGTACTTTTAAAAATGTATCTTCTCTCCACAAATTTTATCAGGCTTGCTATTATTATTATTATGGAATTCCCACTCTAACCAAGCATATTCTTTTCCAGTAGACTTATCAAACAGGGATACACACATGCAATAGATTGGCTACCACCATTAATAAATGAAGGTTATTTACTTGTAATCAAAGCTCTTTGAGATGACTCTGCATCATCTCATTTATGGGTAATGAGCCAAACAGTGCAACCTACTAGTGGAACATTCTCCCAGCAATGCCTGTTGGAGCGCACACACTGCTCTTCTGCCCCTCCCATCAGCATTCAAAAACATTCTGAGGATGAAGCTATATAAGGGGGTGCTATGTCCACTACAACCTCAGTTCCTTCCACTACTGAGTCAGAGAAAGCAAGCACTCTGGGCAAGAAGGGAAGGTGGATGGGAAGTGTGATTATGCAGAGTCATCTCGAAGAATTCGGATTATAAAAAACCTTCATTTCTTCTCTGAGTGGCTCTGTATATTCCTATTTATGGATAGTTTGGCAAGCAGTGCTGAAAACTCAGGAGGTGGGTATAAAGTCCTAATTAAATAATGATTGAAACACAGCTTAAACGGACCTGGCTTCTGAGGTAGGAGAAAACCCCGCATCAGATAGACTGGCGTGGTTCACTTCTGACTGGCGCTTGTGGTTGGAAAGAACTGAGGCTATAGAGGGAGCAGTGCCCCTGTATATAGCCTCACTCTTTGTGAACACTGAAAGGGGGGGGGGGGAGAGGGGTAAGCGGGGAGAGGAAGAGAAAGCCAACAGGCGCTATTTGTAAAGGTTCCACCATTAGACTTCACCAGGTAGGGAACATACAGAGCCACTTGAAGAAAAATTCTCTCTTACATTAAGAACTTTCTGCCTAAAGAAATTCTACTTGGTGCACATCCTGAAAGAACTTAAGTCAACATACTATACATGTACCACTGAATTTAAAATAATTTAGGCTACAAATTAGAGTTTTGTTCTTTTTACATTTATAAAAAGAGAACAGAACTGAAAGATTAAATTTAAGCAATGTACTTTTTCACGGAAACAGGATTAATTCTTTGAACTTTAATCTTACATTTAAGATTTGTATTACTAATACTTTTCCTATTTTACCCCCTACATTTGCAAAATAGTCTTCATGTTTAGAATCCTGTTTGTAGATTATGTCTCATTTCCAATGCCTCACTTTGTGCTAGTTGCAAATACCAGCGCATCAGGTCTTCACAAACTTGCCTGATGCGCATTCAAATGCAGTACAATTCCCTTCTTTAAAAACAAGGTTCATATGACTGACACTTGGTATTTTTAAAGTTTTTCCTTTGTTCTAGCTAGCTTAAAAATATCAAAAGTTACTTTTGATATTAATGTTACACTTTGAAGTAATTTGGTATGTATGAAATGGGCTCTACACACCTAATAGGATTTTAACTCCCTTTAAAACTGAGAAGCGTCGGACAACACTGGGATTCTCTACATAAGCAATGTATTTTTCAGTCATGCTTTTAGCTCTGGAGGTGTTCAGTTCAATCTCTGGTTTCAGCCAAGATGGAAGCCACTAATATGTCAGCTGATAATTTAGTGCTTGTCTGAACTGAAATTCCCCTTCCAGAGAGTTTAGTAGATGCACTGGAACTTGGCTTTAGCCAAGCAGAAGATAAGTGTATAGGTTGGTTAAGATGAAAGCAGGATACACCCCAACTTTCTGCCAAAGGTTGTAAGTGCAGGGAAACTTTGTTCTTATGGAACTTAGTAAAACAGTGGTCCACCATCATGGCCCCCAGTTTGTCTACCCTGTTTGCAGAAGTAATAGCTTGCAGAAGGCAACCTTCATGGAAAAAAGAGACAGGGAGCAGGAGGCCATACGTTCAAAGGGCAATTTCATCAACACCGAGAGGACAAGACTGAGGTCCCATTGCAGAGCAAAGGGTTGAATGGGTGGCTAAGTCTAGAGGAGGTTCTTCCAAAACCTGGTAGTCAAGCGATGCATACAGAGAGAGCGCCCCTCCTCAAAGGGGTGCAAGGCACTGAAAGTGGCTATATGAACCTTGATGGAGTTGAGATCAAGTCCTGATGCCTTCAGGGGACAGGAAATAGTCCAGAAGAAGAGGGAGGTCCATGTGCTCAGGGGCAAAACCCCTCTGCTGGGCCGACAGGGTGAAACGCTTCCACTCGGCCCTATAGGACCCGCCTCATGGATTACTCGAGAGGATGTCTTGTACTGCTGATGAACATTCCTGCTCTAGAGAAGATGTCTGTTCAAAAACCAAGCTCTTAGGTGAAGCATCTGCAGATTGAGATGCCTGATCCTGCCGCCATGTTACGTGAGGAGTTCCAGGAAAGCTGGCAGGGGACGCGCTGACATGCAGAGAAGGAGGGGAAACCAAAAACAGTGAGACAGAATGAGGCAATCAGAATGACCATCGCTCTTCCTATCTGATCTTGTGTGGACATGCGGTAGGAGCAGTAGGGGAGGAAAGTCATAAATGATTTGGTCTGACCAGCGGATGAACGGGGCACTGCCTTGAGAAAGGGTACTCATCTCCCCACTGCAGAGCAGTACTAGGTGCATTTGCTGTCAGTGTGGGATGCAAGAGGTCCCAGGTCAGAGTCCCCCAGCGGTCAAAAAGGTCAGCAGCCACAGTGTCATGAAAGTCCCATTCATGGTCAGCCATGAATGCCCTGCTGAGAGAGTCCACAATTACATTCCAAGTCCCAGGAAGATACACTGCTGACAACAGGGTCTTGTGGGTAATGCACAAATCCCAAAGACAAAAAATTTCCGCACAGAGCACTGACATCATCAGGCTCCCGTTTGTTGATGCAGAAATGGTGGGGGTAATTGTCCGCCACGATGAGAACATGACGGGAGTGAATGGATGGGAGAAATGAGCTAAATGCTCTCCGCACCGCCTGAATTTCCAAGATATTGATGTGCATTTGGGATTCCTGAGTGTAGGGTTGCCAACCCTTCAAGATTGGCCTGGAGTCTCCAGGAATTAAAGATGAATCTTTAATTAAAAATTATGGATCTCCAGGAATACATCCAACCAACATTGGCAACCCTACCTGAGTGGCTCAAGTCTCTTGTGTCATGTGCTCACCCACGTGGGCGCCCCATCCTATGAGTGACACGTCCATGACAATCATGCTTGGTGATGATGGGAAGAAAGGTATCCTGGTACAGACCTGACCTGGGTTTGTCCATCATTAGAGGGGAGGAGAGAACCTTGGGGGCAGGGGAACTGTCAGTAGGAAGTCCTTGGTATAGTGCATAGGAAAATAGGCCCTCACAGCCACACAGTTGCAGGCAGTGAAAGCAAAGATGACAGAAGGCGGTAATGTACGTGCAGGTCGCCATGTGACCAAGAAGGGAAAGGCAAATCCTGACCGGAACAGAAGAACTGGAAACCACCTTGGTAACTGGTTCTTGTAGGGTCTGGAACCTGTCCTCCAGTAGTAGGCACATGCAGAGACCACATCAATGTGGGCCCCAATGAATTCTAGGGACTGTGGGGGATCCAAACTGGATTTTTCAACCTTTACACTCATCCCCAGTGAGGAGAGGAGCGTGAACAGCATGGAGGTCAAGACTCGAGCCTCCGCTTTGGATCACGTTGCTATCAGTCAGTCATTGAGATAAGGGAATATAAGGACCCCTTGACACCGAAGATGGGTCCCCACTACTGAGAAAACTTTGGTGAAGACCACGGAGAACCGGTGAGTCTGAACAACAGAATACTGTATTGGATGTACTGATGACCTGCCGTGAATCTCAAGAAACATCTGTGGATATCTACATGAAAGTAAGCATCCTGCATATCGAGAGCCATAAACCATATGCCCTTTTCTAGCAAAGATATGATGGCTGCTAGGGTGACAATATGAAACTTTGGTTTGCATATGAAGTGGTTGAGATGACAGATGTCTAAGATCAGTCTCCACCTGCCCTTCTTCTTGCGAACTAGGAAACAGGTGGAATAGAACCCTGTGCCCTCTTAGGTCATAGGAACAGGTTCAACCGTTCCCCCAGCAAGGCTAAGCCATCGCTGGTGACACCATTAAAATGGGGTCGTGACCCACTTTGGGGTCCTGACCCACAGTTTGAGAACTGCTGATTTAGTGAACAGAGCCAAGTAATTTGAGATTCGAAATTGAAGGCTGACAGAGGACAAGACCTTGCGACCCAGAAGGTCCAGTCACATGCCCTCTTTATTCACTGAGGTGGAGCGTGGGTGGTGTTGCCAGACTCACTCCATTGCCGCCTGTGCAACCAGGGAATTAGGTGGGGGGTGAAAGAACAGAAACTCAAACCCCTCTGCAGGTACATAGTACCTCTTCTCCGCCCCCCTGGGGGTGGGGACCTAAGTGGTCAAAGTGTGCCAGAAGAGTCTGAGCTGGTTGAAGAATGGTGTAGGGCATGCAACTCCTGTTTTGGAATCAACCTTAAGTCTCTGCTTCCTACACGAAGAACAAGCAACATAAGATGACTATTAAACTCTGAGCCACAGGAGCTTAAGTATTGCTTGTCACAGAGCTTCAACCGGCTGGCACTGAAGCAGTACTGGCAATGCCTTTACTGTACTGATCTTCAATCTGAACTAAGGATGAATAGGAAGAATCCAAACTTGGATGCACAGAATGGGGAAGAGAAAATGGAAACCAATGCACACACACAAGTTCTGCTAAAAACAAACAAATAAATGAAGTGTTAGTGTTTTTGAAATTCCATAAGCATTTTATTGATATATCAACTGTATGCATTTTAGGAAATTCCTCTACACTACAGTGACAGGTGCTACAGAAAACTGTAAGATATTGTAGTTATTACTGCACAAAAGTTGTATGTAGAAAACATTTCCAACATTACCAGGTAAAAATGGTGATTTTTTCTTTATAACCTTTTTCTCTTTTTTATCCATCTTATCTGGGCTTTCTTGCTCTTTATCTTGTTCTGCATTATTAGGGTCAGCTTGATGGTTAGAAAGATTCTGAACATCTGGATTTTGATCCTGTGTTGTAGGATTCTTAGCCTGGCTGCAGTCTGTAGGATGCGCTGAGACTGGAATTGAAGACAGCCCACTGTTTTCTAAGGCTTGCTAAGGCAAAACAAAACTAGAAGATTAGGAAAGAAAAACTAAACAAAATTATTCTAAATTTGCTCTGCTCAAACAACTATATAGGATCAATACAGTTATGATTAAAGGAATTTAATCAAGTGTCTTACAACTACAAAATTTTAGCTCAATTTCAAAATTGCAAAGTTTTAGAGATCTTTCCTTTACAAAGGTGGTAAACAGTAATCTGTTTACTTTGGGGGGAGGGATAGCTCAGTGGTTTGAGCACTGGCCTGCTAAACCCAGGATTGTGAGTTCAATCTTTGAGGGGGCCACTTAGGGATCTGGGGCAAAATCAGTACTTGGTCCTGCTAGTGAAGGCAGGGGGCTGGACTCAATGACCTTTTGGGGTCCCTTCCAGTTCTATGAAATAGGTATATCTCCATATATTATTAATTACATAATTGAACTGGAACTGGATTTTCTCCAGCAACACATGTACAAGCAATGACTTCCGAGAAAACAAATTGAATCTACAAAGCCCAATTAAAAAGATGTGTTTTCTCTTAAATCTCCATTCCAGTTGTTATTTACCAGTTACTTCTAATTTAAAAAAAAAAATTATTCCATTAAAGTTGTAGAGATTATATGTTAAATTGTACTTAAAAAATACAGATATACATCCAATAACTGGAAAAATTAATCTCAAAGCAGAACAATTTTTTCTCTTTTAGTGGGGAGAGGGCAGTTAAGATTCATAGAATAAGTGTATGTTTACACTACAAATGTTAGCCCGTCGACCTAGTGGTGTCTACACTGAGGCTTAGGTCAACTTAGTTACATCACTGAGGGCTCTGAAATTTTTCACAGCCCTGAGCGCTATAATTAACCTGAGCTAACTCTCTAGTGTAGACAGCCCTTAGGCTTTGATCCTATAATTCATTGTACCTGCAGAGAACCCCACTGACCTGATAAGGCTCTGCTCGGGGATAACAGTGCATTGCAGAATTAAGGCCTGAATGTTTCAAAAAGGGGTTCAGATGAATAGTGTGGTTGGTTGATGCTCAAGAGAAGAGAGACTAATACATAAATAGTGTGCAACCTTTTCAGCTTGAAGACTGAACATATTTGAGAAAGATCAAGGGGCCACGACCAATATTTAAGATGAATATTTTCTACCCTGTTCTGTTCCCTTTCTGCCAACTGAGCCCCTGACGCTACAAAGGAACGATTAAGAGGCAATTGGACAGCAATGGGTTTGAGAGAGAGTTGGAGCAATGCGGTTGATCCAAATACTCCAGCTTAAACATCACAGGGTGCAGCTCAGAGAACAAATTCTCAATTCATAATCAAATAGAAAATTTCTTAACATGCTCATCCTGGATGGCCACAATTTAGATCCTTGAATGCCAGAAGTGGTCCATGGACCACAGAAAAAACAAAAGGACAATCTTAATTTTAAAAAATATTTAGTGTCATTCACTTCCAACTAGTATTTATTGCATTCCAATCTGATCACATAATGGGGCCAAAGAAACATCTTGCTGCACTCTGCACACTGTATTTTCATTATTTCAATTTTTCCCGTTAGGCAAAGAAGTCAATTCAGGCATACAAACACCTTATTGTTGTAATCAACTGCTGATTTCACTAGAAGGATAATTACAAAGACACTGTTGAATGCTAAACTACTTATTATGTAAATACACCCTACCTGCAAAATGTCTCGATTGAGTCCTACTGCAATATTGAGTTGCTGGCCAGGTTGCTGGGGCTGGTTATTTTCCACTGGACCTGGCTCTGACAGCTCAAGGAGCTGCTGAATGACATCTGTTACAGCCTGTTGCCCTTGTTGACCTGCAGCTGAAGTTACTTGGTTTTCTGTCTGTTGAAGAAGTGGAGACCGAAAATGTGTGGCCTGAAATATACAGCGGTATATTTGTAAAGGAAAATGAAAGAGATACGTATAAAGAAAGTTTGACTTACCAGTCTATTTTCTTTATCTGAAATACGTCTGCTAATTGTCCACTGTGAGGATGTCCACTCATGTAAGACTGGGAAGTTTACAGAGCTGTCATTCAAGGACTGCTGATTCCACTAAAGGACTGCTCCTCTATTCTCCTTCCAGAAGGAGTTTTTCCCAAGCTCTACAGCTGTAAGCTTACAGCTTGAATTAAGTTTATGATAAAATATTGGCCCCTCACCAATTCATACAGCTTGGTGACCTATTTTGAACTACTGAATTTTGCAGGTAAGGGTACACAAAAAAGTAAATGTAATCACAAAAAATACTTCAAAAAGCTTTTATTTTTTATCAAAAATACTTTAAGTATATTTGTAAATTGTCTAGAATATTTAATAACAGTAATGATGCCTCAGTGATACATAGTTTCACAGTTAAACTCAAACTGTTAAGCCTTTGTGAAACAGAGACTATTGTATATGTGTGTGACTTAGTAATACAGTCAACAAATTATATAAAATAAACTCTGTGAATAAGTGTATCATCATATTGGTAGACATATTGCTGAGAAAGAAAGTCAACAGTTGAGACAAATTTCCCTTTTCCCCTTGAAACCATGTAACAGGGATGGAAGACCTGGGACAGCCAACCCTGATTACTAAGAAGCCACACTTGGGAGAAATCAGCAGATTTCCCTATGAAGATCAGCAGGAAGCTGTAAGCAGGGGGGAATGCTCAGGGATCAGAGACTGCTAGGAGTGAGCAGACTCCAGCAGAAAGTCCTGGGAGTTAGGACTGAGAGTCCAGTCCCACAGGGCCTGGAGTGGTCTACCAAAGTATGGAAGCAAAACCTTCATTCTGTATCAACTTTTGGGTGGACTTTGTTTTGGGATCTTGATTTTTCTTTGAAGTTTTATTTAGGTTAATATATCCAGTCCCCAAGGAGAGATATTTCTGACCAAGAAAAAACCTTGGTGACATTTTATTTCAACAGTCCACGAGGGGAAACTGAGGCTCTCTGCCTGCAGTCTGCCCAAAAGGCTGCCTTATATTACAAACCTCCTTAACCAATCCTCCATTGTAGGAAAGTGGCCAACAAAGGTAAGCTATCTGTTCCCATCTCTACCACGTTTTTCACAACTTTTATTGTATTGTATAGAATAAGTTACTACTTCTAATATAATTACTTCATACTTAGGGTGCTTTGCAAATGTCCAGTGTCCCTGTCATTTGCTTTAAGCAGGAGACCACCTTTTATCACTTCCTGATGACAGATGGTGCTCTTCTATTTATCTGGCAGTTTGGTATTCAGCAGAAGCTAACAATTACCTTACTTGGCTCTCAGTTTTACAATGCCTCAGTCACTATAGCGGAGCCTCTATATTTTCTGCCAGCAAACCATCTGCAGTTTGTTTGTTTGTTTTAAGAGGGTACCTGTGGGCACCTGCCACAAAGAAAAATAATATAGCTGTGATCCAAAAGCTAATTTTATAGATTTATCCTTACTGGGGATCCATTCTTCAGCTCTTTGCAGAAATATTTTGGTCTAAATGAATAAGAGGCACATGGTACTGATTGCTTTCTTCTTAAAAGCCTCCCTCACTTTATATGCCAAGTCCTTGGAAAATCTCCTTCAATAACAATTACAAGGTTGTTGATTTTAAAAAAAAGAAAAAAGAAAAAAAAGAAAAAAAGAAACTAGTCATATTACAGCAACATTCTTCAGACAAGTCAGGTTTATCTTTTTGATTTTGTTTTAATCTTCAATCTTCTGCCTTTATATGAGGAAGTTCGTTCTCCTTGTAATAAACTGTTCCAGACTAGAAAGTAATGGATCATAAAACTTCCTCTCTGAACTATATAGGTAATGCCTTCTTCATTTTTTTCACTTCTTTGATTCAACCTCTTTTTACTCCAAAAATTTAAATAACTTTTGAACAGAACAACAAAGTACAATGCTGAAAATAATTTTTGTTAAGTCTAAAAATCAAATTTCTCCACCCATGTTGGCTCTCTCCCTCTTTCTTTTCTTCTTCATCCTTAGAAAGAAGGGTGAAAAAGAAATCCAAGGACTCATTCTTCAGCTAATTTTATTTTTCCTTTTTATAACCTGGAATAAAACAAACAGGGTGGCTAGCCTTATTCTTTCCACTTAACTTGACAATCTATTGGGTTTATCCACTTTTTCCCCTCACTGCAGATTTAGTCCTGTGAATATACCAATGGTTTTCAACCTTTTTTCATTTGTGGATCCCTAAAAAAATTTTGAATGGAGGTGCAGATCCCTTTGAAAATCTTAGACAGTCTGCAGAACCCCAAGGGTCCACAGGTTACTTCTTACTCAGAGAGCTTTTCTTTTATTTCCTTAACAAGGATTCCGCAACATACATTTGCTGGCCATGCAATTCTGTTCTTGGGCATACACAGGCTAATATTCACTTCTGTTCCTCAAGCAATGAGAAGCCACCTTATTGCTTCAAGGTGCGCTAAGTAGAGTCCTCTCTGCATACTACCAAAGTGGCTTTAGGATGAATTTTACTTAATCTTTTACTCTAAGTTTGTTTTCCATTTTGAAAAGCTTTTCCTCCATGGCTCTTTCCATAGCTAAAACACTCTCTTGCAGACCTGATGGGGGTAAAGACCTTGCCTTCACATTTTGTGATGATACCAAATAATTAGGGTAAAAAAATTTGTTTCACCTTGCAGTTCCCTACTTGGAATTGGATGAATAGTTCTGAATCAACATTAAAAAAGTGAGCTGGCACTCACTCACAAGAAGAGATATTTGTCACCCGGTTTTACACACACACACACTATCTTTGTTCATCTTGTTGAGGACCAGGATGGCGAGATCTCTGCTCAGCTCTCAATTTGACAGAAACTCTGTCTAAACAGATTAACAACAATACATATATTCTTCATTTTGTACTTACTGCAAAATGAAGGTGCAACAACTTCAGAAATAGTATTTTCTGGGAGTAGAATGTAGCAGAGGTCCTTAGAGGAGCAAGCAGTCCTAGATTGACAGTTCTATAAGCTGCCCATTCTCCAGCAAGAGGAGGACAACCCTCCATTGAAGGGCTGGCTAAACATAATATTGAAGGGGAAACACTCAATTTGACAACCCTTTCATACCTATTTAGACAGCATGTGTGTGCATGTGCACCTACACATCAGACTAGGTGTTGTGTATGCTCAAACATAGGTCATAATGTTTCAATGAAACCACAGAAAAGTTTTAGTTACCATTTCCATAATGTTCCCCCATTATATCTATAAAAGTGACAAAGATTTCCTTCCAGGCTGTAACTTGGAATGCTTATGTATCCAACTTATAATACACCAAATATTTTATTACTGTTCCATAATAAAGATATCTGCCATCCATTCCTTTTAAGAACAAAAAAGCATGGTTTAGCTTTTTTTTTTTAAAACAACTTTTACTCTGTCCTAGCATAAAAATAGGAAAGAACTGTATTTGTCAGACCCTTAATCAACAAGGGTTTGTACCATTTACAAAAAAAAAAAAAAAAAGTGCATTTAGTGAAAGCAAAATATTTACAAAAGTTTTCACAAGTGCTTATGCGAGTTAAGAGCCTAAGAGACTTAAGACCCAATTTTGAGTGTTGCAGCCCACTGACTTCAAATTTCAGTTGTAGGTAATAACATATAAAAATCAGCAATAACGCACTTCTGACAGTTTTACCAAGAGCAAATGCATATAGCAGTAGCAATGCTAAGCAGGTGACTATGTGGCTGAAATACCTGCCCTCAATTGTTCTGGGGATGAAGTCCCGAGAAAAAAAGTACAGTAGACTAAAGTTTCCCCCTCAATCTCTACCACTCAGTCTTTGCTAGCCACCTGCTCACTGCTGATTTTGCTCTGGTTGCTGAGTTACTAAACAGCTGACTCCTTTCTCTGTACACTTGCTTCTTTCTGGAGCACCCACTCAACATCTCTGTCACAATGAGGAAGCAGCAAAAGCTAGAAGCAGTGTAAATTCAGACCACCAGGGTGCACACTGACTGCTTAATCACCTGCTGCATAAGAAATGGCTTCTCCTATCGATTAATGATAAGAGGGGGAAATGGGTGACCAGTTAAGAACGTAAGAATGGCCATACTGGGTCAGACAAAATGTCCATCTAGCCCAGTATCCTGTCTTCTGACAGTGGCCAATGCCAAGTGCCCCAGAGGGAATGAACAAAACAGGTAATCATCAAGTAATCCATTCCCTGTCACCCATTCCCAGCTTCTGGCAAAGTTTCACCTTGAGTATTGTTTGAAAGCTTTTGAATAATCTGGCATCTACATACATGACAACTGCGTCTTATTCATACTAAGCCCTTGTCTTTCTTAAGCACCAAGCTGTCATGCAAAATATACAAGGAATGTCACTTGCAAACCTAACGGACTATGTATACTGTATTCCAAAGCATTCTAGCTGAAATATCCTTCTTAAGAAAGTATTTTCAAGTCCTAATTTTATTTCTTCTCTATAACAATACCTTTCTCTTCTCAGATAATCAACTGTATATACTCATTCATAAGCCAAATATCTTTGGTAAAAAAAAATGACGCATCAAAGAGCGGGGGTCGGCTTACAAACAGGTCTACACCAAAATTTGATGATTTTAAACTCTATGGAATCATTGAATATCTAATACATTGTCATTTTGTTTACCTGGCGTGTCTGCAGACATGGAGCCCCGGGGCTCCATGCCTGCAGACACTCCAAGTAAATAAAACGTCCTGACACGCCAGCGGCTTACCCTGACGGCCGGGAGCCAAAGTTTGCCAATCCCTGAAATATAGGGTCGGCTTATGAAAGGGTCATATGGTTTTTGATATTTTTACCTAACCATCTTGGGGGGTCAGCTTATAAACGAATGGGCTAATGAACGAGTATATACATTACTTATTCTTGATTATTTATAACTTCCTCACTTTCCACCAAACAAAGCTAGTTGAGCTTATAGAGAAAGAGTTAACAAAACAAGTGAAAATTTGCCCAAAAAAAAGTAATATATTTTAAAAGACAACTGCCTTTAATGAAGGTCGGGTTTTTTTAAATTATAAAATGTATATATTATATATATATATATATAAAGCATTTCAAAGTACACCTTCTGCCACCAGCTGTTATGCTGGGGTTTGCTAGAGAGTCCTGGGAAGGCAGCCTTGAAGTTCTCTTCCACAGTTCCCGCATTGCACGAGTCCTCCCTAATGGATGCACTCCCTAATGCTTTTAGAGCCCTTTTATGGTGCACTAATCATCTTACCTGCCCTACAGGGAACGGAGTGGGGTATCTGACGTGTTTTCCAAGAGTTTTTGAATGGAGTTGTGTATGCAGTTATCAGGAAACGTTTATGAATTGACTTGCTATAGTCCTAATTAACCATTTACAAGCATTAACAGATTTGCATTCACAAATTGGGAACAGCATTCTATAAGGCCCTTTAATCAAATATCAACCCACCTTCCAGAGAACTGTGTGTTTGTTAATACATAATATTAATAAATGTCTGCAAAGTTCTAAAAGCTGCAATTCCCTTTTAACATGCCTGCCATCTTAGTATTGACACAAATAAATTAAGAAAACTCTATACTTACATTCTTCCATTTATTATCAACAGGTTGCATCAGGTTAGCAGGAGATGTCATTAGAGGCTGGGCCACAGGATCCTACAAATAAAAGAATGGCAAAGACAGTAAGCTACTGTATTAAATGAAAAAAGATATCGCTTAATATTAAGTGTAAAACTTACAAATAAGCTTTCAATAACATCAAACCACGGCTAGAGTAAAAGAGACAGACACTTCAAGGGTTGGATAGATTTCCAGGAATCTCTTCGCTAAATCAACCCCTGGTGGATCCATCGCCACAGCATCAATCCATAGAAAGTAGAGAAGAGCCTTCACTCACTTAATCTCTCTCTCTCTCACACACACACACACACACACAAACTATTGTTGTTAGTTCTTTCACCGTGTGTTATTTTAGTTTATTGACTGGTCTATGCATTTCATAATCTTTATTTCTCTCTTATGCTTAAATTTAATTATTTGAGTAGAGTTCTAAAATGCCTAACCTGTCCTGGCTGGAGTAATTATCCCTACAGTAATTTTTTAAAAATATATATTATATCTAGGTTTTTGGTTTCTGCTGGTGGCGCACATCCGCTCGATATAGTGCACGTAACAAAATTCTTTCCGCACATGGATGGAAAAAATTAGAGGGAACACTGATATAGGGTTGTTGGGTGTTTTTGCAGACTCAATAATAAAAATAATGTACAGTTGCCTCTATTCTTTACTGGACCTAAACAGAATAAAAACAAATAAGATGCTTTCCACGTTCTTGTCTTTTGCTGTTATAGTTTCTTTTGCCTTTTTGGCTGCCTTTTTTTTTTTTTTTTTTTTTTAAGACTTGCTAGCTCATAAGAGTGCTTCTTTGAAAAGTGATATTTGTACGTTTGTTAATATTTTTCACAGCAGCAGACTTGCTAGCTAGCTAGGAGGTAGCTGCACTTCGCACCACTGGTGAGTGTAGGCCCAGCCCTGCTGCAGTGCCCCAAATTTCCTGGTGCCCTACGCAGCTGCGTACTTTGCGTATGGGTAAGGACAGCCCTGAGGAGATCGGTGTGGAGGCAACAGGGGCCAAAGGTGATGGGGGTGGATTGGTGAGCCCACGGCCAGCACCCGCTGCCACGTGGCTGGGCACCACAGCCGGAACCCAAAGCCCGGTGACCGCCACCACACAGCCAGGGTCGGAGTGCATGGCTGAAACCAGGGTTGGAGAATGCAGCAGGGGCCAGGGGCAATTGGAAGGGGGTGGTTTGCCTGCCGTCGCCACCACTGGGCGGCCGGGACTGGATCTGGATCCCCGCGGCTAGAACCTGAAACCTTTCAGCCAGAGATGGAGCCCGCCACTATGTGGCCATAACCCAGGGCCAGAGGAGGCAGCGGGGGCTGGGGTGGGGTTGAGCTGGGGGACAGAACCAGGTGATGGCGCCAGTCATCCCACCACCTCAGGGCTGAAGCTGGAAACCCAAATCCCACTGCACCCGGCAAGTTGGGGAACTCACATCAGCTGCCTTCTCTTCTGGCATCTGTGGCTCCAGAGGAGAGTAGGGTGGGAGAGGGGATGCTGCTTTGTCCCTGCCCCGCCCTGCCATCACCGCCCAGGCAGCTGTGGCCGCACGAAAAGAGAACACTGTCCTAAGATATTCCAGTAACCAGACAGTTGCATTTAATGTCAAAGCAAGCTTCTTGGGTTGGATGTGTGCATGGATTTTTTTGTTTACTTGTTTGTTTTACTATTAATTAGCATTACCATTATGCTTAGGAGCCCCAATCAAGGAACAGAACCCGACTGCATGAGGCACTGTGACAAACAAAGAACAAAAAATGGTCCCTGCCTCAAAGAGCTTATAATTGAACAACAGATGGATACTGACGAACAGCCCAAGGAAACAGAGAGAGATGGGTGTGGGTGTAAATATAAAAATAAGAGAGAGAGAGAGAGAGAATGAATATCAACTCCTATCCCCAAAAAGATAAATGAACGTGATAGTTGCAGGGGAAAATATGCTTTTCAAACAGTATTCACACTGTTTAAAACAGAAAAGTAAATCCCTTGATCTTAAATAATAATGTTATAACTTGTATAAACAAAAAAGCCATTTGGCTGCCTTTATTGTTATCTGAGCAATTCCTCTCACAAACTGCTTTCTAACATTCAATTTCTATCCCAACATTACCCCAAAGCATGCTGAGAGCATTAGATATCCAACTGGATTGAGACAAAATATGACAAGCCTCGTTTGCTATGGTCGTTTTTAGAACCAAGCAGCTATTACTAGGTTTGGGTGGTTTGGTTTTTCCCAAATCCTTGGAATTCAAAATGCATCAAAGTAATATTTGAGAATTAGAGAGACAGAGTATAGATAAAATTGCAGGTAAACGTCACTTAAAAAAATTGAAGCCATCTCTGATGATTATGGTTGTTAGGAACAGAAGGTTAAGGCCACTCCTTGCAGAACACTGTCCCTGGACTTGCATCAGGTGAGTTGATAGTTCCACTGGTACTACATCAAAGACAAATGTCTACAGGAAGCCTATGTTCAGCATTTGGTGTCATGCTACCCAACGTAGTAAAGTCTCAAGTACAGTCGGGTATGAGGAGTCATGTAAGCTGATGATGTCATGAGACCATGAACCACAGGAAAAAGTAACGAGTCTGCTCTGAATATGCCCATAAAGTGATGAACACTTGCTGGATGCTAGCAAATTTTTCCTCTGGAAGGAACAGCCTGGCTTCTACTGAGTTCAGTACTGCATCTATAAAATACTATTTGTGAGAGAGTCAGAGACTAAACTATTCCATTTTATTTGCAGCCTCATGAGTGGAACAGGCTTACAGTAGTGGCAATGGCTCATATCAAGTCCTGTTTTGTCTTGTTTTTTAAAAGCCATTCATAAAAGTATGTGCAGAGGTATATCTTAATATCCGAGGATAAGATGCCACTGTAACTAGGCATTTGGTGAAAATGACTGCTGACAGCCCAAAGGGAAGAACCTTGAATTCAAAAGCATCTATCTCCCAAGAAGAATCTCATTAATCTATACTGCAGGGGTGGCCAAACCGCGGCTCACGAAACGTATTTGGCAATTTTACAGTTAAACTTTGGCTCGTGGAGCCCCATGCTCCGTCCTCTCATTCTCTGCCTACCAGACTCAGGGCCTCTGCCCTGCAGCAGAGTGGTGGGGCTAGGTCTTCTGCCAGAAATGACTGATGTCTGCTGAGGGGGGAGGGGGCAGCAATTTAAAGTTTGCCCCCCGCAACTGCTTGAGTGAACCTCCGCAGGAACATCCCCTCGTCTTCCCTTCAGTGCCCCCTCCTTGCAGCTCCAGGTGTTAACTTCACCTGGAGAAGCAGCAGCAAACAGCAGGCAGTTGCAGGGAGGAACCAGTGCTTTAGCTCCCGGGGGAGGCAGCAACAAAAGCATCAGCTCTCCCTGTAGCTCCCAACTGTTTGCTGCTGCCTCTCCCCACAGCCACAGCTTCCTTCTTGCCGGCTCCAGCAGCTGCAGTGCAGGGAGGGGGCTTGGCAGCACCATGTGACTGAACAGGGCCAGCAAACCTTGGCAAAAAACATGGGGGTGTTAGGTGACCTCATGTCACCTCTGGCTTCAGCCCCACGGGACACGTCTACTAGGACTCAGCCTCATTCCTGTTGAAGCTCCAAGACCCAACAGGCGCCTCCCATGGGGCTGAAGCCCCAAGCCCCGGCAGACGTACTCCAGCTCTTGAACTTCTGAAGATTGTCATATGTGGCTCGGAGAGTCAGTAAGTTTGGCCACCCCTGCTCTAGTGGTTCTTCCTAAAGATGAGAATCCTGAATTTTGATATCTTTAAATACCTGTTCAGGTTTCTGAGTCCAGAAAGAGTCTTAAACCGTCCACCTTCATGGGGGGGGGGATGAGGAAATACCAGGAATTCTTTGCTCTCAATAGATTAGGAAGACTCCTTGTATGGATTCCCTTGACAGCAGAGAGTCCACCTTCTATAGGAAGACAGTCTCATGAAAGTTAAGAAGAAAGAGAGCGAGGAAAAAAGCGAGAGCTAGGACCTGGTGCAGAAGTGATTGGAAATTCATTGTGGGTGATCTCCAAAACTCAGCAATAGAAATCAAGCACCAGGTACTGTAAAAGAATGCCAGATGAAGATTAAGGGAGGGCATGGAGGAAAAATGGTTACATACCTCTACTGTAACTGTTGTTCTTTGAGATGTGTTGCACATATCTATTCCACTTCAGGTTTGTGCACAAAAAGTGCACTGTAGCCGGAGAGTTTTCCTGAGCAGTACCCATCAGGGAAGCACGTGCAACAAGTATCTCCTCATGTGTCCAGGTCAGAGAATAAAATGCACAGCTGCCCTAGAGTCCCCTCAGCTCCTTCACACTGAATCCTAACCTAACAGACTTCAAAGCAGAGGAAAGGACAGCAGGGTGTAGAATGGGCATGTACCACACATCTCTAAAAACAGTTACAGTACGGGTATGCACCCAAGTGATTGCACATGTCTATTCTAGAGCTGTCAAGCAATTTAAAAAAATAATTGCGTTGTTAAACAATAGAATACCATTTATTTAAATATTTTTGAGTGTTTCCTACATTTTCAAATATATTGATTTCAATTACACAGTATACAAAGTGCACAGCACTCCTTCTATATTTATTTTTATTATAAATATTTACACTGTGAAAAACAAAATAAATAGTATTTTTCAATTCACCTAAGACAAGTACTGTAGTGCAATCTCTATCATGAAAGTTGAACTTACAAATGTAGAATTGTGTACAAAAAAAAAAACTGTTAAAAAAACAAAATGTAAGACTTCAGAGCCTCCCAAGTCCACTCAGTCCTACTTCTTGTTCAGCCAATCGCTCAAACAAGTTTGTTTACATTTGCAGGAGATAATGCTGCCTGCTTCTTGTTTACAATGTCACCTTAAAGTGAGAACGGGCGTTCACATGGCACTGTTATAGCTGGCATCGCAAGATAATTACGTGCTAGATGCGCTAAAAATTCCTATGTCCCTTCATGCTTCAACCACCATTCCAGAGGACATACATCTATGCTGATCATAGAATCATAGGACTGGAAGGGACCTTGAGAGGTCATCTAGTCGAGTCCCCTGCACTCATGGCAGGACTAAGTATTATCTAGACCACGGGTTCTGCTCGAATGATCCATAGCAGTGTAGACCGACGTATGTTCGTTTTCATCATCTGAGTCAGATGCCACCAGCAGAAGGTTGATTTTCTTTTTTGGTGGTTTGGGTTCTGTAGTTTCCGCATCGGAGTATTGCTCTTTTAAGATTCTGAAAGCATGCTCCACACCTCGTCCCTCTCTGATTTTGGAAGGCACTTCAGATTCTTAAACTTTGAGTTGAGTGCTGTAGCTATTTTAATGGTTAACTTTTTAAACAATATTTACATTCCTAATCTGCAGTGAAAGTGTTCTTAAAACAACATGTGCGAGGTCATCATCTAAGACTGCTATAACATAAAATATATGGCAGAATTTTCATAAAACAGAACAGGAGACATACAATTCTCCCTCAAAGAGTTCAGCCTCAAATTTAATTAATACATTTTTTTTTTTAAACGAGCATCATCAGCATGGAAGCATGTCCTCTGGAACGGTGGTCGAAGCATGAAGGGGCATACGAATGTTTAGCATATCTGGCATGTAAATTCCATGCAATGTCTGCTACAAAAGCGCCATGCGAAAGCTGGTTCTCAGTTTCAGGTGACATTGTAAGTAAGAAGTGGGCAGCATTATCTCCCGTAAAAGTAAACAAACTTGTTCAGCCAGTTGCTAAGACAAACAAGAAGTAGAACTGAGTGGACTCAGAGGCTCTGAAGCTTTATATTGTTTTATTTTTGAGTGCAGTGATTTTTTGTACATAATTCTACATTTGTAAGTTCAACTTTCATGATAAAGAGATTGCACAACAGTACTTGTATGAGGTGAACTGAAAAATACTATTTCTTTTGTTTTTCTTGTTCAGCCAATCACTTGGACAAACAAGTTTGTTTACATTTGCAAGAGATAATGCTGCCCACTTCTTGTTTACAATGTCACCTGAAAGTGAGAACAGTATTCACATGGCACTGTTGTAGCCTGCATCGCAAGATATTTACATTCCAGATGTGCTAAAAATTCATATGTCCCTTTATGTTTCAACCACCCAGAGGGCATGCATCCATGCTGATGACAGAATACTGCTCGATAATGATACATAGCAGTGTAGACCGACGTATGTTCATTTTCATCATCTGAGCCAGATGACACCAACAGAAAGTTGATTTTCTTTTTTGATGGTTTGGGTTCTGTAGTTCCCTAGGGTTACCATATTTCAGCAAGCAAAAAAAAGAGGACGGGAGAAGCCCCGCCCCTGCCCTGCCCTAGCCCCGCCCCATCCTGCCCTAGCCCCCCCTGCCCTTCCCACTCCCCCCCCTCAGAACCTCCAACCTTCCCCCCGCTCCTTGTCCCCTGACTGCCCCCTCCTGGGACCCCTGCCCCTGACTGCCCCCCAGGACTTCACCCCCTACCTAAGCCTCCCTGCCTCTTGTCCCCTGACTCCCCAACCCTTATCCACACCCTCACCCCCAGATAGACCCCTGGGACTCCCACGTCCCATCCAACCACTCCCCACCCCCTGGCAGCCCCCCCAGAACTCCCGATCCATCTAAACCCCTCTGCTCCCTGCCACCTGACAGCACCCCCCAGAACTCCCAAACATCCCCCCCCGCTCCCTGTCCCTTGACTGCCCCCTCCTGGGACCCCTGCTCCTAACTGCCCTCCAGAACCCCACCCCCTACCTAAGCCTCCCTGTTCCTTGTCCCCTAACTACCCCCTCCTAAGACCCCCCCCAATGCCCCCCAGCACCCTACCCGTTACCTGTACCCTGACTGCCCAAAACCTTATCCACACCCCCACCCCTAAAAAAGCCCCCCCTCCCCCGTCTCTTGACTGCCCCCTCCAGAACCTCCCTGGCCCCCTTGTTGTTGGCCTTTGTCTAATGTCTCTGTGAGCTTGCTCAGGAACGGCCTGAGCCGTTCGTCCCGGCACGCTGGGCAGCAATGAAGGAGGAGCTCCAGACTGCCGGAGGCAATCTGCGAATGCAGGGAGGGAGTGATCTCTGCTGCAGGGGAGAGGAGGAGGGGCTCTCTCTGGCTGTCGGAGCCCCATGTAAGTGGCACCATCCGGCAGGCTGCCCTGTTAGCCGCGAGCGCTCTGCATGGGGGGGGGGGGGGGGAAAGAGTCCGGACATTTACAAAATTCCCCCCGGACGCTATTTTTAGCTCAAAAAGCCGGACATGTCCAGGGGAATCCGGACGAATGGTAACCCTATAGTTCCCGCATCGGAGTGTTGCTCTTTTAAGACTTCTGCTTCAGATCTCGTTCCTCTCAGATTTTGGAAGGTACTTCAGATTCTTAAACCTTCGGTCGAGCACCGTAGCTAGCTTTAGAAATTTCACATTGGTACCTTCTTTGTGTTTTGTCAAATCTGCAGTGAAAGTGTTCTTAAAATGCACAACATTTGCTGGGTAATCATCTGAGACTGCTAGAACACGAAATATATGGCAGAATTTGCATAAAACTGAACAGGAGACATACAATTCTCCCTCAAAGAGTTCAGTCATAAATTTAATTAACACATTATTTTTTTAACGTGCGTCATCAGCATGGAAGCATGTCCTCTGGAACGGTGGCCAAAGCATGCAGCAGCATATGAATGTTTAGCATATCTGGCATGTAAATACCTCGCAATGCTGATTACAAAAGCGCCATGTGAACGCCCATTCTCACTTGCAGGTGACATTGTAAATAAGAAGTGGGCGGCATTATCTCCCATGAATGTAAACAAACTTGTTTGTTTTACCAATTGGCTGAACAAGAAGTAGGACTGAGTGGACTTATAGGCTCTAAAGTTTTACACTGTTTTGTTTTTGAGTGCAGTTCCATAACCCCAAAAAATATAAATATATAAATACACACACACTTGTAAGTTGCACTTTCACAATAAAGGAATTGCACTACAGTGCTTGTATGAGGTGAACTGAAAAATACTATTTCTTTTATCATTTTTACTGTGCAAATATTTGTAATAAAATATAATATAGAGTGAGCACTGTACACTTTGTATTCTGTGTTGTAATTGAAATCAATATATTTGAAAATGTAGAAAAACATCCAAAATATTTATTTAATTTCAATTGGTATTCTCTTGTTTAACAGTGCCACTAAAACAGCAATTAATCGCGATTTTTTTTTTTAGTTAATCGCGTGAGTTAACCACAATTAATCGACAGCCCTATTTAATTCTGAATGCAAGAATTCCAGAAAGACTGTCTGTCAGGAGGCTGTCAAGCTGATCTGCCCCTCCTCTCTCCCCTCCCCCTCAGGTAAAACACTGCTGTCATATTGTCTGTAAGTACTTGAACATACTTGCCCTTTCTCTGGTTGAGAAAAACTTGGCAGAAAAACTCTGAAAATTGCCCTCAATTATACAACATTGATGTGTATGGTTTGTTTGCCCACAGACCTTGAGCTTGCAAGGGACACAGATGTGCACCTCAACCGAAGGAAGATGTGTCCATAACCACAGTCATAGTAGGAAAGGAAGAGGAGGAGAGACAAAGAGACGTTGAACTGGATTCTCCACCAGTTCAGGGAAGATGGCACACTTGCAGATCTGTGAATTAATGTGTCCAGAGGGTGAGTTAATGGACAGTGGATGAATTTTAACCAGCCTTAAAGACATCTCAGGTATAGTTTGGCATGCTGAGTCACCTACATGCAAGTGGCCACATGTCCTAAAAGTTGCATACAGTTTCTCATCATTGTTTGAGGATAAGGTTGAAGGAAACTGCATAATTCCAAGATCACTTGAAAGCTGACCCAAGGAAGGTATGCCATTGTTGATGTTGAATCTAGCAATGCTTTGATAAACTCGATTCTCTGCACCAGAAAGTGACTGTATAATCAGGCCCAGCTGGTCAAATAGAATCTGAATTGCTCTGATGCCTTCTGTTGTCTGGAATGCCACCAAATAAGCCAATCATCTATATCGGGGTATACCTGATTAGCGATTCTGTGAAGAAGGGCAGCTACTCCAGCCATGCATTTGATAAACGCTCTGGGAGCTGATGAGAGACCAAAAGGGAGGATAAATCTCAGAAACCTCCTCTGGTGTGATGAATGGCCACACAAAAGCAGGCATCTGGAGGACCGAGAGCAGCATACCAATCTTCAGGATTGGGTGATGGGATGAAGTATGACAATGATATCGTACAAAACTTTATGTATTTGTTTAAGTTTTGTAGGTCTAAGATGGGTGAGGGACAGTGAAGGGGAAAGGGAAGCAGATCTAGTTTTTTGCTGTAACATGTAGCTCAGTTCCATAGTGCTTAGAACACATTTGTCGGTAGTGATGGCTTTCCACGCACCCAGGAAATCAGACAGTCTGTTTCCAAATGGAGGTGAAGAAGAAAAAGAAGATCCCTGATAATGAATATGTTGCTCTCGACTGAGCACTGCTTTGATGTAGTAGGGTGCTGTTCCAAGGTTGAGATGTGTGCTTCCTTCCAGATATGTCCAGCTATCTTTGAGGGTAACAGGATTGCCTCTGCAGCTGCTATTGATGAAACTGAAAGGGGAGCTCAGAGTGTCTCCAGTCATGTTCTGGATGTCTGGCAGATAAATTGCTGAAATTTCTATCTGATGGAGAATGAACCAGTTCCACAATAAAAACGAACAAGGAGTCCTTGTGGCACCTTAGAGACTAACAAATTTATTTGGGCATAAGATTTCGTGGGCGGAAGTCTGAGGGTCTATTGGAATATGATTAGACTTCACATGATGAGACTTCAATGCCATGGTCAGAACCTGAAAAGACTCTTAGATGTAGGGTCACATTTGTAACCACACAGAACTCTGCATCAAGTCCTTCAAGGAGCCCAATATCTGAGAAGGGCTAAGAAAGAGGTTGAAAGTTCCCATGTCTTCATGTAGAGTGTGGCATAGGGAATTTTCAAAGCCCCCTCAATGGTGCTCTGTACCATTCATGCAAAGGTGTGAACCTCCACGGTGGACTAGGAAGAGCACCAGGGCTTGACAACAAGGCATGCAGAGAAGAAGCCAGAATCAGCACTGGAGTCTGGTGCTTATGCACAATGACATGGAGAGGGCCCAAAGCATTCTCAGAAGGGAAAACCCTTTGCACGTAAGCACCAAGAGGCTAAATATGCTGTTCTGGTGCCAATAATAGTAGGAAATGAACTGCAAAGACCAGCACGTAGGGCTCCTGCACCAGACCAGGTGAGGAAGTGTGGTGGTACTACTTTTTCTTTTTCAAATTTCTTCAGAGTCAGAGTGTCACAGTCACAATAAAAATTCCCTCTCCACCCCGCCATGGGGTTTCCTGGGTAAACACCAGCACTGTATATTGCTAACACTTACATATGCATGGGAAAGTATCTTGGGAAGGGTCGAAGGCATGAGTGTGGAGTGAAAAATTCCTTTGCAGGTTGCAAGAGGCCAAAGGGGAGGTAGGGAGAAAGGAACGGATTAACTCGACAATTCAGCTAGGCTCAAAGATAAGGAGTAAAGGTAAGCAGGCACTGAGGTTGGCTTAGACATTGGGACCTTGTCAGATGGCAATCATGTTTAGTAGCAGAGGTCTTGCTCTTGGGTTGAAGAGATCCACTAATTGAACCCTTGATAGCAGCTGGAGCCAATGCTGCTAACTGCCTCTTAGGCACAGAAGTGGGCCATTCCAGACAAAATGCAGAATTCAGACCCAAGGGTAGTTTGCCCACCTTCAGTCCTTCGAAGGCCAAGTGGCCTGAAGCCTTAACTGCTGTTCCTGTTGACTCCTGGGCAAAAATCTTACACACTGTAGACGGTGAAGGGGAGCACATGCTGCCTAGGCATATTGGGCACCAGATGCATACATCCAATTCCAGAGCAGATGCTGGGCATGACATGCCCTTTTTAAAAAATCTATTTTGGGTCCCAATGCCAGAAGATTCCCAAGCGCTCTGAGGGAATAAGGAGATTCCTTCTAATTAACATAGATTAAACTATTCTAATCCAGTACTCCAGCTTGGGTGTCATTCATAATTTTTTTAAGCATACTCTCCACTTCCTCATCCAAGTCATTAATGAAACTCTTAAATAGTACCAGATTAGAACAGATCACTGAAGAGTCCACTAGACATATCCTCCCAGTTTGACAGCAGACCATTGATGACTACTCTTGGAGCCATAACTGATGTCTGTCATAAGAGGAGAATATGAGGGGCTTGATTTGCAAAAGTGTTGCACACCCTGAACTCCAACTGAAGTTAATGATACTCAGCAAATTTGAAAAAAATCAGGCCCGAAAGTTATTGGACCATGGGGTGGAAGGGGTTGCAAAAAGGCAGAGCTGTTTTCCCCTAGGAAATAAAAGGGAGTTCATTTAGTAAGGCATCTTCAGTACTTGTATGCACCATCATTCATCTTTAACACATTTTCCTATTGCATGCACCGACTCTTCATAAACTTGAATTTACTCACACTATTCTGTACAAACATAGCTAGTTCTTTTAAGGCCTCAGAAGAAACACATAAGAAATATATTAAGAGTTCTAATACCATCTGAAGGAGAATCATATCTATTAAAAATATCCAATTTTATTAAATTTTTAAAATCACTAGCACAATATAGAAAGTAAGTTAAGTTTACCGTTGTAACATGAGATGCTTCTGAAGTAGTGCTTGCTGAGTTCTGTGGACCACTCATATGCATCTTGCTGATGTGAGTATTTAAGCTGCCTAAGCTTTTGAAAACACAGCTACATTCTGTACAGTTATAGGTAGGGCCATTCTTCACCTTAAGGAATAAAGAAAATATGTTTTTTTTCCAAGATTTTTCCAGTTGTAATTTTTTCTTTATTTATAAACAATAAATATACTATATAGTCTTAGATAACTTTCTTTTAAATGAGCTATTTCTTCAATGCTATTTACCTCCAGCTAACAGAACAATTGAGTATCACTTTTTGGACCACGGCCATCACCATTCAGTGACATGATCATCATCTGTTGTCATGGGGAGCTTTTGTGGAACTTCAGGGTATGTCTACCCAGCAAAGAAAAATCCATGACTGGCACGTACCAGCTGACCTGGACCTGTAAGGCTTGGGCTGCGGGGCTCTGGGAACCACCCACCCCGCAGGGTTCTAGATCTCAGGCTCCAGCCCAAGCCCAGAAATCTACACAGCAATGAAACAGCCCTGCAGACCAAGCCCTCTGAGCACAAGTCGGATGGTACAGGCCAGCTGCGAGTTTTTCTTTGCTGTGTAGACATATCCGCAGAGAGTATATTAATATGAAAAAGAAAAATGCCCTTGGCCAGTGGTTTTCCAGCTTTTTTCCTCTCCATCTCATCCATGCATTAAAGCAATATTTATATAGAAACAAAAATCCAATAAGGCAGTTTATAAATAAGAACAAGGTTCCTAACTGAAGAGGATAATCCAAGTAATGTACAGATGAAAGACTGGAAATGGAAAGCAACAAAAAGCAAGTGAGTTAGTGGTGATGCTTAGAGAACGCATCTTGTTCATTTGCTTTTTTGTATGAGGTTTTGTTGTGGAATTTTTGTTTTAGATTTTTGTATTAGGTTTCGACCTTGGGGTAGTTTCTGTGTAGACATTTTTCAAACTGTGTGTTCATCAAGGAATGGAAGATGGAGGCAGGGTGGACTTGGTTAGAGACAAATAGGGCTACATAGAAGAAAGCACAAAAACTAAAATGCAAAGAACACATGAAGATGGGGGCAAGGACATTTAATCTTGTAGCTTGAACAGAGGAAGAAAAAACAAGATCAGAAAGGTAGGCAAGAGTTTGTAAAAGGATTTTGAAGGCAAGGACAAAAAAATTGATAATTAAGGTCAGAAGAAGCCACTAAAGGGATTTGTAAAGAAGTTAAACATAGCTGGAGTGGTGGGCAAGGTAGATGATCTGGTGGCAAGATTTGTACAAACTGAAGAGGAATAGGTCAAAATAAGGGAAGCCAAAAGAGAAGAAGGTTGCAGTAGTTGAAGCAAAAGACCAAAAAATAAGGACATACAAAAATTTTAGCAGAGGAAAAGGAAGAATTTTTTAAGAGGATGTAGAGAAAAATGTTGATGGGATATAGCAACAATAGCAACATGGTAGGAGGAAAGGAAAGAATGAGCTATCCAAATTATCCCAATGTTGCAAGCCTGTAAAAGAGTATGGCGTGCATGGCTGACTACACAGTAAAGCAGAGGGATGAAGTTCTGCTTTTCCCATGTTGAGCCAGAGCTGGTAGCAAGATATTCAAGAAGAGGTATCAGAGAGAAGAAGAAATACAACACTAAATGCAGGAAGTAGGACCCATGAGCCATCATAGTAGAGGTGGTGGTTGAACCAATGTGATCTGAGACTGGTCAAAGAGAGTGTGGAAAAAAAATAGGAGGGGCAAGTATACATTCTTGAGAAAATACCAGGGAATGTGAGAAAGAGAAAGTGAAGGATCTACCAAAGACGACTCTAGAGGCAGGATCAGAACAAGGACTGCATAACATGACAAGGCCTTTGGAAGAAAATGTTTCTAGGAGAGCATGATCAAATGATAGATCTTAAAATTGGGAATGGGGGGGGGGGGAAATCAATCAATAAATGAGGATGTTTTAGGAGGATCCCACAACAACCTGATGCTATTCAATAATTTGATCAATTACCTAGAAGAATCTCATTGCTAATAAAGTTTTTACAGATGAAGTGGTAAATAACTAGGACCAGTCACAGAGACAGATCTGAACAACTTGACAAGTGGGACAGAAATAAAATTGCCCGTTAATACAGCTAAATACAAAGTCATATATCAAGTAACAAAGAATGGTATGCCATATTTGTTTCATGGGGAACTGGATCCCAGAAAGCAGTGACTCTAAAGAGAACTTAAGGGACATGGAAGATAGTCAAACAAACATGAGCTCCCAGTGTAATACTGTAGATAAAAGGGTTAACACAATTCTTAGATGTACAAATAGAAGACTACATAATAGAAGCGGAGAGGTGATACTATTTTGGCATTGGTGAGACAACTACTACACTGTAATTCCATATCCATTGTTTTGCAATCCATACTAACACTCTCCACTCTCTTATTTATTTTAAGAAAGGCAGAAAAGTGATTTGGGGTCTGAAAAACACACCTTAATGAGAGACTGAAAAGGTTTAATCTATTTAGCTTATTTAAGCAAAGGTGACCAATGGCTTCTCTAACAATTTATATACTCGATCATAAGCCAGTTTATTTATAAGCCAACTCCCACCCCCAAGATGGATAAGTAAAAATGGAAAACGTTTATGACCCATTCATAAGCCGACCCTAGAATTCAGGAGTCAGCAAACTTTAGCACCCGGGCCATCAGGATAAGCCGCTGGTGGGCCGAGATAGTTTGTTTACCTCGAGCGTCCGCAGGCACGGAGGTAAACCTAAGTAAACAAAGTGTCCTGGCGCGCCAGCTGCTTACCCTGACGGGCCGGGACAGCAACTGGTGAGGAAATTTATGGGGGAGGGTAACTGGGGGGTCAGGGAAGTAACCCCTGTGACAACCCCCCACAAGACCCCACCCCTAGCCCGGGACTCCCACACTCTCCCCATCCCATCCCTTCCCACCTTATCTGGGGAGGATGTCTCTGGCCTGGCTGGAGCTGCTCCGGCAGGCTGGGAAGCGCAGCCACAGCCTGCTCCGGCGGGCCAGACCGGACGGCGCAGCCGCAGCACGTTCCAGCGGCCTGGGCCAGGCAGCACGGCCGCAGTGTGCTCTGGCAGGCCGGGCAGCGCGGCCACAGCCTGCTCTGGGGGGCAGGGCCGAGCATCACGGCTGCAGCCTGCCAGCCCTGGAGCTGCAGCTGCTTCGGAGGCTGGGGAGAGAGCAGCATGGCCAGAAGTGGAGACACTCTGGCCCCGCCTCTACCCTTCTGGCTCTGCTGGCTGTACTGCCTCTCCTTGCTCCCTCTGTTGGGGGGAGGGGCTGTGTCCCACCTCTCCCTCTCTATACCTGTTCATATGCCAACCCCCTTCTCTGATGCTTCCCCTTTTTACTAAAAAAAACTTGGCTTATAAACCAGCATATATGGTATATCAGTCTTGAAACACACACAGTTCCATCTATGCAACTTCCTAGCGTAGATGCAGCTATCCTGGTATAAAGGTGTTTCTGTTGTTACAGCTAGGGTTACCATACGTCCTCTTTTACCCGGACATGTCCGGCTTTTCGGCACTCAAACCCCCGTCCGGGGGGAATTGCCAAAAAGCCGAACATGTCCGGGAAAATGGTGGCTCTGCTCCTCCCCTGACTCTTCGGCTCTGTTTAAGAGCCGAGCTGCCCAAGCGCTATGGGCTTCAGGCAGCCCCCTTGCCTCCGGACCCCAGCCGCCGGCCGGGCACTTCCCCTGCCGGGCTCCGGTGGCACAGGGTCCGGAGGCACGGGGGCTGCCCGAAGCCGGTAGCGCTTGGGCAGCTCGGCTCTTAAACAGAGCCGAAGAGTCAGGGGAGGAGCAGAGCCTCTGGCCGCGGTGGCTCTGCTCCTCCCCGACTCTTCGGCTCTGTTTAAGAGCCAAGTGCTACCGGCTTCGGGCAGCCCCCATATCTCCGGACCCTGCGCCGCCGGAGCCCAGGAGGGGAAGTGCCCGGCTGGGGGCGCAGGGTCCGGAGGCAAGGGGGCTGCCCAAAGCCCGAGTGCTACCGGCTTCACAGTTTGCCGGGCAGCCTCCAGACCCTGTGCCCCTCCCGGGCTCCAGCTGCGCTGGGGAAGCACCGGCCGGGGGCGCAGGGTCTGGGGGCTGCCCGGCAAACCGTGAAGCCGGTAGCACTCGGGCAGCCCTTTCTGCGTGGCTGGGAGTGGGAGGGAGGAGGGGGCGGAGTTGGGGTGGGGAAGGGGCGGAGTTGGGGAGGGGCTAGGGGTGGGGAAATGGGCGGGGCCAGGGCCCGTGGAGGGTCCTCTTTTTTTATTTGTTAGATATGGTAACCCTAGTTACAGCTTACCGGAGTTTACCAAAATAAGCTACAATGATATAGCCACTTTAATACCAGGACAGATAACTGAGTCCACACTAGAGAATTGCACAGAATTGTATCTGTGTCAAAACTGATATAGTTAAATTGGTACAAAACCTGTGTGTAGACAAACCCTAAATCAAAATCTACAAGTAGCTAAACATGCAGAAGATACCTTATACTTCCAAGTTCTAATCTAGCAGACAAATTGAAAACCAGTTCCATTGGCTGGAAGCTAGAAAAATTCAAACTGGCACAAATTTTTAAACAGTCAGGGTAATACACCATTGGAATAGTTTACCAAGGATATGGCAGATTCTCCATCACCTGAAGCCTTTAAACCAAGATTAAGTTTCTTTCTGAAAAGATATGTTCAACCACAAGTTGTTGGGATCAGTGCAGAAACTTCTAGATAAAGTAGTATAGCCAGTGTTATGCAGAAAGTCAGACTACATGATTATAATGTCCTTTTTGAATTTAAGATCTCTGAATATGTGTGTCAAGAGACCATAAAGAAAAAAGTCAGAATGAAGAGTTGCAATACCACAGTTTGTATCTTCCATGGTAGTTTCTTTTGCTCCAACTGTAACCCAGAAAGCCCCTTCTAATGGCTATCATTTATTTCCTGGTATTGATGAGCGGAGGGGTATTGTCTGGGTTTGAAATCTCTGCCTGGTTGTCTTATCTTATAGTTTTGGAAAAGCTACCGGTTAAATCTTTACCCATTTGTATTTTCAATTATATCAAAGGCAGCTAGAGCCAAGGATAGTTTTTAAAAAAAAAAATACAAATTGTAATAAATAAAATTATCTTAAATTACTCAGCTGATACATCATAAACCAATATACTTGAAAGATAAAGAGTAAATGAATCCTCTGCTACTAATAAAAAAAATGTTAATTCAGATTAATGATTTTAGCAAGTCTAAATTACTAGATCAAATTGAGCAAAACTGCTCAGTAATCTCTACTTTAGCATATAATCCATGTTGGGTGCAGGCAACAAGGTACAACATTGGAATATGATGTAATATAAATAGGGTGGGTTAAATACGGAGAGGAAAAGGTTAAAAATTGATAAGCAGTATATTTAACAGCAATCATATTATTAACAAAATTGCATTTACCTCTGAATGAACTCTCTGTATATGAGACTGAAGATTGCCTTTTTGAGAAAAGGCTGCTGGACAAAAGGCACAAGCATGGGGTTTTTCACCAGTATGCTTAATCATGTGTGTCTGTAATGCCCCCTTCTGGTTAAAGGCTTTTCCACATTCACTACATGTAAATGGTCTTTCACCTAAAATAAATAAATAAATAAATAAATACATAAATCCATTACCAATAATGACATTATGTATTAGAGAGAAAAATAATGCCATCATAAGCAAAGCACATTACATGTACAGTAATAGTCTACCATCTGTTGTCATTGCATCTAACTCAATCACTAAACTGCCCATTTGCTCTTATTTGGATGTTGCGTGCTAGCATAGATTATTTGGTTTTCAAAAATAGCACTTACAACAATGTTACCTTTAATGTTTGTTATCCAAAAAGTATTTTTTCTTTTTCTTTTTTTTTTTTTAAAAAGAGATTAGAATTTAGATGCTGCTTTCTAGTATATGAGGCCTTTTTTAGAGTGATTAGATGACCTAACTAGCAATTCAGATTTTAGAAAATATTGAAATTGCTTCCATGGCCCTACAGGCTAATTTTTTTTTCCTGAAAGGGCTTGAAGACAGTGGCTAACAATGAAACAACTGTAACTATGGCTCTCTCTGGTGAGATGCTGTACAAATATAAAGAATGCATTTTATAAAAAGACAACAAAATTGATTTTTATTACATTTGTACAACACCTAAATACACTTCTACCTCAATACAACGCTGTCCTCGGGAGCCAATAAATCGTACCGCTTTATAGGTGAAACAGCGTTATATCGAACTTGCTTTGATCCACCGGCGTGCACAGCCCCTCCACCCCCCCGAGCACTGCTTTACTGTATTATATCAGAATTCGTGTTATATCCGGTCACATTATATCGAGGTAGAGGTATAGTGTTTGGGGCCCTGTGTTATCTATTGATTTATCTACTGATCTATGGAGTTAAATTAACCTTGCATATTCAGATATGCTATAACTGATTAGAATTTAGTGACTAACCCATTTCATGTGCAGTCATTTCACTGAGATCATATCTTCTCTCCCCCACTCCTCCAACCAACACATACACACTTTTTATTCTTCCTAGTGAACTGCGAATTTCTAAAAGTTCAAAGGATTTAAAGGACTCCTGTTCTCTCCATGAAGTACAATCTTGTTTCTTAGATTTATATTAGAATATATAAGTATGTAGAACAATAAATTCAAGACAGAATGAACTCAACAGGAAAATAACTTTTCAATTAACCTTTGGAAATACAACACTGAATTGTGAGACTACTTTTAAAATCAGTTGTAAGAGTGACCTCTTGTGTTTCTTTTCTGGATCTTCAATATATGAAACCTAAAACGGATATCCCTATTAAAACGTGAACTGACCACAATTCTAGGAGCAAGTTTGATGGATAATTCACCTTCCCCTTTTCAGTAAACTAAGCTGTCCACATGTACTATGGCTGTTATATTAAGGAAACTGGTACAGAGGGAAATGGTTGGGAATATTACCAATAGGATTCACCTGTGTTCTCCTAGAAATTAGAAAAAGAGAGTTCATTTATTCCTGCTGTGTATTGTCATCAGGAATAAGATATCTGCATGAGTATAAAGAGTTAACCTCTGCAATTTTTGTTAATGACTGCATTTAGAGCCCAATGCATTGCAGAACCATGTTGAAATGTATATATTTCTAGCTCTATGTTTGCCATAAATAGGGCCCTTCATTTTCTATTTTTATTTTATTTAATTTTTCCCAGGAATGTATCGGTCTTTACTACTACAACAACAAAAACAGCTGAAAATTGGTACAAAAAATATTTATTTTTCTGGGTAAATATCAGAAATTATTTTGGTGGACGGAAGGACGGAGGGAAGTATTCAGCAGACTAATGTTTTGATTAATGGAATTCAATGTGGTTTGAAATGTGTATGTGGTGGGCATTAGATTCATCAGTACATTCAGATGCACATGCACTCCAGAGCTTGCACGCATGCTTGTTTAGTGTGTGTATCTTCTAAGCTAATACATAGCCTTATTTCAACTGGCAACTCTGCATATACACACAGACTAAGGCATTATCGTAATACATATCTCATGCAATTTATTGTATTTTTATAATAAAATAAATTATTTTTTTATATATTTGAATCATACAAAAGTAGGGTGAAATCAGGAAAAAAAAAGTATTGTTTAAAAAAAAATTGAAATTTTTTTCAGTAAAAATCAGTTTAAATTGAAAACAAAGGGTCTTAGCCATAAAATCCCTGAAAATATACAATATAGTGTAGCAGGCAGACGGCCTGCAAGGATAGCTAAAGTGCTTTAACTGCCCCAATTCATCTCAATGTGTTAAGTCTGAAACCTAAATATAAGAATATAAATGCAAACATCTATTTATTTCAGTGTTGATAATTTTAGCAGAAACATCGAGCTAATGTGCGTATCCTGCAATTCTAAAGTGCCTCCCACTCATCTTCCCTCCACCAACACCTTCAGGTTCACCACTGACAACTTCAGCAATGCAGTTATGCCTGAAGGAATCACAGAAAAAACTTAAAATGTGGAAATGCCTTTAAATAAATAGACTTAACAAAAATAAAAATGAGACTCTGTACTATTATTCATTTTCATGTTCCATGCTTTAAAAAAAAAAAAAAAAAAAAAAAAAAAAAAAAAAAAAAAAAAGGGTCTGTGCAGCTGTTGTAGTATTTCCAGTCTGCCTCACCAAACATCAAGAGAATGCAAGAATTCTGACACAGAATTTAGATCCTGCTTTCTGCAGAGTATTTTGGGCCTTGTTTAGAGTGTTTAGATGAACTATCATGCAATTCAGATTTTAGAGAATTTTGAAATTGCTTCCACAAGTATAAAATCAGGTATTCCCCAAAAATAAATTTTGCAAAGCACTTTGAATAGCAGAATCTAGATTTGTACCACCATGAATATAAAAACCCACCGAACAAAGATTTCCTTGGCTTAATACAAAGAAAATTATGCACAATATGCACTAACTGCAGTACATAAGTCTCTAGTACAAAGGCAAGACTAGTTAGTATATAAGTAACCAGATAGACTGATGCTACTGCCAGAACCAGCTAAGAGAAAACAGTGCTTACCCATCTCACAATTTTTATTTATTTATTTTAAGAAAGACAAACTCCCACTTACCTGTATGTATTCTAACATGTCGGGTTAACTGACTTGGTTTTTGGAATGTCTTTCCACAGTGCGGACATGAATATGTAAACCCACTTCTGTCAATGTTTCGATTGTAAGATCTAGTATTGGATACCCTGGAAACATACACAAAGTAGTTACAAATAAAGACTTTTTATCCCCAGATTAAATATTTGAAAAAGATGACTTTTCATTACAACTACTTTTTCTGGATTTACAATAAATTTAGGTCAGAAATGCAGCTTCATTGACATTGTACAGCATGTGCTATAGTTTTTTGCTAACATTACAGAACTAATCAACAGCTGCAGCACCAGTATTTTTTATTTTTTTAACCATTCTGCCTGATAAATTTTGATATTTATTTCTCCAATGACAGCGATGGACACTTCATGAACTATCTTAAGACCTTCTTAGTGTAATTGGGTAGGTGTGGTGGAGGACACTACCACAATTTTACAAAAGTTGTTTTCTGGAGAAGAGAAAAAGCCTCTGTCACTGGACTAGGCTTCAAATACACCCTTAATTAAACTAATCTAGTTTGGTGGTGTCAGCTAGGTCCATATCTAAACCTCACAAATTTGAATATCTGGTATTCTCTAATCAGGTGATAAATGGGACTAAGATGGTATGAAGCAGTTTTGCAAGATTCTATTAATTCACAATGAATAAAATGTCTATGACTTTGAAAACATCAATCACCATAGTAAGTGGCAGATGAGCAAATTCAGTTCCTGACCTGGTAAATTTTGCAAGGTTGATATAGCAACTAGCAGTATCTCTTTCTATTCTAAAAGAAAGTGTGAGCACTTAAAAGTAGAACCTTCTCACTCAAGAAACGTGCTTACTTTAGTGACAAAAATAACTTTTTACCACTTTTTACTCAGCCTAGCAGAACCAGAACAGCTAAGAAAAAGCAAGCTATATGATGTTCCATTTCATGCGTCATTACTACATCCGTGAATATCCATTGACAATAATGAGGTAGTAGTTGAATGAACAATTTTAGAACACGGTTACAAACTAAAGAAGGGTTTAGTGTGGCCTTCAGACTAGTGAAGAAAAACTGAAGAATTCAGGAAAAGAAAGGGGCCTAGATACTCACAACAACAACAAAATCAATCATCTACAGTTTTACCGGTGACTGCTGTGCGTTCACTTAATGACATTACAAACTTGAAAATCTGAAAAAGGACAGCCTTTCAAAAGTTTCTTTTCAGAAAAGATAAATAATCCTAATACACAGAAAGGAAATGCTGTCTTTCATTGCAGGAACCACATATTGGGTTCCTTATCCATCTGTAATAAGTAACTGTCCAATAAATCACAGTTACATATTTATTTCATTCTTTGTTTTCCTTAGTCTTTAAAAATTTGCAAACATTACAAGAAGGAGGGGTTATTTTCCCAGTACAGTAAGTGGAGTTCTTCAAGATGGATGTCCTATGGGTGTTCCACTTGGGGTGCATATGCACATTTGACCAGAGGGTATAGAGGTCTGAGGCAGACAAACACCACTCAGTTTCTTCTCTACTACAAAAGATCAGACTCCTGAGCAGAGGGAAAGGAGCATCCACAGGCATGGGTGTAGTTTGGGGGAGAGGCGATGCCTTCAGCAGGCACCGATTTTGCCTCCCCCCTGACACACATGCAGGCCCCATTGGTCTGACTGGAGCTGCCATTCCAAATATAGAAGTCAAATTACACCTGTGCCCATAGGTTTACATATCTCAAAGAATACCAGTTACTTACATGCTAAGTAATCTCTTTCTTCTTCAAGTAGCGTCCCTCTTGTTACTCCACTTAAGGTGACTTCTGAGCAGTACTACAGAACCAAAGGCAGCATCTGCTTGAGAAGCATTCACTAGGGCATAGTGTCAAAAGGAGTAGACCGAAACCCACATTAGCAGCTCTATTTCCTCTATAGCAGGAGTTTTCAAACTGTGGTTCGGGACCCCAAAGTGGGTTGCTACCACGTTTTAATGGGGTCGCCAGGGCTGGTGTTAGACTTGCTGGGGCCTGGGGCCAAAGCCCGAGTCACATTGCCCAGGGCAGAAGCCTGAGGTCTAAAGCCCTGGGCAGCAAGGCTCAGGCTTCAGCTTTAGCCTTTGGCGGTGGGGCTCAGGTTACAGGCCCCCCCCCTGCCTGGGGCTGAAGGCCTTGGGTCCTCCAGCTGGGGTGGCAGGGCTCAGGCTTCAGTCCCCTTCCTCCTGGGGTCATGTAGTAATTTTAGTTGTCAGAAGGATGTTGCGGTGCAATAAAGTTTGAGAATCGCTGCTCTATAGCAGTGGCTCTCAAACTTTTTTTTACTAGTGACCCCTTTCACATAGCAAGTATCTGAGTGCGACCCCCCCCACTTATAAATTAAAAACACTTTTTTATATATTTAACACCATTATAAATGCTGGAGGCAAAGCAGGGCTTGGGGTGGAAGTTGACAGCTCGCGACCCCCCCCCTCCATGTAATAACCTCATGACCCCCTGAGGGGTCCCGACCCCCAGTTTGAGAACCCCTACTTTATAGGGACAGCTTTTAGCAAGGCAACAGATGTGGAGTCATATCTGGTAGAATGGGTTATGTCTCTAGGTGGGCATGGTACATTAGCGGCTTCATAGAAGAAGAGATACAGGCAGAAACCCATTTAGGAAGTCTCCAGATAGACAATGGAGTTCCTTTTAGCTCGGTCCACAATACAAATAAAGATACAAATAAACTTGGAGAGGCTCAGAAGAGTTTAATCCTGTCCAAATGTATGCCAGAGAACCCTCTTAACATCCAGTTTATGGAGGGCAGCATTTTCCCTACTCTGATAGGGTTCAGAACAAAATATAGGGAGATGAATTGTCTGATTTATATGCAAGTCTGAAATGACTTAGGTAAGAACTGTGGATGTGGTCAGAAGAACCCCTTATCTTTGAAGAAAACAGTGTAAGGAGGGTCAACCATCAAAGACCCTAGCACACCAACTCTTCAAGCAGAAGTAATGGTCACTAAAAAGGTGGTTTTCATGGAAAGGTGGCCATTGGTTCAAAAGGAAGTTTGTGAATGGCTGCCAGATGGATTTTAATGGAGTCCACTTCTTTTCTTCAGGATAAGAAGTTATTCTAAAACTTCTGAAATGGATGAATCAACGGAAGACAGATGTCGGTGAGCACACCATTGGTAAAATCTTTTCCACTGCTGAACTTAAGTTTTTCTGATCTCCTTTTCAACTGTTAAGCAGGACCTTCTGCATCTGCTTCCAACAGGAGAGCTCTATCTCTATGTGCTTTCCAGATCCCAGGCAAGCTTACGTTGGGGTGAAGAATGCTACCTGAGTCCTGCAAGAGAAGTTTGGAGGGTAAGTTGATGGCCAGCCAAGAGAAGAAGCGGAGAAGGTGCCTTGGCCAGGCTGATGCAATCAGTATGTGTGGGGTTATGTCTTGCCTGACTTTGTTCAGGACCATGAGGATTAATAGCATTGCAAGAAAGGCACGTAGAAGGTTCTTGGACCATGAGAGAAGAAAGACATCACCCAGGGAACAAGCACAAGTTTGTGCGTCTCCACTTGATGATGATGGCAAAGAGATCTATAGTCAGAAAATTCCAGGTGAGAAACAGCAGTCTGAGTACAGACTTGCTGAGCTCCCATTGATGATCCTGTGCGAAGTGTCTGCTGAGTTCATCAGCTATGGTGTTTTGAAGACCAGGCAGAGAGACTATTGAAAGAAGACTACACTGAGCTATGCGCCCGTTCCATAACTTCATGTCCTCTGTACAGAGGGAAGGAGATCTTGCCCTTTCCCTCCCTCCAGTTTATGTAGTGCAAAGTGACCTGTGGTCTGTTATTATGCAAATGAAAGGAAGTACTGACAGGCACACCTTACAACCATAAGTTCCAGGATGTTGATCTGAAGGGTGGACTCAAGTGGTCCACCTGCCCTGTACGCTATAATCCTGTGAGCTCCCATCCAGGGGTGTGTCAGCAACTATTTTAATAGTGGGAAGGGGATAGCTGAAAGGAACCCCTAAACATACTTTGTTCAGATTCTTCCACAAGTCAAAGGAGACTAACACATGAGGGACAGAGAGCAACTTGTTCAACCTGTCCCTGTTTGGGGTGTAGACTGATCAGAGCCAGGCTTGGAAGCAGTGCGGGTGTAATTGGGCATATATGATGAAGGTGCACATTGCCATGTGCCCAAGGACTTGGAGCCAGAATCTGGTCGAGAGACTTAATTGAACTTGTGCAACTTGTGTCAGGGTGAAGAACCTGTCCCTTGGTAGACAGGCCCTGGATGTTACGGTATCAAGAGTGGTGCCTATAAACTCTATCTGTTGTACAAGTACAAGGGAGAACTTCACAATGTTGAAGACCGAGCCTTGTGAGTAGAGGGGTGGCTTTGTTTACTGCAGTTTGAACTTCAGTGTAATAAGGTCCCTTTTGGAGCCTATTGTAAAGATAGCAAAAAACGGTTTCTCCCCATTGAAAAAGCTATGCAGCAACTATCGCCGTAACTTTTATGAACATCCTCTGGGTGGTAGATAGCCCTAAGGGAAGACGCAATATTGATAGTGGTCCTGGCCATGAAGACTGAAGAATGCATCGTGAACGACTACAGTAGAGGACATGGATCAAGCTGCTGTCTCAGCAGTGTAGAGGTAATCCGTAAAGTCCTCCCCAACAGGAGCTGTCCCTCCACGATGATGGCCTGAAATTGCTTCCTGTGTTCTTGTGGGAGTCGCTCAATAAAAATTAAATTTGGCTTGGTTGATGTGATTATATTTCACGGATCTAAACTGCAGGATGCAGACAAGTACATCTTGCTACCAAATAAATCTAAATACTTTTCGTCCTTGTCAAGAGGGTTGCTTTTGAATGGTGATGCCCGTTCCACTTGTTGACTGTCTCCATCACCAGGGAGTTGGGGGCAGGATGAGAAAATAAAAATTCTGAGTCCCTGGCCGGGAAATTTTTTTTTTTTTTTTTTTAAATCTAGCTTCTTAACTTTGGGGATGGGGGGGGAGAAGCTGAGAGAGCAACAGTGACTTGCCAAGCCATTTTGGTAGGCTCCAACAGCAGCTCATTCACAAAAGGTGGAGGGTGTAAAATTTCCAACAATTTACACTGGATCTCTGGGACTTTTTCCTAACAGAATTCGGAGAGAGTCCACCACTCTCTTCGCCAACTCCTAGAAGTCATCCCCAATAGATGGGTGGAACATAACCGCTTTAACCAGAGATGATGATGAAACATTTGTTTGAAGAGTAGCCTCCTCCATCACCCCTTCTTTCTTGCTCCTCAAATGTTTCCTCCTGCAATGCAGACTGCTGATGGGGAACGAATGGGAACAGGGAATGCTGGCTCTGGTGTTCCACATGAAGACAGGTGGGGCGTATAAGCAGACCAAACAGTCACTGCCGCCAAAAATTTCAGATCAAAGGTGCACAGGGCACATGCGCACCTCAAGTGAAGCACCCACAGGAACATTACTCAAAGATAAAGCACTATATATCAGGAACTCTAAAACACATACTTTACAGATACGTCAATTGGAACTACACTTTCTTTTTCTTTAATATTTATGGGCTTATTAATATAATCACAGCCTACTCCGGTGAGGAATTAAAAATAAAAAATAATACCATTTCAGTTCCTTTTACATTTCTAAACGTACTCAAATTATCTCATAGAACTTGAAGTTAATTATGTCATATTTATTATAATGCTCTTCCTTTGGCTTTTAAAATCAGTATTTACGTAAGGCTAGCGAACTCTCTCACAAACACAACAGAAGTTACCTGTATACACTTAAAAAGAGCCAAACTACAGCCTCAGATAGTCAGCAATATCATGGAAAATATAATCCCAAATAAGGGACTGATTTGTTAAGTTCGCATTCAAGCAAAATTTCAAGCTAAATCCATAGTGCTTTTGCTTGAGCACACTCAGCAGCATGAAGTCCTACAGCACTGCCACTTTCTCAGTAGGACACTTACAACATGAATTTAAAGTGGTAGGTCTTGAAGGTGGATGGAGGACCCTCATAAGGGTGCCCCTGCTGGACAATTCCCACTGCCTGTACAAGACCAGACCAGGCAATCACCGACTGAGCCAGACGGAAGTAAGTTCTTTTCAGGCTTCTCTATATTCTACTGCTGCAAAGGAGCATCCCTTATTACATGAATATGCATAACTTATCCAGTGATTCACACCTTATTTTGTAGTGAGTTTTCATGTGCTCCTTAAGCTGTGAGGAAGTCTCAAATTCCTTCTTACAGGACTTGCAACTATGGGTTCTGCTTCCAGCCAATTCCTGACGATGTTCTTCCATATGCATGGACAGTTGGGTCTGCAAAGTAAACTCATCTCCACACTCTGAACAAATAAGATTCTGAAAAAGATAACAGAGAACTTGATTCTCTAGATCATGAAATACTTAAAATATTACCATAAACATGGAGTGATTTTTTTAAAAACCTTTTCAGAAGCTACACCAGATCTAACTTTTGCTTAGTTCTGAAAAAAGTGGGCTTTCCTCCTTGGACCCTCAGGGTATGGTACACAGCAACTAAACACCAGCAGCTGGCTCAGGTCAGCTAATTTGGGCTCATGAGGCTTAGGCTTCAGGGCTATAAAATTGTGGTGCAGATGTTCGGGCTTGGGGTAGAACCCAAGCTCTGGCATCCTCCCACCTTGTGGGATATTCCAGAGGTCAGGTTCTAGCCTGTGCCCAAATGCCTACATCACAATTTTTCAGCCTGCAGCCCAAGTCCCACGAGCCCAAATCGGCTGATCCAGGCCAGCCGCAGATGTTTTTAATTGCTGTGTAGACATACACACAGAGAGACGATTTCTCATGCCCTGAAATGTAAGGGTTTAAAAACTTTCCAAAACGTGTGGAATTTTTTTTAAAGCTTTAATCATTTAACTCTGGATATTCTCATTATCTACATAAGTGTCTAATCCTTTTGGATGCTCTTGGCCTCCATCATGTCTTGTATCAACGAGATCCACAGATTAATTGTGCATTCTGTAAAAAGAGTTGAAGTTGGTGCCTTTCAGTTTCACTGGAAGTCTTCTTGTTCTTGAGTTATGAGAAAGGGCAGACAGAAGTCCCTGCTCTATCTTTTCTATACCATTTACTATTCTGAACAACAACTATCACTGTATCTACTTATCTACTCTAAACTAAAAGAGTTTCAATCTCTTTAGTCACTCTTTATGTGAAAGTTTTTCCAAACCTCTAATTAGTTTTGTCACTGATCTCTGAACAAAAGCTTATGCCACTGGAAAAGGGAAAGGGACCGTTAAAAGTATGGGTAAAAGTACACATTTCTCAAACTGGGGGTCCCGACACAAAAGGGGGTCACAGAAGCCTATTGTAGGTGGATTGCAGTATTGCCACCCTTACTTCAGCGCTGCCTTCAGAGACTGACAGCTCCTGGCCCAACATCCAGCTCTGAAGGCAGTGCCGCCACCAGCAGCAGTACAGAAGCAAGAGTGGCATGGTATGAATACATCTGCAAAATTTGCTATTTATGCCATGACCGACCCATGAAAAATATGTGATTTCTCCATAATTTAAGTAGACCCCTAATCATAAGGTTAGCTCCAAGAGCATATGTGTAGGGAGCAAGAGTCTGCTATATAATCTAGGTTCAATATGCTACAATATTTCTTATGGAACACACTGAGCATCAACCATCAAAATCTGATTCACACTAACTTTTCGAGCCAATACTGTATTCATTAAGGATGCAGTCTTCAGAGACTACTAAAGGTTTAACCAGTGATTCCATAAGCTTGATAAGTACTGTATTAGATCCATGTCACAGGAAGGTGGTTGTATGTGGGTGAGGGAGTCACGTACCACTGATGGAAAGAAATTTATAACAACTCTCTGCACCATCAGATTCCAGGATGAGAAGAAGAATGGTGTTGTGATTAAAATACTGCACTGGTAAAAGCTCAGAGTTCAATTCTGGCTCTGCCAGACTTTCTGGGTAAACACGTTATTCCTATGCATTAGTTCCCATTATATAAAAGACATCAAAATACACAGGGGTACTGTGAGGATAAATTCATTAGTGACTGGGGGCTCACAATACCCTCCTCTAACCTGGCTGATACGCATCTAGTAAATGTTTAAAGCCCTACTTGCATGATGAGTTTTAATTGACTCTAGGGATAATCCATGTCTAGGAGAACCCAGGGGCATGAAAGATGATGGAGCTTTGCTCTACTGAAACATCAGAAGAGCCCTCATAGTTGAGAGACATGAATCAACACTACAGATTCCACACACAAAACCAGCATTGGAGCAGTCTCTGCTGGAACTAACTCTGGAAGAACAGAAGTTCATTATATGAGGAATCACCTATATTATTTCCTTTGGCTTCAAAGCCTCATTGGGTCCATAACATTTCTTTCTTTCTGGACCGAGCCTTTAATTTGAGGCAGTGGGTATGCTTTTGTGAGATGTGTTCCTCACCAAGACAGCATATGCACCGCGAGTGACCATCACTGATGGGAATGGCCTCACGACAGGAAAAGCAACTCTTGAACCCAGGGATGCGAGCGTAACTCCGAGAAGGGAGAACTTCCCAATTGGAAAGGGCATAGAAAAGGAAACCTACACTAAGCTAAAGAATATCAGGTAGTGAAGAGCAGCGGAATTTTTTTTTCCCACCAGGAGAAACAAAAATAAAGGAAATGGCTAATATCTACAAAATAACGGAAACACTACCATTACTAAAGGATAGGGATGTATGACGAGCTCTGCTTGGGATTCCACCCCAGACCAAAAGCGGTTGAGAAGGAACTAAGGGAGGCTGGACGGCATAGCACTATATAGATGCCACTCACAGCGCGAGTCAGGGAGAAGCGCGTGTGCGGCCCAATGGGCACTGCTACTGAAGATCTCTGATCTCAGGCACAGGGGCACTATCGCACCTACAGGGACACTACTTGAAGAAGAAGAAACGGTTACTCACCTTCTCGTAACTGTTGTTCTTCGAGATGTGTTGTTCATGTCCATTCCAAGCAGGTGTGTGCGTGCCACGTGCACACCAGCCGGAAGATTTTACCATAGCAGCGTCCGTAGGGTCGGCTCCGGCGCCCCCTGGAGTGGCGCCTTTATGGTGCTGTATATAGGGGCCAGCCAACCGCCCACTGCCTCAGTTCCTTCTTGCCAATACTCCAACAGAGGGGTAGGAGGGTGGGTATTGGAAGGGACATGAACAACACATCTCGAAGAACAAAAGTTACGAGAAGGTGAGTAACCGTTTCTTCTTCTTCGAGTGATTGTTCATGTGCATTCCAAGCAGGTAACTCACAAGCCCAAGTCTAGGTGGTGGGGTCGGAGGTCACTGCAGACTGGAGGACTGCGCGGCCAAATGCAGCATCCTCCCTAGCATGGTGCGTAATGGCGTAGTGAGCCGTAAAGGTGTGGATCGAGGACCAGGTGGCCGCTCTACAAATTTCCTGTGTTAGGATGTGGGCCAGGAATGCAGCTGAAGAGGCCTGCGCTCTTGTGGAGTGGGCCGTGATAGGCGGGGCTGGTACACTGGCCCGACTGTAGCACACCTGGATGCAGGTTCTGACCCAAGCCGAGATCCTCTGTGACGTGACAGGGAGCCCCTTCCTACTGTCGGCCACAGCGACGAAAAGTTGGGTCGACTTCCTGAAGGAATGCGGTTTGGGATAAAACACAGGGAGAAAAATGTCTTGACCCATGTGAAAAGGGGAAACCACCTTAGGTAGGAACACACGGTGCGGCCTGAGTTGGACCTTATCCTTATCCTTGTGGAAGACGGTGTATGGAGGCTCGGATGTCAGAGCTCTGAGTTCCGATACTCTCCGTGCTGAGGTGATAGCCACCAAGAACGCGACCTTATATGAGAGGTAAAACAGCGAGCATGAAGCCAGCGGCTCGAATGGGGGGCCCCATGAGGACAGACAGGACCAAATTGAGGTCCCAAGCAGGGACAGGTTGACAGATATGCGGGAACAATCTGTCAAGACCCTTAAGGAATCGTCCCACAAGTGGGTTTGCAAACACTGAGGTCCCCCCCTCCCCAGGGTGGAATGCGGATATTGCAGCAAGGTGTACTCGAATCGATGACCGAGTTAGTCCCAGTGTCTCAGATGTAGAAAATAGTCCAAGATGAGAGGGATCGGGGCGAGCAAGGGGGACTGACTGCGTTGTGTAATCCAGAAGGAGAAGCGCTTCCACTTGGCCAAATACATAGACCTTGTCGAGGGCTTCCTGCTGCCCAACAGGATCTGTCTGACCTGATGGGAGCATTGTAACTCCAGTGGGTTTAGCCATGGAGCATCCAAGCTGTAAGGTGGAGCGACTCCAGGTTCAGGTGAAGGAGGCGACCGCGATCCTGCGTGATCAAGTCTGGTAGTAGGGGCAACCTGAGTGGAACCCTCGTAGACATGTGTAGGAGAGATGCGTACCAATGCTGGCGTGGCCACACAGGAGCTATGAGGATGAGTCGAGCGTGGTCTCTGCAGGCCTTGAGGATCACCTTGTGAATCAAGGGAATCGGGGGGGAAGGCGTAAAGCAGCCCGTCTGCCCAAGAGAGGAGAAACGCGTCTGATAGGGATCCCTGACTGCGTCTCATGAGGGAGCAGAATTGACGACACTTCCTGTTCTCGTTGGAAGCAAACAAGTCTACCTGGGGATGACCCCAGAGTCGGAAAATTAAGAGAACTAAATCCCAGCGGATAGACCACTCGTGATCCTGGAACGAGCGGCTGAGAGTGTCCACGAGCGCATTGTGCGTGCCAGGGAGGTAGGATGCTATCAGGTGAATTAAGTTCTGTACGCAAAAGTCCCATAATGCCTGGGCCTCCTGGCAAAGGGGAGAGGAGCGAGCACCACCCTGTTTGTTGATATACAACATGGTTGGAGTATTGTCTGTGAGGACAGAAACGCACTTGCCCGCGAGCTGGGACTTGAATGCCATGCATGCGAGGCGTACTGCTCGTAATTCCCTGACATTGATGTGCAATGAAAGATCTTCCCTCGCCCAAAGACCTTGGGTGCGGAGGTGGCCCAGATGTGCACCCCACCCCTGATCCGACGCGTCCGTTACCAGGGTCAGGGAGGGCTCTGGTTCGAGGAAAGGGACCCTCGCGCAGACCACCCGTGGGTCGAGCCACCATTGGAGGGAGTCTAACACCGGACGAGGTAACGTCAGCACTGAGTCTAGGGAGTCCCTGACTGGCCGATAAACCCCTGCCAACCAAGATTGGAGAGGGCGGAGTCTGAGCCTGGCGTGTCTGACGACATAGGTACATGCTGCCATGTGCCCTAGTAATTTGAGGCAGCTTCTTACTGTCGTGGTAGGGTAAGCTTGGAGGCCGAGAATGATGTTGGACAAAGTTCAGAATCTGGCCTCTGGGAGATATGCTCTGGCTTGTGTCGAGTCCAGAAGTGCTCCTATGAATTCGATTCTTTGTGTTGGAGAAAGAGTGGACTTGGCCTCATTGAGTAAGAGGCCGAGGGAGCTGAAGGTGTGCCTGATGAAGACCACCTGAGCCTCAGTCCTGCCCTTGATGAGCCAATCGTCCAGGTAAGGAAATACCTGGATCCCTTGCCTGCGGAGGAAGGCTGCCACGACTGCCATGCACTTCATAAAGACCCTTCGGGCTGCTGATAGACCGAAGGGTAGAACCGTGAACTGTAGATGCATGTTGCCGACGAGAAACCTGACATAACGCCTATGGTGAGGGATTATCGCGATATGGAAGTATGCACCCTTTAAGTCGAGGGCGGCATACCAGTCTCCTGAATCCAGGGAAGGAATGATGGAGGACAGGGAGACCATGCGGAACTTGAGCTTCTTGACAAACTTGTTGAGACGCTGCAAGTCCAGAATAAGTCTGAGGCCCCCTTTCACTTTCGGTATTAGGAAATATCAAGAATAGAAGCCCTTGCCCCGTAGTTCTCGAGGCACCTCCTCCACTGCCCCTGCTGTAAGGAGGGACTGAACTTCTTGAAGAAGAAGCTGCTCGTGAGAGGAGTCCCTGAAGAGGGACAGGGAGGGGGCAGGTGGGGCGGGAGGGAGGAAAACTGGATAGAATATCCCTCCTCTACCGTGCGAAGCACCCAAACGTCTAACGTGATCCGGGCCCACGCACGACAGAAGGGGGACAGACGTGATGAAAAGGTAAGGTTGGGAGGATCCAGAGATCTGTCCGATAGGCCGTCCTCCACCGAACCCTCAAAATGGTGGTCTAGGCCCCTGCGGAGGCCTTGGTTGGGTAGAAGACTGGCCGAAGGGCTGTTGTTGCCTCCTCCTGCCAGTCCGCGGTCTTCTGCACACGGCATCACCTCGATTTTGAGGTTGATACATACATGGGGCCTGCGGCGGCCTAAACTGCCTACGCTGAGTAACAGGGGTGCGTAGGCCTAAAGAACGCAGGGTGGTCTGCGAGTCCTTTAGGCTATGGAGCTGTTTGTCTTTCTTTTCTGAGAAAAGCATGGGCCCTTCAAAGGGTAAGTCCTGTATAGTCTGTTGAACTTCATGAGGAAGGCCAGAAACTTGAAGCCAGGCTCCGCGCCTCATGACCAGACCAGTAGCCAGCGTGCGCAAGGCCGAATCGGCTGCGTCCAAGGCTGCCTGAAAGGAAGCTCGAGTAATTAATCTGCCCTCCTCGACAAGGGCCGAGAACTCGGTTCGTGAATCTTGCGGGAGGAGGTCCGCAAACCTAGACAAAGCCGAGCACGTGTTGTGTCCATACCGGCTCACTATGGCCTGCTGATTGGCAATACGCAACTGTAGGCCCCCCGTTGAATAGACCTTGCGTCCGAAGAGGTCCAACTTTTTGGCCTCTCTATTTTTAGGAGTGGGTCCCTGAAAACCTTGTCGCTCCCTCTGGTTGGCTGCATCCACCACTAGGAAGTCCGGCAGGGGGTGCGTGTAAAGATGTTCATAGCACTTGGTTGGGACAAAATACCGCCTCTCAGTTTTTTTGGCTGTAGGGGCCAATGAGGCTGGAGTTTGCCACAAGGTACGGGTTGTGTCCGCAATCGTTTTTATGAGGGGTAGGGCTACCCTAGATAGGCCTGACGGGGTCAGGATATCAATTACGGGATCGGTGTCCACCTCGATCTGTTCCGTCTTTATCAAAAGGCTCTGGGCCACTCGAGTAAGGAGCTGTTGGAGGAGTTTATTATCCTCTAAAGCCGGAGCAGCCGAAGTTCCCGCTACTGCCTCATCCGGAGATGAAGAGGAAGATGTCCCAAGTAGCTGCCCTTCATCTACCACGTCTCCCTCTGTAAGGGCCTGCGGCACACGGTACTCCGGCTGCGTGGCCGGTGCGGGCTCAAGATGCGGCACCGCGGCCGGTACCAGGGTCGCCACCGAACACCGAGGAGTGCTGGGCGCTGCCTGCGCTGAAGGAAGCCAAGCCCCTGTCGGTGCGTTGTTTAACCTGGGGGTGCCGTAATGCCATGTGGCACACTCCTGTCGGACGGCGGTGCCGGTGGCGGTGACATTAGCGGCAGTGCTACAGACGCTGAGGAGATGGAAGCGGTTCGTGAGCGGGGCCCGTACGCCTGACCCACTGACTGATGGTAGGCCCATGGCATCCAGAACAGCCACTGAGGAGGTGGTTGCCACTCCTGCTGCTGATGCCACCATGGCGGATACGGTTGGGTACTCCTACGCGAGGACGATCTGCTCCTCGATCTGTTAGAACGGTAGGAGTCCGCCTCCGAGTCAGAAGTGTCTGAATAGGAGGACATCGGAGGAGTGGTACCCACAGTCACCGGCTGGGGTGCTCGCACCGGTGCCGCTACCGTGACACCGCGTGGAGAGTGTGGTGAGCGCATCACCGGTTTACCCCTAGAGTGATGCTGGGGCCCGGCGGCAGCCGGATCTCTGCACCGGTGCAGCGACGCCGGCACCGGAAGGTTCAAGAGGTCTGAGGCTGCCTCGAACGCCTCAGGCGTCGATGGGAGACGGACCTCCTCCATCAAGTCCGGGGATCTATGCCATTCCAGACTCGACCTTGCCCTCTCCGGGGCGGGAGTCAACGGGATGGCCGGATGGGTCTGCGGTGCGGGTTGCCCCGTAACAATCGTGGGCTGCGCCCGACCTTTAGAGTCCCGGTGGGGAGATTGTTCGGTCAGCGGCCTGTTCTTTTTAGCCGGCACCGGCGAAAGGGAGTGGCGTCTTGTCGAAGACGATTTCTTATGCGCCGACCCTCTCCGGTGCTGAGGTTTTGGGGCCTTGGCCTCACGACCTATCTCCGGTGCCGGGGCACTGCGCACCGAGGATGAAGTGCTGGGTGCCGGCTCCGAAGGTCCGGGATCCGATTGCGGCCAGAGTGCCGCCTCCATTAGGAGGACTTTAAGTCTCTGCTCTCTATCCTTGAGAGTCCTGGGGCGAAAAGCCCTGCACATAGGACACCTGTCCCTTTGATGGGCCTCCCCGAGGCACCGTAAGCACAAAGAGTGCAGATCACTTTTCGGCATAAATTTCCCGCAGTCCTGGCAGAGTTTGAACCCTGGGGACCCGGGCATGCCCCAGTGGGGCGACGAAAAGTTGGGGAAAAACCCCCCAACTGATTCCTAACTATCTAACACTAACCACTAACTAATAAACTATGTACAAAAACTATAGAACACTGCCATGATTGCTAAAGAGCAAGAGAAGTTCCAGCCAGCCGTCATCGGCGGTAAGAAGGAACTGAGGCGCTGGGGGGTCGGCTGGCCCCTATGGTCTGTAGGGTCAGCCATAAAGGCGCCACTCCAGGGGGTGCTGGAGCCGACCTTACGGACGCTGCTATGGTAAAATCTTCTGGCTGGCATGCACGCGGCACGCACACACCTGCTTGGAATGCACATGAACAATCACTCGAAGAAGAACCTAACATTTCAGAAAGTCCACAACTGGCTAAATTGGTGCCAAAACTATAAATGGAGCACAGGACTAGGCTAGAACCGAGGAAACAAAAGCAGAATTAAACATAACAGTGCAGAGAAGATCTTAAATTCTCAGTGGATAGCACATCTTTTTCTAGTTCCTAAATTTTAGTTCAAGTTCATAAGTGATAGAATCCATCCTCCTCCGGCAGATTTTACAAAATGAATCTCTAGATTGCTATGAAGCTATCCTCTAGGGAAAGGCATCCACTAGGGAAGATGCATGCAGACCCAGTGGGCACTGCTATTCTAGAAGGTTCCAAACTCTACACTGCTAAGGGACTGAGTTCCACAGGTGAGATGAGGTATTTTTGAAATTTGAAACAAAGAAAATTTAGGTTTCTTCAATATCAAATTTTTGAAACTAGATGATATAAATAGCATAGAAGATTAAATAGATACGAGTCTTGAAATGTTATTTCGTTCTCATCAAAAACACTTTCAAGTAAATATGATTGATCCCGCTTTCAGATAACATGATTTTACAAAAGATAAATATTTATTTTCTTGTTACTGCCCTTGACTCTCAGTAACCTATTTACCAAATATGCAGGGATTCACTTGAGGCAGTTAGTGTATATCAGGTATGTCCATTTCTAGCTAATATTATTAAATTGTTTATGTTCTCCATTATGAACGTTATAGCTCTGCCTCATTTACTCACCCTTCTGTGCAAAAGAACAAGCTTAATTTCTTGAGTGTAACATTCATATCACATTCTTTCAAAAATTAAAAATTAGGTTAAGTATTACCTCTTCTTTCTCATGTAGCATAATATGAGCTTTGAGACTAGCCACTCTGGAGAATTTCTTGTTACACACAGGACATGTAGGATCTTCCCCATTGTGAGTACATTTATGAAGTGTCAGGTTGAACTCAACATTAAATGACATTGGACACTGGTCGCACCGATGAGGCTTTGGGGAAACAAGATTAACATAAATATATTAGGTCTAATCTTCTCACAGATATAGACTATAATATAAACTAAAAAAAATCCACATAATAATTAAAACAAAAAACAGGCAATTCAAGAACCTATCTACAATAATGACACAGGAGAATCCTCCTGATTATTCTCTCTCATGGTCCCATGACCTAAAATACTCAACAGAAATTCTGACTCCCCAATTTTTCATAATTCCATTTGATTTGGGGGTAGGAAGGGACTGGCAAGAGAGAAGAGTGGAGACAAAAACTAAATCTCTTTCTAAAATGTACATAATCCTGAACTCCTCTTCTGGGCTCAACCAACCATCTGACCAGAAAAGCAGAGAGCATTTAAGAGAATTACTATCTTGCTTATTCCAAGGTTAACCGTGCTACTCTACAATTTTGTACACCAGGGGCCAACCTGAGCCTGGAAAGGAACCAGAATTTACCAATGTACATTGCCAAAGAGCCATAGTAATACGTCAGCAGCCCCCCTATCAACTCCCCCCACCCCCATTCCTAGCACCTCCCACCCACTGGCAGCCCCGCCGATCAGCGCCTCCCCCTCCCTCCCCGCACCTCCCAATCAGCTGTTTTGTATCTTGCAGGAGGCACTGGGGGGTAGGGAGGAGGAGCGAGGGCATGGCAGGCTCAGGGGAGGGGGCAGGAAGGGGTGGAGTGAGGGCAGGGCCTGTGCAGAGCCAAGGGCTGAGCAGTGAGCACCCCCCGGCACATTGGAAAGTTGGCACCCGTAGCTCCAGCCCTGGAGTCAGTGCCTATACAAGGAGCAGCATATTAACTTCTGAAGCGCCACATGTAGCCCCGGAGCCACAGGTTGGCCACCCCTGTTGTACGCAATCATTTTTCATTCTTAAAATTGATCTTTCCTTGCATTTTGTTCAGAAACATTGCTCCTTTTCTTCATTCGAGTGAACAGATAATTTCCAAATTAACCACAGATTATTTTTAAGTATAGAATTTGAAGTTAAGACATTATCAATTTTTTTATGATACAAATGCTCTCTCAGCACAAGTGGGTTGATTTCCTGAGATTTGAAAATTCTTGAGTAATAATTTATCTCAAAAAGACAGTTAATTTATATCTTCCTCACCACAAGACAAATATTAATGAATCGGTCCTCCCAACATGAAGTAGGAAAGGATTATTCCCGTTTTACAAATTTAAAACCAAGGTACAGCAATTAAATAAAACTGCTTAAAAACTTACACAGGAAATCTACGTCAGGGCCTAGAATTAACCCAGACTTCCTAAATCTTAATACAGTGCCTTAACCCACAAGAAGAATGAGGAATATTTGTGGCACCTTGAAGACTAACATTTATTTGAGCATAAGCTTTTGTGGGCTAAAACCCACTTCATCCACCTGGTTTAGAAGCAGTTGAAGTGATAACTACTTTGGTTACCATTTCATGCAGGATTTTGCTGTTTCCTTTAATCAAATTAATTCTTTAAGGGGAAAAAAGAAAAGAGAAGAAGATAGTTTACATAAGGGAAAGTTAATTCTAATAAATCAGTTGGGTACAAAATTTTGCCAATTAAATAAGTCAAACAAATTTCCCTACTGTTGATAAAGAGTAGTCAGTTTACTATCTAAAATCTTGAAGAAAAAAAAATCTTTTTGCCAGTTTCTTTAGCCCACCTATATACTTTACAGAGACAATTGACTATCTGTGGATACCTAAGCAAAAACTGCTTCAGCTGGGGATAAGATCATATCTGAAATGTTATCCAATGCAAGGTTTCTTTCATTCCTTACAGACCGCACGTGTGTTCAGGGAGTAGTGAAAAAGTTTTGACCAACTAAACTGCAAAGTTTGGCTATCAGCACCACTACTGAACACAGTTAAATGTGTCTTCAACCTCACCTATTAAAATGCTGGATTTAACTTTTGATGTATTCATATATTTTAGATTTTTATCTAGATTTACTGAAATACATACCTTATCATTTCTCTCATGATCCCTCATGTGGCGCTGGAACTGTGTCACTTTTGAAAAAGATAGCAAACAGATCTCACACTTATGGAAGCTTGGTACTTGGTAGGAACAATTACTGTTCTCTGTATTCAGTGTCAGAACACCATCTGCAAAATAAGCATTAAACACTTTTGTACAAAGTTATATTTTCAATTTTTAAATTAGATTTGATTAAAAAAAAAAAAGTGTGCTCTGAAGTGGCGAAGACCCATGGAAACTTTCACAAGATTCTGACTGAACCGGATTTGCAAGATCTCAGGAACAGGAAGGAGTATATTCCTGCTTCAGATGACCCAGATATTAATCACCATTCCAAATGTTTTATCTCCCTATCAATTTGTACCTTTATGGCCATACTTTTCCCTTTATTTTTAAAATTGATTCTCTCCCCCTTCTTGCTTCTGTATAAAAGGCCCACAGAAACAGGGGACAGACCAAAAGACTTGCAAAAAGCTGTCAAATGAAAAAATTTCCCCTCCAATCTCTGTTATAGTGAACATATTTACTTTAAAAAAAATGGTTTTGGGTGACCATTTTAGACCATACAGTTAGCAGTCCTGAATGTACAATGCCATTTGTAAATGTGCACGTAGGTGGCTGTACAATGAACCTTCACTCTCCCTAAACAAGCATCAATAAAAATAAACCAAAAACAAAAGCCACAAATGTAAAATCCTCAGATATGATTACAACACTACTGAATTTTTATATATATGGCACCTCCTCTCCCCCAAATATGGCCACTGCAATCTCTCCATTTCACCAGTCACACCTTGAGAGTTGTGTAGCCAATACTGATTGTTCAAGATGGTCAAGAGACATGCAATCCATCAGAGTGTTCTTGCACTTACAGTCAAAAGAGAAGTAACACTTTTTATAGGCCAATCCAATTAAGACCCCGTTCACCTTTCTTGCTGTGAAAATTCATAAAGTGATAGAAAAACCCTGAAATATAGTTCGAGGTTTATAGATCCTGTTGCAGAAAATGGTTGGAGTATTATTGAATCTTGCTTTGTAGGTAAACTGTTCTTCAAATTCGTTTTACCAAATTATCCAGAAAATGGAAATCTCAGCTCTAAGGAAATTTAAATATTTAAATTTTGGGAGACATTACATGACTATAAATATTATGTTGTTTGTTTTTGAAAAATTCAATGGAAAAAACTTAGTAGCAAGTTTTTAAAAAGCATCTGGTTTAAGATCCTTCAAAGTTTTATTTACAAACAACATACTGAACACTAGACTCATGATGTACTACTAGAGCACACTTTCTTCAGGACCAGATTTTTGTAAATACACCACTTCTCTTCCTATCAAAACAGAACGAAGTGTGTCAATGATGGCAAAGAAATGAAGAGGAAAAATTGCTATTACTAGTTACAAAAGCATGGGATGAGGGATGAAGTGGTAGCTCCCCTTCTCCGATGAAATAAAGCTACTGCTTCTGATCCTCTCCTGTCCCTAGCAGCTGACAACACATGAGAAGTAATCACTAAGCTAAGAGACAAGAAAGACTAACAGGTTAGGACTTTTTCTCCTCCTTCTCCCCCCCTCGTGCCTTTTTTTTTTTTTTTGTGGGGCTGGGCGGAGGGGGTAAAATAAAGGGACTTGTAAAGGGGCATTCAGAGAAGCCAGAACTTCTTGTGACATAGGAACCAACAAGAGCTGTACATCAGTCTAGTCAACACTCGCCCATTACTGATTCACTTAAAGGTTCTAGTCCTAATCAAAGCAGCCCCAACGGTCCTGGTTACTTTAAAAAATATTTTTAAATTCCAGGACCCTCACAACAGTCACAATCCTCTGAAAAGGTTGCAGCTGAGGGAGGCCATGGTAAAAGTCTATGGGACAGGGTTTTTCAGCAGTAAAACCTTGACTGTGAATACAATCCAATGAGAAATCAGAAGGAGCTCAGACATAACCATCTCCAGAAGAAAAATGAGGACTCATCTCTTTGCACTTGCTTTGCCACATCAGAATGGTGCTGAAGCACTGGAGATAAGCACTAAACAAATTATTTATATATGCAGAGTAATAGGAAGAGTGGAAAACAAAAGCCTTTGATTAATTTCTGCTTCACATAATTGTGTTATAACTAGGAGGAAAAGAGTCTGTCTAGATATGACAAATAAATCTAGCCTCTATAAATTTAAACCTATTGCATACTTTCACTTACAGATTCATCCAGTGCTGTAGAAATTCTCTGTAGCTTGTGAACATTACCAGTAACAAGAACTCTTTCCTTTCCTGAAGTGGTCAAAATTCTTAAAAAACCTAGCAGCACAGCTCCAATTACAAGGGACTTTTATCTTATTGTACTTGGGATAGCACACTTATTCAAGTGGCATACAAAGATCAGTCACTACTCAACTAGTCCTTGTAAATTCTAGTTAGATACATGGATGAGAGGGGAGAGAAAATAATAAGATAGCCAAATTATGCAAAATCATTTTTTAAATTTCAGCAGTGTTTTCTGCATGCATATATCGACCATTATACAGTTATTTATATAGAAATGTACTAAAATTACTTCCAGAATTCAATATGAGGATTCAAAGTGCTGTTAGAACCAGAAACAATAATGAAGCCAAATGTTATTCTAACAAGACTTTTTGTAGGCAAAATTCTGTTTTTAATTTTTTTCATTCTCACGAAGAAATAATAAGTAAAGTCAGCAGTCTCTTCATACTTCTCCCACCCCTCCAAAGCACATGCTCCCCAAGGACCAGTCACATACTTGTATTTATCTCCCTACTTTGTCTTCCTCTCTCACCTACCAACCAAATCCACAAATACGTTCAATTACATGCACATACACCCCACCCAAATACACAACCATCTACTCACAGACTTATTCTTGCCCTCCTGTCTATCTAGCAGTTAAGTGCAGCAGCTTCTGGGCCACTCTGCTCTCCAGCTTCCTCTCCCACCATTTGCAGATGGTAATCAACACCAAGAATTTCACTCAGAAGAGGACTGGGCAGCTAGTGAAGATTAAAAGTGTAATATTCTCTCGCTATTTCAATTCCACTATGAAGCAGTTTGGACTAGCTAGAGGTTCCAAGTAACTGAAAGGATATGAATGCATACTAGTAAATTTACTCTTCCTTTACATTTTGACAAAGCTGAAGCTCTGTAATACAATCATAGAGGGAGAGGTATACCAACATCTCAGCACACCCACAGGAGTCTGCGTCCGACAGACCCACGAAGACACTATCGCGGAGATCCTGCGAGACACGGCCCAAATCGACTCCTCCCTGCTCGCCCCCTGGCAAAAGATCAACGCCCTCAATACCTTCCTGATCCCCCGCATCTCCTTTGTCCTCAGGGGATCGGCCGTAGCCAAGGTGCCCCTGAACAAGGCCGACAACACCATCAGGCAGCTGGTGAAGAAGTGGCTCTACCTTCCCCAGAGGGCCAGCACAGACATCTACATTTCCCACAGCCAGGGCGGCGCCAACGTACCTCAGATGGGTGACCTGTGCGACATGGCGGTGATGACCCACTCCTTCCGCCTCCTGATATGCCCGGACCCGACGTTGAGGAGCATCGCGCAGGAAGCCGTACGGGCCGTGGTCAGGAAACGCACCGCCAGGGCCCCCTCCGAGCAGGACATCGCCACTTACCTCAGCAGCTTCCTGGAGGCTGAGTTTGGGCGAGAGGGGGAGACCTATCCTCTCTCTGGTCCTGCGAGATGCCTGGGTAAGAGGATCGGCTGCTGCTGGAAGTGGTGCGAGGAGCACCGGGAGCTGGGAATACTGGTACCATGCTTAAAGACTCCGGACCACACCATCGTCACCCCGACCGCCAGAGCTATGCTGGAAAAGATCCTGAAGGACACCATCCCGGGGGCAGCTTCACCAGGTTCGCTGACTGGTGGTTCGTCCACAGGGGCCGACTCAACTGTGTTCCCCTCAACGGAGCCATCCACCATGGCAACTGAGACAAGCGCTGCAGGAAGTGAGGCTATGCAAACGAGACCCTGCCCCACGTCCTGTGTGGATACAAACAGCACTCCGGAGCCTGGCGGTACCGCCACAATGCCATCCAGAACAGGCTGGTGAAAGCCATCCCGCCGTCCCTGGGGAAGATCATCCTCGACTCCGCCATCCCCGGGACAGACAGCAGAATGCGACCCGACTTCGTCATGACGGACGCAGAGAAGAAGGTGGTCCTCATCGTAGACGTTACGGTGCCTTTTCAAAACCGGTCGACGGCCCTCCATGAGGCCCAAGCACGGAAGACGTCGAAGTACACCCCGCTGGCCGAGACCGTGAGAGCCCAGGGCTACGAGGTCCAGATACACGCCCTGATCATGGGACCCCTGCGCTCGTGGGACCCCCACAACGAGCCGGTTCTGAGAGCGTGCGGAATCGGTCAACGCTACGCCCGGCTCCAGGTAGCCTAACACTGACAGCTGGTTTACAATAGGCAGCCTGGTTGGCTACACTGATTGGTTAGATGAGCCAGCAGGCTGGCTCTCAAGACCAGCAGCAGCTTCTCAAAGCATTTGTCCACGGCTGTTATAGCTCCTGTGTGTGCTTGTTCCCAGCCTTGCCCCTGTCTTGCACCCAGCCTTGATTCACTCCAGGTAACACGGTTCTGACCCTCAGCACCAATATCTTTCTGACAGAGATAGCAGACACCTACAGACTTTGCAGGCCCAGGTAACTGCCCTATTGGCATAGAATGCAGTCCTGCAAGCTCAAGTCGTGCCACCTTTAGTGCCAACTCCCATGCCCCATGAGCCCAAGTTTCTCCTACCTGACAAGTTCAATGGCAAGCATGACAATATCTGTGGGTTCCTAAGTCAGCATCAGCTCTTATTTCTGCTGTGTCCAGTCGTACTCCACTAACCAAGCCCAAGTGGGACTGTCAGCCTGCTTAATGGGAAGGCCCTGGTTTGTGAGTCTCTGCTCCTGGAAAAATCAAGCCCCCTTTTGGGACAATATGAGGTCTTCATTCAAGTTATGGTGGTAATCTTTTATGCTGCGAGAGCACAGCCAAAACCACAATTTGGGTGTTGCCACAGGGACATCAGCCAGTTGCTAAATATGCAGTAGACTTCTGACACTTGGTAGTAGACACTCAGCACTATCATTTCCTGCTCAACTTAAATGGTGAAATTAAAGATGAACTGGCACAGGTTGAATCCTTCTCTGTCCTCCCCACTAGCCCTTCTGAACCCCAGTCTGTGAATCCCCAGCAGCTCTATGTGACCCCCTCTGTCTGCTCCCCCCACATATCCGTACCTCCTAACCTGGCTGTGCGGGCAGGATGCTGTGATGAACGCAGTTTTCTGCTGGCTGTTCTGGTGCCACAATGGCCTATGGTGGGCAAAAGGCAGAAAAAATTCTGTGCTGGACATGAATTCTGCGCATGCATAGTGGCACATAATTCCCCCAGGAGCAATTCAAGCTTGATGGGCTAATAAGAAGAATCAATTTTCCAGACAGCTCTTCCTAAGTACGCCTAAAACTGCAAGCAAAACATGTAAGGGCATGCAATGTGGACACGTAACCTTGGAGTTCATCAGTAACTTTCCATACACGGGGCTGTGGGCTTTGTTTGGGACAGTAAATTTCCATGCAGATGGTAGAGGATACAAAAGACATCTCCATTTTGCCTCATTCCTGCTCCAATTTTCTGGACTGTGGATTTACAACTAAAAGGAGTATTTTGAACAATGGACTAAGAACCTTCCAATCTTTTGGAAGTTACCAGACTTTTGCAAGCCACCAAACTATTCCATCACTGCTACAAAACTGATCTAAGGACTTTACAAGTATGATCCTTTAGCATTTTTTTCTTTTATTAATAAATTCTTAGTTTACTAAGGATTGGGTGACAACTTGATATTTGGGTGAGATGAAATATATATTGACATGGGGGTAAGTGTCTGATCCTTTAGGATTAGTAGAAATTAATGTCTGGGGAACTGGGTTTTCAGTAACCTCTCACTGTACAAGACCTATTTTTCTGGATGGGAACCAAGGGCTGGAATGCCTAATGGGGACTGTGCTTGGCTTCTTGTTAACTAATATAATGCTACAGAAGCTCTTTCGCTACTGGTTTAGTGAATCTAATTATAGACTAAAGCACTAGTATTTCAAGTATTTGGTCATGCCATTTGAGTTGTGTAATGCCCCAGTGACCTTCCAGAAATTCACAAATGACATCTTTAGGGATATGCTGGACCAGTTTGTCATCATTTACCTGGACATGCTCATTTTCTCCAAAAGTCAGGACCTCCACAATCATTATGTGTACACTGTCTTGGAGAGACTCCACCAAAACTAACTCTACATGATGCTCGAGAAATGGAAGATTGATAAGGACAGAGTGAAATTCTTGGGATTTATTGATTCACTCAAGGGACTCATCATGCACCCACGACTAGGCCACACCCATGGATATATGCAGGGTATAGCGAGTCCTAAGATTGGCAAATTTCTACAGGTGATTTATTAAAGGTCTGTCTGGTCTGGTTGCAACCATAACAGTGCTCCTATAAAAGGGAGTCTGGTTTGCTTGATCCACAGAGACTCAGTCACCCTTTGATCAACTGAAGAAAACATTTACCTCAGCACTCATCCTGATTCACCCAGACCCCACTAAATCATTTACAATCAAGGTCGATTTGCCACATGTGCAATGTTATCTCAACATGCGACCCCTGCCTCGCCTCGCCTCCCCTCCCTCCGTCCATTCTTTTTATTCTCAAAAACTAACCCCAGCAGGAAAATATATAATATCTGGGACAAGGAGCTACATGTGATCAAGGCAGCTCTCAAGGAGTAGTGCTATCTCCTATAAGGAGTCCAATTCTTGATCCAAGTCCCAAGGGACCAGAAGAACCTGCAATACCTAATGGATTACTTTATGCCTTAACCAATGCCAGACCCACTGGTCCCTCTTCTTTGCTCACTTCAACTTTCTTGTAACCTATTGCCTGGAGACAAAAAATGGGAAACAGATGATTATCTTGAAGTTGGCAAAGAGCCCTCTACCACCATGCTCAAGACGTCCAATGTCATCATCAGGACAACTGACGACAATCTGTTGCCCTCCATTTGTTCCATGCTCCCCGACAACCTATTTGCAGCTCAGATCCACCAGATCCTAAACAATGTGGGTATCCGAACCAACTCCAAGTCCCAATGCCAGAATGGCCTCCTATCACAAGGGTTCTTATTTATGTTCCAGAGGAACAACTTAGTCTTCAGGTATTGACACAATACCACGATTCATTGCTTCAGGGCCATTTTGGCCAATTCAAGACTTGGAATCTAATCTCCAGGAGTTTCTGGTGGCCAGGTCTACGAGTTTACATCAAGGATCATATAAAGATCCTCTGACCTCTGCACCCATACCAATATCCCACAGTCAAAACCCTGAGATCTCCTCCAGCTTCTGCCCATGCCTAGGTCTACTACAGCCTAGGTCTACTATCTCAAGGGCCTCACTGAATAAGTGCTACACTCCCAGGGACACACAGCAATCCTGGTTATCATCAACCTCCTAATAAAGACGGCATCCTGTACTGTTTCTACTGCATGGCAGATGGCTCAACTCTTCTGGGAAAATATCTTCTACTTCCAGTGACAGGCATTGAATTGAACCGAGGTCCCCAGTTCATCTCTCAAAACTGGTGGGAATTTCTCAGCCTCCTGGGCATCAAGCCCACCTATCACCTACACATTAATGAGCAAATAAGCAAACAGAAAGGGTCAATCAAATCTTGGAGCACTATCTTCGCTACTTTTAGAATTACCGGCAGGATAACTAGCTTCCTCTGCTGTGGCTGTGCTATGCCAAATTCGCATATAATAATGCAATCCACACTTTGACCCAGCATAGCCCATTTCTTTGAAAGCTCTTCACCTCCATTTCCACCCAGATCTGCGCATGAGTTCCCCATTACCAGCTGCCACAGACGTAGCTCAAGGAACATTTGCACTCTGCCAAAGCTATAAACACAATACAAACCAAGACAGTCAGACTGCTCCCAATCTGGCCACAGGGGACAAGGTGCGGTTTTCTACCCGGAACCGTAGATAGGGCCACCAAACTAGAGTATCAATACTGGGCCCCTTCAAGATTTTATAACCGGTGAACTCAGTTCTACTCAAGTCCTTGAGGAGCCATCCCATCTTTCACAACTCACTTTTAAAGCCAACACCGAGTACCCATATCCAAACAACTCCAACCTGCCACCCCTAACAATCCAGTTGGCCCATCAAATCCTTGACACTTGGCAAGTTAGGGGAAGACTCCAGTTCTTGGTATACTAGGAAGGCTATGGACCGGACAAGCAGTCTTGGGAACCAGTAGAGAATATCCACACCCTGGACCTATTGCAAGAGTATCCCGGTAAACTAGGCTCCTAGTTGGTGCCGGGGGGGGGGGGGGGGGGAGAGGGAGAGAATACTCTCAGGATTCAGGGGCTGCAACAGAGCCAGGCTCCGGGCAACCTAGCAAGTGCAGCTGCCTGATTGGTTCAATGAGTCAGCAGACAAGCCCAACAGTAGCAGCACTCTGGCAGCTGCTCAAAGCATTCATCCATGCTGCAATACCTCCAGCACCTGCCGCCGATTCAGAGCTCTGCTCCTGCCTTTTCTCACTCAAGGTAACCTGGTTCTGACCGTCAGCTCTAATTTCTGACTTCTGACTCTGGCTCTCACCCTTGATTCTCATTTCTAGCTATTGACTCCTGCGCCAACCATTAGGTCTGACTACCCATGTCTCAGTCACTCATACTTTGGATATTAAAAGACTGTTATACGATCTGGATAAAACTAAGTATCTTTTTAAGACATCAAGTTTTTTTTTTATTGCTTATGGTAATAACTATTAGGGAATGGCTATTTCATCTCAAAGACTTTCAAAATGGGTATTGGGACTGCATATAGTATTAATAAAATTAATCCCACTTCAAACGCCCAGTCTCATTCTACCAGAGCACAAGTGACATCAATGGCATGTCTAAGCCAAGCGCCAATACTGGAGATTTGCATGGGGACTTCATAGAATCATATGACTGGAAGGGACCTCAAGAGGTCTTCTAGTCAAGTCCCCTGCACTAAAGCAGGGAGAGTATTATCTAGACCATCCCTGACAAGTGTTTGTCTAACTCGCTCTTAAAAATCTCCAACAACAGAGATTCTAGAACCTTGCTAGGCAATTTATTCTAGCGCTTAACCACCCTGACAGTAAGGAAGTTTTTCCTAATGTCCAAGCTAAACTGCTCTTGCTGCAATTTAAGCCTATTGCTTCTCGTCCTAGCCTCAGAGGTTAACAAGAACAATTTTTCTCCCTCCTCCTTGCAACAACCTTTTAATGTACTTGAAAACTTATGTCTCCTCTCAATCTTCTATTCTCCAGACTAAACAAAACCAATCTTCCCTCATAGGTTATGTTTTCGAGACCTTTAATCATGTTTGTTGCTCTTCACTGGACTTTCTCCAATTGGTCCACACCTTTCTGGAAATGTGGCACCCAGAACTGGACACAATACCCCAGCTAAGGCCTAATCAGAGTGAAGTAGAGCAGAAGAATTACCTTATGTGTTGCTTACAACACTCCTGCTAATACAGTAACTCCTCGCTTAATGTTGTGGTTATGTTCCTGAAAAATGCAACTTTAAGCAAAAAGATATCAAGCAAATCCAATTTCTCCATAATAATTAATGTAAATAGGGGTGGTTATGTTCCAGGGAAATTTTTTTTTTTTGCCAGACAAAAGACATTATATACATATATCATATAAGTTTTAAAGAATTTTAAACGATTTAATACTGTACGCACCAATGATGATTGTGAAGCTTGGTTGAGGCAGGGGCATAGTGGGATTGGGGCACCAGTGGCTTGCCCTACTGCACCCGCCCAGTGCGGAGGGCTGACTAGTCTGTAATTCCCCAGGTTCTCCTTATTCCCCTTTTTATAGATGGGCATTATATTTGCCCTTTTACAGTCCTTTGGAATCTCACCCATCTTCCACGACTTTTCAAAGATAATCATTAATGGCTTAGATATCTCCTCAGTCAGCTGCTTGACTATTCTAACTTGTTTTAAGTAATTTTTAACCTGTTCTTTCCCTATTTTAGCCTCTGAGCCTACCTCATTTTCACTGGCATTCATTAGGGTAGATGTCCAATTGCTACTAAACTTTTTAGTGAAAACAAACAAACGTCATTTAGCACTTCTGCCATTTCCACATTTTCTGTTATTGTTTTCCCCCTCTCCTTGAGTAACAGACCTACCCTGCCCTGGGTTTTCCTCTTGCTTCCAATGTATTTGTAGAACGTTTTCTTGTTACCCATTAATCTCTAGCTAGTTTAATCTCGTTTTGTGCCTTAGCTTTTCTAATGTTGTGCCTACATACTTGTGTTATTTGTTTATATTCATCCTCTGTAATTTGACCTAGTTTCTACTTTTTGTAGGATTCTTTTTTGAGTTTCAGATCATTGAAGATCTCCTGGTTAAGCGAAGGTGGTCTGTTGCAATACTTCTTATCTTCCTACGCAGTCAGATAGTTTGCTCTTGTGCCCTTAATAATGTCTTCAGCTCATATGTTTACAACACATTATGAGTTAGTGAATGCTTCTAGATCAAATGTCTGTTTTGGAATAACTCCTGGATCCCAACTCTATTTAAGGTAATTATGAGTAGGATCCACATGTGCAGTATTCAAAGAAGAAAGAGCGGTTACTTACGGTACTTTATAGTAACTGTGGCTCTTTGAGATGCCTGAATACATGGATCCTATGACTCTCCCTCTTTCCCTACAGCTTGGATTCTGGGTAGAGAAGGAACTGAGTGACAGTTAGGGTGGCTCTGCTCTTGAAGTCCTAGGGACACTAATAGTGAAAATGTGGCACCCCAGCACAGTAGCTTGGAACATCACAGGGATCTATATCTCAGAGAACCACAGATACTATAAATTAAGTAACTGCTCTTTTCAATAACTACTGTATAATTCAGATGTAATTGTGTGAGTTGAGGACCCTCACCACCTCATAGAATCAGACCTTCAGTTTCTTTTGAAAAGAAGAAACTGCTGCCTGAACTAGAAAAAAATATCACTAGTTTTGTCTAGTTTTTATTGGCACCACCCCCAACCAACCAATTTTTGTAGAATTTAAGCTTTTATTTAAAAAAAGTTTCTAGCCTAAATCTCTGTAAATATAATCTTTTTAATGTATATACAATGTAAACTGATCCAAAAAATCCTTTCCGAATATGCAGACAGCTTCAATACCTCGTTTTAATTATAGCATTTACTCAACAAAGTGAAACAAACAAGTGTCTTGTCAGTTTCTCTTCTGCTATTCAGAGATTGCAGGCAGCAATGAATGATGCTGCAGTTGTTTAGGGAAAGCTAAGAGTAGTAGAAGGGAGGGGGAACCTATTTATAGAGGAAGACCCAAAAAAAATGAGGCTGGAGATAGAGTAAAGCAGTAGAGACAGCATCTTCTTCCCCCCTACGTGTGAAGCAAACATAAGTCTCAAGGACATGGTAAAGTATAGATGTGCACCCCCCCATTTCATATGACCAGGCTTCGCAGAATTCTTTTTTTTTAGAATTTTGACAGATATTGATTTTTATCTTTAACTTTGATACTTTAGCAATTTCAATTTTCAGTTTCACAGCAAGGCTGCAGGGGACTGCCTGCGTGGCTGCAGGCTAATGACAGTGGAGCACAAGGAGTTCGCTGTGGGGCCAGAGAGCCGTGATCCCAGCAGGTGCTATGTGCCGGGAAGGCTGTGTTTGCTGGGTGGAGCTGAGACCCCCCCAGCTGGGACCACAACAAGAACCATGAGCCCCAAGCCGCAGGGGATGGCCCCTGCACTCCCGACCAATAAACGTGTCAGGAAGGCTGCAATGGCAGGGCTGCAGAGAGCTCCCTGTGCAGCCAGGAGGCTGGAGACAACGGTGTTGCAGGGGCTTCCTCGAGTGGCCAAGGGCCCAGGATAGCCAATTTCTGTAGGTGCAGCAGAAGATGCGCTCTCTGACTGCTATTGATGGATTTTGTTTCTGTCAATTTCTGTGTCAGGTGAAATTAACATTTACTGACAACTATAAATGTAATTCAAATCCTGCCAAGCCTATAGGTGAGTAATCTCCAAGCATTAGGAAATGATGTAAACACTCTCTCCTTCCAGAAAAAAGAAAGAAAGAAAGAAAAAACATGGGATGAAGCTTCAAGTTTACCACATAACTATGAGCCAGAGGTTATGGAACTCCTGTACAAGGTCTAGGGGCGGCAACCTGGAAGAGCTCCCAACAGCCTTCCAAGATTTTGCAGAGAACATCATAGCTGAGACCTCTTTCCTTCTATTTTGTATCTAACTCTGACTAGTAAATGTGACACTTATTCAATTTCAAAGCAATTTACTCCTGCATTCATTACACGACAAAATTGTTTCTTTTAAATAAAAGCGCTACAAAATGACAGACGCCTTAATTTAAGAAATTCTTTAATTCAAAATGTCTGTATATAATCCAGTACGTATCAGTGAAAGTTATTACACTTTTTTTTTTTTATAAGAAACTTCAGGCATTTCCATCTCCTCCAACCCAAGAGATCCTTGTGAAATGAGGTTTTACTGTAGTTAACATACTATAATGTGTCAGAGAATATCTCTGCTTCCACAAATGATACACTTTGTTCAAGGTGAGTTAAAACACAATTTACAGAGTACATCAGAAGCGGCCAACTATGCTGCACTCTTCATTCTGACATATGAACTAGGACAAAGAGTCAAGGGTATGTAACTCATTGTTGGACCTCAGCTTCTCCTTATTTTCCCCTTCCTAGCTGGCAAAGTGGAAGAATGCAGGTAGAGCCCTGCGTGGAACTATTTTTTTAATCCTGCTCCCATCCCGCAATACCCACTCCCATATTGTTTCTTGCATTTTTATACCACTCCCACCCACAAAAAAAACCTTAGATCTGGCAAATCCCACAAGAGACAGATTCCCCTATGCTACTAAAAAAATAAAAGTTGGTTAATATTATAAACAAACAGAATTCAGATGCAATTTTTATCATTAAAAAATAAAACAAATCTTGCTTGTATCATGTAAAAAAAAATCCTTTAGCTCCTATTATAATAGACATCAAATCTCTATTTATCTCTTAGATTTAAGTATTAAAACCTTTATTTAAAAAGAAAAATTTGCTTTACATTAATGAAATTCTGTTTATGAGAAAGAGATTTAGTATTTTCCCGCAAATTACCGCAATCTGTTTTTTTTGCCCACCCAATCCGACCCGCAACAAAGTACATTTTACTTGCGCCTGCTATTATGGCAGCAGGTCCTGTGGCAGCCTTTAGATCCCAGCCCCGCTATAGGCACTTTTTCCAGGTCCTTCTCTTGGATTAGAGCCAGTCAAGCATATTGCTCTCCCTGGAGATGCCACAGCCTAGCAGGGAAGTAGGTCAGGGAAAAGCCCAACCTATCACTACAACTGATGAGAACTAGCATGAGGATGTGTACTCAACCAAGGGGAAATCATACCCTAAGCCTGTAACGAATACACGGTCCCAATTTCAGGAAAACTAAAGCTATCTGCTGTTTGTGATGTTTATTTGCGATCAATGAAGGAGGGACATCAAAAGCATAGTTGTTCTGAATCGTAATACACGCTGTTCAGTTTCTTCTGTACAAATCAGCCTCAACATCAAAATATGGATTCATTACTTGTAGAGCTGGACCAAGAACAGCAATTCTGTTCTGCAGAGCATTTTGAGATTAAAGAAAAATACAATTTGGAAATAAAATTTTTTTTCAAAAATCTCTACGAAATAAAAGCCCTTTATTTTGGAAAAAAAAATTCAGATTATTTTTTTTTATATTTTCTAAACAAAATTCTACCTGGTGGGCTGAAAGAGACAGTGAAAACAGCTTAAGAGCTTGGAATCTGGTGCCCCCATGAACCCCTGAGTATAACAAGGATCTGTGAGCCTGTAAGCCCTAGGGGTGCCAGCTCAGACCAGGCTTCCAGGCTCTCAGTTCTGACCACCTTATAGGCCTCTAAGGAGCTGGGACTCCCATAGCTCCCTGATTCCCTGGAGCCTTGGACTCTAGGTGTATAATTATACTGCAATTAAAAATCCGTGGCTGGCCCATGCCAGCTGACTCGGGATAAGGGCTTGTTTAATTACAATGTAGACATTTGGGCTCAGGCAAAAGCCTGGGCTCTAGGACCCTACAAGATGGGAGGGTCCCAGAACTCAGGCTGCAGCCTGAGCTCAAATATCTACACCACAATTAAACAGCACTGCAGCCCCTGCCACGCAAGCCCAAGTCAGCTGGCCTTGGCCAGCCGCAGGTGTCAGACATACTCTAGAAGCCCTGAGCTCCCTGGGATATCTGCTTGCAGGTTGCACTAGAGCTGCAGACTCCGAAAGCTCAGGCTTCTTAGGAGCCATACAGACAAGTTGGCTGAAAACCTCGTTGGGTTCTTTCAGAGCTTCACTGAAATCAAACCTGGTTTCTGAGTCCCATCAAAATCAAACCAATTTCAACTACAGATGCCCCCCAGGGTTACGCAAACCCGAGTTACGCAAATCCGCACTTACAGAAAAGTTCTGTAAGCTAGAAATAGTTTTGGTTTTGTTTTTTTGTGTAATGGTTGGGTATATTTTTCCGACTTACACAAAATTCGAGTTACGCAAGGCGTTCCAGTAATCAAATTCCATTGAAAAAATATTTTGTCACAATTTTTCTAACAAGCTCTAGTTAATTGCCTTTTCTCTGCATAAATCTGCCAGTTATTCCATACTTCATTCACAGTTATACAGTAGATGCCACATACTAGCAACTTACTGGTGCCAAGCAAAAATTTGCTATTATCTGAAAGCTGCCAACAAACAAAAGGCCCATGCCTGAAACAGCCAAGGGGGAAAGCCCCTCAGCCAGGGACCTGCCACTCATGCAGAAGGTAATTAGGAACTCCTGCTGAAGTCTTGGTGCTGAAGGCTGGTAAGGGAGCAGCAGAGAAGGTAGTACTGAGCGCCTTCGGAGTTACACAGTACCTCTCCCTACAACTCTCTGAGTTGCAGCCTACCCTGTCAATAAGCAGTGTGACAGTTGCTAATATATGAATCCAATTAACATTAAAGTCTATGGGATGGGTTCTTGACAAAAAAATTGCTAATAACCAACAATTAGCTCAGCTAATACCAGCATCCAGGCTTAATTTACACTTTAAAAATGCTAAGTTTCAGTTACAACTTTTTCTTGAGGAATACTGGTATATACTTTGTTTGTTTGTTTTTTTAAATAAACTATATACAACAACCTGTAGTTAACTGTCCTCAGCACATCACATTATACCTAAGTAATGTCTTTGTTTTGGTCATCTTGCATCATAAGCTTACCATTATTCAAAAACCTTGTGTATACATTTTAAGCGTATAAAGTACATGCACTGAAACTCATACAAATCCATATAAAAGCTATTACTGAACATGCACAGAAAACAGAGATAAATACTCTGTTTTGAAAACACCAAAAGCAATGGTTACAAAATTGACTGCTGATCTGTATTAAAATCAAAACTGTTTGGGTGTCATTTTTTATTCTTGCATTACTTAGTTTAAAAACAGTAGAAATCATCTCTTTAGAAAAAAAGGTCTTAAAAATGTTTTCAGGCTGAAACTTGTTGTGGCAATCACATTGTTTGATTTTTCTATACTGAGCATAACATTCTTTAGTACATATCTCCTGTTTCACAGCACATCATCACTGTTTTTTTCCTGCAAACATAAGTCCCAATCCTGCAAGGAGCACCACATAGATTCTGCCTTGCAGAAATGGAACTTGGGATCCAAATCTGCAAAAGTGCATTTAATTTTTCCATATAAGTATTTCCATTTAGCTCAATGTGACTACTCATGCAAAGTTACACATGTAAGCATTTATAGGACCAGACCCATAAAGGTATGCTATATGAATTATACTTCTTATAGCATTTCCTTGCCCAAACAAACCTAAACCACCCCCAATTCTCATATTAGTTAAGTAATCATTCAACTGCTACAGAAATTTTTTATACTCAACTTTCATCATCATAATATGCATTTGAACTCTGGGTGGAAAGAACACATGATACATGCTCACCCTCTATTACCAAAATATTGCAATTTATTTCGTTTTTAAGCCTGCATAATGAATACAAAAATGTAATATTTCAACTAAGATAAGAGTTTTAGTTAGGAAGGGGGGAGAGGGAAAGATTCAAGTACCATGGAAGTCCCTGGTGTAGGAGAGTCCTTACACATGCAGTTTAAGTCTTTGCAGGATCAGGACCTAAGACACTACTGCAAAATTTTCTCTGTGCCCCTTTTTTTAAAAAAAAAAAATCAATATTAAATAATATTTACAAAAACAGATTTTTAAATATCTAACAAAAATATAATAAAATCTTTAATTGTAGGCTTAAGAACTTTTAAAGAAGTTTAAAAAATTAATTCAAGGTTAGGGAGTATCTATCCTGCAAAATAATAAACATTCAGCCCACCTCCTGAGAGAAAGAAACAAAACAAAACCAGTTGCTGGATAAGAGAAAGAGTGCTGTTGAATGTCTGTACATCAAAGGATGAATTCCCTACTCTATGGGACGGACTCTTATGCTGTTACTTACAGGTGCCTGAAACCTAATCCATCACTTCGAAAGTGAGTTGAAGGTAATCAGAGGCACACACCTACCTGAGCATCTGTGCTAACTTTTTGGGTGTTATGATCATGCTTTCCCTCTCTGGTTTCTTGTGAGAAAGACCCAGATTAAAAGGGAAAATTGACCACACAAGAGAAAACAGGGACATTGACTATAAAAAGTGTTATCGAATGCACAAAGCCAACTACCTGAAAAAAAAAAATCTGGTGTGGTCTAGTTCAACGATCAATAATTATAAAGGGCTAGAAGTAACAACAGCAGGTAAAAATGCTTTTAGGCAGATGCGTGTGGCTCTTATATTGATTGTTTCCATGTGTGCAACACACGTGGAGTGACTGTTTTAAAACTCTCTTAAAAGTTATTCCTTGCAAGGAGAGCCCGAGTTCTAAGCCCGCAGTGTGCGGCTGCCTCTGTCGGTAACTAGCTAGGTGGTATATTTCAAGCCTGTATTTGTTCAGTTTGCGGGGGTGGGGGAAGGAGCCTCATCTCCAAACTATCCCCGATCAGGCTCCTGCTCCGCTCGCCGCCCAGCCGGGCGCCGCAGGGCCCGGGCACCATCGAAACACGCACCCGCCGGGGAGGCTACACGCCTCCTATCGCTCTCGTATTCGGGCACGGCGGCAGCCCCCAGCCCCGTTTAAAAGCCGTCCAGAAGCTACCCCTTCCCCCTGCGAGCGAATATAAACGGGCCCCGGGAAGGGAACACACGTCGTCCCCGCTCCCAGGCGCGCTGACTCCCGGCTGGATCCGGCGGCCGCGCCGCTGCTACTGAACGAGGCAGGAACAGCGCAGGGCCGCCGGGCCGGGATCTGCCCGCTCAGTATCATTCCGCAGGGCCTAGCTCCCCTCCCCCCCACACACAATAGACCCGGCCTCCCTCCCCCCCATATCCGGGGACTATATGCGGGAGCCGGCGGAGGCTTTTCGCCACCCCTAGGGGCCCAGTCTCGAACCCCAGGGCGCGTATCGAGCCTGTCCGGCCGCGCTAGTTACCTGACTCGGCACCGGCCTTGCTGTCCTCCCTGCTGGGTTTGGAAGGCCGCCCCCTCGGCATGGCTGCCCCCTCCCCCCGCACGCGCGTGCGCGCGCACTCACTCCCACCACACTGCAACGGCGGTGGCGGAGGAAGAGGCAGTTGGAAGGGTGGGGCAGGCGAGGAAAGAACGTACCGGCCCTATACGCAGAGATTGAGGCACTGTATGGAGATGCACGAGACAAGTGAAACACGCACGCGCGTGAACGGCGAGCGTGGGGAGGGAGGGAAATGCGCACGGCAAAGGCGCTTGCGCTTTACCCGCGCGAACGCAAAAGGTCTGAGGTCGCGAGGGAAAGAAAAGTGAGTCTAATGAAGGGCGGCGGCGCATGCGCCCTGCCCATGGTAATGGGAGGGGGTTATGCGCGTGCCCTCGCGAGCGGAGGGAGGGAGAGGTGAACGATGACGGATGGCTTTGCCTCTGTGACATCCGGGTACTGTGGAATTCTGAGAGCGGAGCGCAGTTCTAATCGCAAAGCGGCAGCTGCTGGGTGGCGGGGTAGGGACAGAGGACCTGAGGCTCCGCGCCTGCAGAATGGGAGCTGGAGTTAGGGAGTGGCAGCATACACACACGTTACTCTTCCTTCGCTCCCCTTTGAGGCCGGCTCTGGAAATCATGACACTAGGGTAGCCAGTTTGGGTTGGACCTATTGCTGGAGTTTCCTCACAGGACATAATCTTTAAAAATTAATCTTTAATTCCTGGAGACTCCAGGACAAAATCCTTGAGGGTTGGTATTGCCACACATTACCCTGAGTGAGGGGTCCTCTTCCCCTCTCCATCACAAGTGGCTTAAAAACAAGGAGTTTTTTGTTTTTATCCAGCAATGTTGGGCTCTTTTTCTTTGCCATCTGGGGTCTGAGAGCCTTTAAGGGGTGCAGGTGCTCCAGTTTTTCTCCACAGCCCTGACAACTAGAAACTTAAATTTAAAAAAATGAAAACAGTATCCCCATAATCCCTTGTCTGCAGGAGTTGGGGCTTTAAGAAAAATCTTACAGTGTGAGACTCACCCAGAAATCAAGTGGGCTGGCATCCCTGCAGTGTTTGGCTATTGTCTTCTGATCTTCAAATTCAGTGAGAAGTTGCCCCTGAAACATACACTTGCAGCTGCAGTGCACTTTGAACATCTGAGGGGAGAAGGATATAAAATGTACTCACAAATATTGGAGTCTGCCTGTGCCTCAGTGATGAGAGGGACATGGTCCCTTTTCTGCTTCTAAAATCCTCACAGTGTAGGGTTGCCAGTTTTGGTTGAATGTATTCCTGGTGGTTTCAACACAACAATCTTTAATTAAAAAGATGAATCTTTCATTCCTAGGGAATCCTGGACAATCCTGGAGGGTTGGCAACTCTAATCCCATGCCAGTTCCACTCTGAAAATATTTTTCCCCGGTACCTCCCTGTTTCCCAATGCTGCCCTAAATCGTACACTCCTGCCCACATATGGAATCCAGCAACCATGAGGGGCTTTCATAGCCCTTGAGATCAGACAGGACCATTAGATCATCTTGTCTGATTTTCTGTCTAATCCAAGCCATAGAATTTCACCCAGTTACCCCAGCATTGAGCTCAGCATTTGATTAAAGCATACCTTCCAGAAAGGTCTTGCTGGAGACCACACACACACCCCCAATCTCTTGGGTTTCAATAGTTAATCACCTTCACTATTAAAAATGTGTGCCTTATTTCTAATTTGAATTTGTTCCGCTTCTAACCTTTGGCTCTTGTTATGCCCTTCTCCATTAGATTAAAGAGCCCTTTAGTACCCAAACTAAAGGTGTATACTGTAATCAAGTTGCTTCTCAGTCTTCTTTTTGATAAACAGCTTGACTTCCTCAAGTCTTACTGTATGGCATTTTCTCTAGCCTTCAAATAATCTCAGGCTCTTTTCTGCACCCTCTCCAATTTTTAATATCCTTTTTAAATTATGAACACCAGAAGTGTATGCAGTATCCAGTATCAGTCTCACCAATTCCATATATAGTGGTAAATCCACCTCCCTACTAATCACTAATTTTCATACATCCAAGGACTGCATTAGCCCTTTTTGTCATTCCATTGCACGAGGAGCTCATGTTTAGAGTCCTGCATGGATACAAAATGAGTGTCTGCATCTGATCTGCAAACATGGTCCACGGATGCGGATATAAAGCAGATATCCACAGATTTGCAGTACTCTACTCATGTTGAGTTGCTTATCTACTGTGTCCCCTAAATCTTTTTCAGAGTCACTGCTTTCCAAGAATCGGATAGTCACCCATTCTGTAGAGATGGTCTGCCTTCCTTGTTCCTACATTTGGCTATATTAAAACTCATTTTATTTGAATGTATGCCTTTATCAAGCAACCCAGATTGTTCTGTATGACTGCTTTGTCCTCATGATTATTTACCATTCCACCAATCTGTGTGTCAGATGCCAATTTTAACATTTTTTATATTTACTTCCATATCATTGGTGAAATGTTGAATAGTGTCAGGCCAACTACCAATTCCTGCAGATCCCCACACCCATTCAGTGATGGTTCCTCATTGCCCATGATTTTTTGAAGTCTGTCCATTAGCCAGTTCTTAATCTATTTAAAATAGTTCCATACAATAACAATGAAGCCTATTTTTAACCAGAATGGGATGTAGTACTAAGTAAAGCACCTTACAGAACTCTAATTATATTACATCTAGACTGTTGCCTTTATCAACAAAATTTGTAACCTCAAAGAATGAAATCAGATTTGTCTGAATGTAATTAGGGCTTCTTTCCAGCAGGCTGAGTTTGCAATGCACACACTTAGTTCCTTCTCTTCCCCCACTCTGCCAATAAATCACATTTGGTGTTTAGCCCACCCCAGCTTGGTGGAATGAGGGAGAAGGGTTGGAGTTGTTGCTACCCTTGCATTGGATGTCTCTGGGTTGATTCCTTGCAGCTGCCCACCCTACACATAAGAAAGGCACAGAGCAGCAGTGGCCTCTAGTGGCTGTAGAGTAGAACTGTGCTGATGTTGCTAATATTTGCAGCAGTAAACTACAACCACATACATTAGCCAGTGTTAGGGCAGCTGTTTACAACAAGCATCTGCTAACCGGATTGCGAAAAAATGCAAGAGGTGACAACTCTGATGTCAGTAGCCAAAGCCCACTCCATATGTTCATTACCCGGAAGCTATTAGCCTATCATATCTTGCCATGGATTCCTTTTGAAAACAATTGAAAACAACCAAAAGAGAAGTGCAAACAGCTCAGGCTCAGGTGGAGGGATAGCTCAGTGTTTTCAGCATAGGCCTGCTAAACCCAGGGTTGTGAGTTCAGTGCTTAAGGGGGCGATTTAGGGAACTGGGGTAAAAATCTGTCTAGGGATTGGTCCTGCTTTGACCAGGGGGTTGGACTAGATGACCTCCTGAGGTCCCTTCCAACCCTCATATTCTATTATTCTAATATTATCACATGAGAAAGAGCTAAGATACTGCAACATTTTGGCTTTATTACTTCCTCCACATATGCATAGTCTGTAGCCAAGGGGTCAGGAGGGATAATATTCAAATGGCAGCTCAGTAGCGACTCATCTTGCTAAACCCATACTGCTATTTTGAGTCAGTAGCTTAAGCAGTTAGCATATATACCAGGGGTGGCCAAACTGTGGCTTGTGAGCCACATGTGGCTCTTTGACAGTTAAAGTGCGACTCGCAGAGCCCCCTGTGCACACCCATTCTCGGCCTACCAGACTGTTGGGGGGCAGCTCGGGGCTTCTGCCCTGTAGCAGGGTGGTGGGGCTAGGGGCTTCTTCTGTCCAGTGGGGGGGGGGTCCTCAGGGCTTCAACCCTATTGAGCACACCTGCCAGGGCTCAGGGCTTCAGCAGGAGCAGGGCTGAAGCCCCGAGACCCAGTCAGCACCTCCCGTGGGGCTGAAGCCTCAAAACCCCCCGCTGCCCAAGGCAGAAGCTCCTAGCCCCACCACAGGGCTGAAGCCGGGAGCCCCAGCAGGTGCACCCTGGCTCTTGAACTTCTGAAGGTTGTATATGGCTTGGAGGCTCCGTAAGTTTAGCCACCCCTGACATACATTTACCTGAGTGGGAATTACACCTCCTAGCTGCCATGTAGATATACCCTACGACATTATAGTATGCCTAGATATAAGGTAAACACGCCCTCCTAGGAAACTATCTATTGTAACACAGGCTGTGAGAACAGAATGGTTTAAAAGAAAATTTGCTTTTAAATATACTAATGAACTCCATGCGGTTGCATTGGCAGCAGAAACTTGTTAAAGGCTGCAAACTGCAGGCCTGAGCCTATACCAATGAAGTCTATAGGAGTGTTGTTTTTTTCCCTCCATAGACTTCAATGGGAGCAGGATCACAATCCTCTATCCTCAGTGCACTATGCATGAAAGTTGGACGGGAACTGGATTATTGCTACATTATTCTACCATGGAGGAGTGGAAGATACTTGCTAGCTCAGGTAGGTGGATGGGCTAATTATCTGCAAAATTTAAGCAGAAAGCTCTTAATGCACAGTATTATTTAGATAGGTAGTTGAGTTATTTTAAATTACAGAAATCATTTTCTAAATGATTGAGGAGATATACTGTGACTGAGACTATCACACCCACAACATAAAGTGATGTAGCTGAGATCACTGTAAGAAATCTAAAGATGACTCTTTTAGAAGTGTTTCTTTAAAACAGTAGGAAACATTTTCTCCTTTTTAGAAAAGTCAGACATCATTAATTTTCTTTTAAAAATCAAACAAACCTGAAACTTTACAATTGAACATAGTTTCTTCACCTTGAATTTTGCACCAAGTAGTATGGTATATTAAATAAAGTTTTACATTTCTGTGGTGTTTTTCATATGAAAGCAATTTAACTGCTATATACATAATGCATATGAAATGCAGCCAGCCTGGGAATGGAGTATAGCTTGGGAATTCAGATATTACACGGTAAAGCAGCACTCCGGGGGGGGGGAGGGGGCGCTGCGCGCTCCGGCAGATCAAAGCAAGTTTGATATAATTCAGTTTCACCTATAACGTGGTAAGATTTTTTGGCTCCAGAGGACAGCGTTATATCAGGGTAGAGGTGTAGTAAGTTTTTGCCAAACCATGTAAGAAAACTTAGTAGAAATCCATTTTCTTTTCTAATAATTTTAAAGGATAAAAATCAATGCTTATTTTAAAGCATGCTTTTCTATTTGTTACCTATTTGAATTTTCATGGTTGCAGGAAATTATAGGAGTCATGGTCAGACAATTATTAAATGACAGAAGACATTGACATTAAAAAAGTTAAATCTCTATAACCACTAAAATACAGATTGTAAATTTTGACACATAATGTTGACAAAGTACTTATATCCTTAAATCAAACTAAGTTCTCAAACAATATTTCTTATTTGCCAATCTGTAAATTTCAATTATTATTGATGGAAATATTTTTGTCAATCTGTGAGTGGGTGTGCACAATGAAATCAAGGTTTATCAACATGTACTGATAAATATCTAATTGTTCTAAGCCTACATGTAGGACTTACAGTATTTCAGATGTTGTACGATTTCTTTTCTCCTCAAAAAGGAAAGAATTTGTATTATTTTGTTAAAGTGTAAGCTACAAACACTAAATTATCCGATTGCTTACTTCAAGGCACAAAGCTCCCCCTCTATTGACATAAATAGTCACATTGACTGAGTGAGTTGGGTAGGGTATAGTCCTTAGTTGGCATTTGGAGGATATGCAACCCCAACAGGAAAGGCAGAAGGTTATAACAAGACAAATATTCACCATTTTAAAATTCATCATTTAAAAAGTAAAAAGTTATATTCAATTCACTATCCATTGCTAATTCAGCTTTTTTTCACTATCCAAAATAATAATGTTACCTGTCATACTGAGACAACAAGCTCATTTCACAGAAGCCTCCAAAGAGCTTTCATATAATAAACTGTTGCTCTAATCCAGTGGGTTAATAATCTTGGTCTGAGGTTAAAGACACTGCAGGTGTGCATCTTAATTAGCTTAACGGGGTAGCAGGTGACCATAAAGCATGGAGAATGTGTCAGAAGGAAAAGTGTGAGTGTTGAGCTGCATAACACCAAATGTAGGCACTGAGGAGTGAACTTTACTCATATTAACTGTCATTTTGGTTATATTCAGCTTCTATTGACCTGGCCCAGAATTCAGCTGGTGATGTACAGGTGAAAGGCTCTGTAAACAATTACAGTTATAGGCTTAACTGGAGAATCAAGAAAATTAACACCTTTAGACAACATTTTCTTAATGATGCATTGCATAAATTGAACATCTACAAGTGTTACCAACCTCAAAACTTCCTAACTACACCAACATCCAGTCATATGAAAAACTCATAATACTTCACTTCTTTAATGTTCTGTCTGAGAGTTTCAAAGCATTTTACTAACATCAGTTAAACTTCACAATAGCCCCATAAGGCAAGCAGTTTTAATGATAGAAAACAGATGCAGAGAGGACTTTTCAAAAGTCATACAAAAGTTTGTGGAAAACCCAGAATTAGAATTCATGCACATCTCCTAACTTTAACTACTGTGCTATCACACCATCCTAATTCTTTCTTTAAACTCTTGTTTAGATCCTAGTCAATGGTATCTTCTGAACAATAACAATTTTAAGGGTTGTAGGAATTTGGATTGGAATTACTTGAACTGTGTGACTAAGAATTTTTTCCTAGTTTGTTTGTAACATAAATAAAGTACTCTTACCTTTTGTAAAGAAGAAGGATGTTCTTGTTGTTAACTCAAAAAATGTGATCTTAATTTCCAACTATACCACATTGGAGACAATCTTAATGTCCATATTTCCTAACTTTTGAGGGCTTGACTCTGCAACTTTTTTTTTTCTAAAAATATAATTTCCTAGATTTTTAAAAGGTTATTTGAAAACAAACAGAAAAAAAACCAAATTCCTTTGTCTGGAACTACAGAGTACATCTACACTGCAATGTAAGCCCATGCTTACTAGAATTTGAGTTAGCAGACCCTGGGTTTGTTAACCTAGGACTTGAGTGTCTACACTTATTTGTAACCCCAGATTAGGAATTGTTGAACCCTGGGGCTCAACCTGAGCCAGCATCTACGCTGCATTATGCAGTCCCAAATCCAACCATCCATATCCCAAACTTCTTAGCACCCTCCCAAAATGTGGCTGCTCTAGCCTTTTATTGATGGTGCAATGTGTGAAAAGCTGGCAGTCCGCCAAATGTGACTATGCAGAGGAGAAAGAAAGTCAGCCTGCAAAGGGCTCCCAGAGCATGAGTCCAGTGAGGTCGCGTCTCACTGCAAAGCAACAGGACTTGAACTTTGGATCCCATCTTGACACAAGCTTGGACCCTCGCTTAGTTGTGATTTGTGTGTAGACAGAAGGGGGAATTGGGCTCAAGCCTGACTTTGAACCCTGGACTTACGCTGCAGTGTAGGCAGTGCCTAATTTTTGCCACAGCACCTCTAGGCTTGGCAGTTCATAGCCCCAGCACCTCTGGTTGCTGCATCAGTTATGAATGTAAAAAATTGCTTGAGCCCTGGCACCTCCTTCACTACAAATTGAGCACAGAATGTAGACATACCCACAGTGACCCTCCACATGGGTCATCAACATGGTTGGGCCGTTTAGCTGCATAGCACATAACTCTACTACATATGCGAATGGAGTAACTAACAGCAGTAATAGATTATTACAGGGGTAGGCAACCTATGGCAAGCGTGTCAAAGGCGGCATGCAAGCTGATTTTTAGTGGCGCTCATACTGCCCTGGTCACTGGTCCAGGGGGCTCTGCATTTTAATTTAATTTTAAATGAATCTTCTTAAACATTTTTAAAACCTTATTTACTTTACATACAACAATAGTTTAGTTATATCTTATAGAAAGAGACCTTCTAAAAATGTTAAAATGTATTACTGGCACGCGAAACCTTAAATCAGAGAGAATAAATGGAGACTCAGCACACCACTTCTGAAAGGTTGCTAACCCCTGGATTATTACCTTCTGTGAGGACTAGCCAGTAGAGGTGAATGGAGATGCACACTTTGCTAATGTGTTTCATAGCTATTTGCTAGACAGCAGAAGAACTTTCAGACTCTAATCCTGGGTTAAATTCCAGGTTTTGTAGGAGAGTATTCTTTAGTGGTTATAAACTCTTCTGCCCCAGTCCTTCCTGACTGCCTCTTTCTGCCCCTATTATCTACTTGCTTGTCTGTGGCCCCTTTTGCCTCTACCTCTCCCCCAGAGCCAGGCTCTTCCCCCCCCGCCCACTCTGTCCCTATTCTTCCCTGCAGTCTCTATTGCACCCCCCACACTCATCATCCCCACTACATTCAAACAGACTTGGGGTAGGGACATAGCCAATGTTTCCCCCTTCTGTCCCTTATTGCCCCTGGCAGCTGGAATGAGCAGTTGTAAAGAAAGTCCTGTAAAGCTCCTGCAGCTCCAACTTGGAGCATGCTCATTGTGGACAGAATTTTCAGAGAATTTTGCTGCAAAGCTCTAACAGGTGTCTACTGAGCATGTGTGAATTGTGGTTTCCAGAGGCTCATAATTTGGCTAAGTGTGGGTGGATTTTCTGGGGGCACATTAAAAGGCACATCCCTCCATCAGTAGTGTGATACACACAAAATTTCAAATCCCTGCTCCAAAGCAAGGAGGCACTAGTGCTTTTCAGTGAAACAGTGGTATGAATTTTTTTTAAAACAGACTAAACAATGTATCTAATTTCATTCTTCAGTACCACTGAAACATTTTACCTGAAACTTTAAAAAAAAAAAAAAAAAAGGTAGTTTCTGGTAGACACCTACCCATGAAAAATTTCAGACCAAACAGTTAAAATTTGGCAAAAATTATAAGCAACTGAAGACAGGGTCTCATAACAGGAAATGTTAGGCAACCTTACTGTAGGTTCACTATCATTTCTGCCTATATGAATAAGAATGAAAATAATCTGGTTAAGAAGTTTCAACCCCATCCATTAATTCCTTCAATTCTATCTCAAAAATAAGGAGCTTTAATATCAGAAACTGCTTTTCAGGTATTGCTGTCCCATGTACAGAGCCGGTGTTTCCACTAGGCTACCCTAGGTGGTCGCCTAGGGCAGCAGGATTTGGGGGGGGGGGGCCATTTTGCGGTCCTTGGTGGAAATTCGGCGGCGGGGGGTCCTTCCACTCCGGATCTTTGGTGGAAATTCGGTGGTGGGTTCTTCACTTGTTCTGGGACCTGCCGCCAAAGTGCCCCGAAGGACCCCCGCCGCTGAATGTTCAGAGGAGGAGCACTGCCGCCTAAGGTGGCGAAAACCCTGGCACCGCTCCTGCCTATGTATATTTAACTACAGCCATTCCAAGTTGCTTCTAGTCTAATCATCTCCTTGTCTGCTTCCTCCACCAGCAGCAGGACTAGCACT